>NC_140991.1:129873713-130181213 GCF_052327205.1 Somniosus microcephalus
TTGGTAAGTCCTATTAAATAGTGGTGTAATATTATCATCTATATCGGGGCAGAGGGTCTTCATAACTAATAATAGGAAATTTAATTAATTACATAGATATGGGTGAACAGGTGATGTGTTACTGTTGCGAAATGTGGGAGCTGGTGGACCCCATTGAGGCTCACGGTGATTATATTTGCGATAAGTGTTTGCTGCTAGAGGAACTCAGGCTCCGTGTTAAAGAGCTTGAGACTGAGCTTCAGACACTGCGACACATCAGGGAGGGGGAGAAGTTCCTGGACTCTATGTTTCAGGAGGTAGTCACACCTATGAAATTAATTAATGCAGATGTAGTCCGTGGTCAGGGACAGGACAGTGTGACTACGAGTGAGGCAGGTACAGGGATCCAGGAGGTAGTGTTGAAGGAGCCGCAGCCCTTGCTCTTGTCAAGCAGGTTCAAGGTTCTTACTCCCTGTGAGGGCGGGAGCGGGGACTGCAGGGAAGATGAGCAACCTGGCCACAGCACCGTGGAACAGGGGGCCATTCAAGTGGGCGGAGTAAAAAGAAATGTTGTAGTGGTAGGGGATAGTATCATTAGGGGGATAGATAGAGTTCTCTGCAGTCAAGAGCAGGAGTCCCGAAGGCTGTGTTGTCTGCCCGGTGCCATGGTTAAGGACATCTCTTCTGGGCTGGAAAGAAACTTGGAGTGGGAGGGGGAGGATCCAGTTGTCGTGGTCCATGTTGGTACAAATGATGTAGATAGGACAAGGAAGGAGGTTCTGTTAAAGGAGTATGAGCAGCTAGGGGTCAAATTAAAAAACAGAACCTCAAGGGTAATAATCTCTGGATTATTACCTGAGCCACGAGCGAATTTGGCTAGGATAAATAAAATTAAAGAGTTAAATGCGTGTCTCAAAGACTGGTGTGGGAAAAATGGGTTTTGCTTCTTGGGACACTGCCACCAGTACTGGGACAGGAGGGAGCTGTTCCATTGGGACGGACTTCACTTGGCCAGTGCTGGGACTAGAGTCCTGGCGAATCATATAACTAGGGCTGTAGAGAGGGCTTTAAACTAATTAGTGGGGGGGAGGTTTCTGGAGAGCAAATAATAAAAATGACAACGGAGAAGGTCATAGACTTAGGTAGCAGTGGGGGAATTAAAAAACAGAACATGTCAGGAAGGGACAGAAGGTATGGAGTAAAAGGTAAAGTAGTAAAAGGGGAAAAAACAGGAACTAAGTGTCACAAAACATATTTGAAAGTTCTTTATCTGAATGCACGTAGCATTTGTAACAAAATGGATGAGGTAACGGCACAAATAACTACATATGGGTATGATCTTGTGGCCATTACAGAAACATGGCTGCAGGGTGACCATGACTGGGAATTAAACATACCAGGTTATTTAACAATCAGGAAGGACAGGCAGGAAGGAAGGGGGGGTGGGGTGGCTATGTTAATAAAGGAAGGTATCACTATAATAGAGAGAAATGATATTGGGTCAAAGGAGCAGGATAGTGAAACAGTTTGGGTGGAGATAAGGAATAATAAGGGGAAAAAAACACTAGTGGGCGTAGTCTATAGGCCTCCGAACAATTGCAACTCTGTTGGATGGAGTATTAATTAGGAAATAGTTGAGGCTTGTAATAAGGGAACAGCTATAATTATGGGGGATTTTAACTATCATATTAACTGGACAAATCAAATTGGGCAGGGCAGCCTTGAGGATGAGTTCATTGAGTGTATTAGGGATGGGTTTCTTGAGCAGTATGTAACTAAACCGACCAGGGGGCAAGCAACCTTAGATTTGGTCCTGTGTAATGAGACAGGATTATTTAAAAATGTCCTAGTAAAGGATCCCCTTGGAATGAGTGACCATAACTTGGTTGAATTCCATATTCAATTAGAGGGTGAGCAGATTGGATCTCAAACAAGCGTGCTGAGCTTGAATAAAGGAGACTATGAAGGTATGAGAGTGGAATTGATTAGAGTGGACTGGGAAAATAGATTAAAGGGTAAGACGGTACATGATCAGTGGTGTACATTTAAGGAGTTATTTTACAACTTCCAAAAAATATATATTCCACTGAGGAAAAAAGGGTGTAAAAGAAAAGATAGCCATCCGTGGCTAAGTAAAGTAATTAAGGATAGTATCCGACTAAAAACAAGGGCATATAAGGTAGCCAAATCTAGTGGGAGGATAGAAGATTGGGAAGTCTTTAAAAGACAGCAAATAATTACTAAAAGATTGATTAAGAAAGGGAAGATAGATTATGAAAGTAAATTAGCAAAAAATATAAAAACAGATAGCAAAAGTTTCTATAGTTATATAAAAAGAAAAAGGGTGGCTAAAGTAAATGTTGGTCCCTTAGAGGATGAGACCGGGAAATTAGTGGTGGGAAATATGGAGATGGCAAAAACGCTGAAAAAATATTTTGTATCAGTCTTTACTGTAGAGGACACTAAGAATATCCCAACACTGGACAAACAGGGGGCTCTAGGGGGGGAGGAGCTAAATACGATTAAAATCACTAAGGAAGTGGTACTTGGTAAAATAATGGGTCTCAAGGCGGATAAATCCCCTGGACCTGATGGCTTACATCCTAGGGTTTTGAGGGAAGTGGCGGTAGGGATTGTGGATGCATTGGTAATAATTTTCCAAAATTCCCTGGACTCAGCAAAGGGCCCGGCAGATTGGAAAACTGCTAATGTAACACCCTTATTTAAAAAGGGTAGTAGGCAGAAGGCTGGAAACTATAGACTTGTTAGCCTAACATCTGTGGTTGGTAAAATTTTAGAGTCCATTATTAAGGAGACAGTAACGGGACATTTGGATAAACATAATTTAATAGGACAAAGTCAGCATGGTTTCATGAAGGGGAAGTCACGTTTGACAAATTTGCTTGCGTTCTTTGAGGAAGTAACATACAGGGTGGATAAAGGGGAACCAGTGGACGTAGTGTATTTAGACTTCCAAAAGGCATTTGACAAGGTGCCACACAAAAGATTTTTGCTCAAGATAAAAAATCACGGGATTGGGGGTAATATTCTGGTGTGGGTGGAGGATTGGCTCTCTAACAGAAAGCAGAGAGTTGGGATAAATGGTTCATTCTCAGACTGGCAATCAGTAACTAGTGGTGTTCCGCAGGGGTCAGTGCTGGGTCCCCAACTCTTTACAATCTATATTAACGATTTGGAGGAGGGGACCGAGTGTAACATATCAAAGTTTGCAGATGATACAAAGATGGGAGGGAAAGTAGTGAGTGAGGAGGACATAAAAAACCTGCAAAGGGACATAGACAGGCTAAGTAAGTGGGCAGAGATTTGGCAGATGGAATACAATACTGGAAAGTGTGAGGATATGCACTTTGGCAGGAAAAATCATAGAGCAAGTTATTATCTTAATGACAAGAAACTGGAAAATACTGTGGTACAAAGGGATTTGGGGGTCCTGGTGCACGAAACTCAAAAAGTTAGTATGCAGGTGCAGCAAGTGATCAAGAAGGCCAATGGAATGTTGGCTTTTATTGCTAGGGGGATAGAATATAAAAACAGGGAGGTATTGCTGCAGTTGTACAAGGTATTGGTGAGACTGCACCTGGAATACTGCATACAGTTTTGGTGTCTATATTTAAGAAAAGACATATTTGCTCTTGAGTCAGTACAAAGAAGGTTCACTCGGTTAATTTCGGGGATGAGGGGATGGACATATGAGGAGAGGTTGAGTAGATTGGGACTCTACTCATTGGAGTTCAGAAGAATGAGAGGCGATCTTATTGAAACATATAAGATTGTGAAGGGGCTTGATTGGGTGGATGCGGTGAGGATGTTCCCAATGATGGGTGAAACTAGAACTAGGGGGCATAATCTTAGAATAAGGGCTGCTCTTTCAAAACTGAGATGAGGAGAAGCTTCTTCACTCAGAGGGTGGTAGGTTTGTGGAATTTGTTGCCCCAGAAAGCTGTGGAAGCTACATCATTAAATAAATTTAAAACAGAAATAGACAGTTTCCTAGAAGTAAAGGGAATTAAGGGTTATGGGGAGCGGGCAAGAAATTGGACATGAGTCTAGGTTCGGAATGGTCATGGCCCTGTGGGTAGTGGAGCGGGCCCAGGGGCCGTGTAGCCTGGTTCTGCTCCTACTTCTTGTGTTCTAATTCTGTGTTAGATTTCAGGAGATGGTTTTATTCCTGTTCCTGGCTGGGGTGGAGATCGCCTTTACAGAAGGTAAGTACTGTAGAAAATATAGGGACAGAGTGATCTCCTGGACGAGTTTCGATCACCTAGATGGGTCGGAGAGGAATTTCCCAGATTTTTTCTCCCAAATTTGCCATTGGTTTTTTTAACCTGGTTTTTCGCCTCTCCCGGGAGATCACATGGGTTCGGGTGGGATGGAGAGTGATAGTAGATTTGAGTTTAGGATCAGATCAGCCATGATCTTATTGAATCGTGGAGCAGGCTCGAGGGGCCGATTGGCCTACTCCTGCTCCTATTTCTTATGTTCTTATGTTCTTATGTATCACCTCTGTAATTGATTTCTTGAGTACTCTCCATTGCTGGCTTCCTCTCATTCATCCTTCACAAAGTCCAGTTAATGTAAACTCCATAATCCCTCCCAAAAAGTCCCACACACCATCCCTGCCAAGCTCCATTGCCTCTTAACCCCTAGAACATTGAGTTTACAATCCTCATCTATGTTTTAAATCCCTTCATGGTGTCATGCCATCTTACGTGGGTGATCTCCCACCATTTATACCAGCCGCAGCCTCTGCCCCTCCAGCCATGGACCACTGCTCATTTCCCACTTGCTCTGCTCCACCATCAAAGGCCATCATACCCCTGCTCTTTGAAACTCTCTTCCAAAACTACTTTGCCTTGCTGCCTCTCTCCCATCCTTCAAATTATTTTTTTTTATCTGTCTTTTCGGTTGTGGTTTCAACTTGCTCCTTTAACACGTCCCTGCTCAGTGTCCGTCTTTACCTTCATAAAGCACGCTGAGATGTTCGATGCGAGGGATGCTGTAAAGATGCAAGTTATTGTTTTGGCTGATCCAAGCATCAGAAGAGTACTGGACTCGCAAGTTGGAATCAAAAATTAGTAAGAGGCCCATCAGTAGTGATGCTTTGGGGTGTATTCAGGCTTACAGTTCAAATTTATAAAGGTCAAAACCTGAGTTACTGCACACCACTAAAGTCAGAATTTTAAGGGTGCAGTTATTTAAATCATCCATGGCACCTGTGTTCTTCAGCATAGGTGGAACTGCCATTGAATCTACATGAGCCACAGGCCTTGATTTTCCCATTGGTGTTATTTTCTAAATGGCTCACTGATAGTGTTAAAATAATGTAGAATGGAAACTCCAATAGATTAAATTCACTGCTCCTGCAAAAAGAGCTTAAAAATAGAAATTCTGATTAGTGAGCTTCATGCTTGCTGAATGTCCTCCTACCACATTCCTAGATGCGTTATTTTTGCACAATTACCCTTTGTATGAAAATAGATACACATGAATGAAGCTGAAACTTCCTGGATTGGTGACTAACTCCATCAGAACACTCAATCACTATATCAGAGTCAGTTTCCCCAAATATGCTGCCAGCACTCAGTATTTTAAAGAAAATGATTTAAGCAATCATCAAAAAGAGACTAGAACAAAAAAAAGGTTCTGAAGATTGATTTTTTTTTGTAACTAATTTTTAAAGCTGCTGACATTGACACTTTGCTTTCACCAAAGCTCCTGTCACAGTGGTGCAAAGACATTCTCAGCGGGTTTTAATTGCCACTATTCAACAACAGAGTTCCAAAATAAGTCAGCCTTGAGACACGCAAGCCTCTGCTGCTTCACACTGACACCGGGTCAAGTTCATCTGTATTAAACGTTGCTTCAAAGCGTTTCACCAGGAGTGCAAAAGAAAATGGTTTATTCTAATTTTAAAAACATTAGATAAGAATTCCTCTGGTCAATGTGTGTAGTGAGATTGTAAATGTGTTCATTAAGATTCCTTCTGGTAGTGCTAATGAAATCCTAAACACATTCGGAAATAATACCGAACAGAGGGACTATTCATGAACACATTTCCAATGCCAAACAGAGCAATTCTTATTACCATTGTTATTAAAAAAAAACAAGGTTGCCAAAATAAACTGAAAGGAAAGGCATGGGAATGGCAGAAAAGGAAAAGCCCTTTTATTTAAAAAGTTGAATTTCTAACAGTTTTATGATGTAACAGTACTGTTGAACTTTTTCTCTGCCAGAGTTGGCAGGTACAAGCCAGCACAAACCTCACCCTTAAAAGAGAAACCCAACTTCATTAGACTTCCTGTTAGTGGCTGGTGGACTATCACGCTGAAACCACACCACTTCCTATACACATTAGTGATAAATTTCCATCTAACAATAACAAGTGTTTTAGCACCATAATCATTCATATTGCATGCTCCATAGAAAATTTGTATGTAAACATTCCTATGGACATTCTTGTATTAAAATATCCACACTTACCTGTAACAATTTTCTGTGATGCCAGTAGGTGGCACTCTAATAGGATTTCCAATGTTAATCTGATAATTGACCTGTAACACTACCGACACAAGCTGCACTTGTAGAGTCTCAATTTAAGTGACAACAATATTTAAATGCATTTATTTTAAAAATTTTGTCTTCTTAAGGCTGCATCCTCTTCCACCCAGCCACCCCTGACTCTCAGCCCTTCCAGCCCCTCTGTGGCCTCCAATTCCTCGCCTCGGATCCCTGCACCCAATGGTGCGTGGTGTTTAATCTTGGCTGACAGGAACAAGAGGTGATACAGGACCTGATTTAGGAGATACTTTTTCACTTCGCAGTTCTACTGTAATTGAAGAAATCTACTACAAAACATTTCAAGTACTGCAAAACATGTTTAAAGGATATAATGACAGGACTGAGAGCACTAACTACTACCTCTTAGGATAATGTGAGGGTGTTTTCAGTTGAGCCTGCTGCCCTGTTCATTAAAAATGGCCGTGTTCCTGCTCCCACTCCCGGCTATAGCTGCCTTTGACCTGCCCGCCCCTTTGCTTCTGGCTGTCAATGACAGAGTTCCAGATTCCTGCTCCAGACTCAACATGCCCCTTGGCTTTTTAGATTAAAAAAAAATCTCAAATGGTTTAAATTTTAAAATAAATAATGCTGTTGTGTTTTGATTTCCGTCTAGCCTTTTTCATTTAACTGCCTCCAGCTCTGCCATTTCAAAGCCCACTACCCCACTATCTACTCATTTCCTCATTCATGTTCGGTCTACTCCATAGGTAAATGTTTACATTTTCTCCCCATACCCATCCATGCTACTGTTTCCCAGTCTACTTACTCTGTTTAATTTACTGCTTGCTTGCCCTACTTTCTGCTCCATTAACCCATCCACTCTGTTTAGACCTGCCTGCTGTATATTCAAAGTGTATATATATATATACTAGCTGAAGTGCCCGGCGGTGCCGAGGGTCTTTTGAGGGCATGTTGTTGTTGGAAGGGAGAGAGCGAGCGACTGGGGGGAAGAGAGAGAGCGAGCGACTGGGGGGAAGAGAGAGAGCGAGAGACTGGGGGGAAGAGAGAGAGCGAGAGACTGGGGGGAGAGAGAGAGACTGGGGGGAGAAGAGAGAGAGAGGAGGGGGGAAGGGAAGGGAGGGGGGAAGGGAAGGGAGGGGGGAAGGGAAGGGAGGGGAGGAAGGGAAGGGAGGGGGAGAAGGGAAGGGAGGGGGGAAGGGAGGGGGGAAAGGGAGGGGGGATGGGGGGAAGGGAAGGGAGGGGAGAAGGGAAGGGAGGGGGGAAAGGGAAGGGGGGAAGGGAAGGGAGGGAAGGGAGGGGGGAAGGGAAGGGAGGGGGGCAAGGGAAGGGAGGGGGGGCAAGGGAATGGAGGGGGGAAGGGAAGGGAGGGGGGAAGGGAGGGAGGGAAGGGAGGGAGGGGAAGGGAAAAGGGGGGAAGGGGGTGTGTGGGAGGGGGGAAGGGGGTGTGTGGGAGGGCGGAAGGGTGTGTGTGGGGGGGATGGGGTGTGTGGGGGGGAAGGGGGTGTGTGGGGGGGGAAGGGGGTGTGTGGGAGGGGGGAAGGGGGTGTGTGGGAGGGGGGAAGGGGGTGTGTGGCGGGGAAGGGGGTGTGTGGGGGGAAGGGGGTGTGTGGGGGGGGAGGGGGTGTGTGGGAGGGGGGGATGGGGTGTGTGGGAGGGGGGATGGGGTGTGTGGGAGGGGGGAAGGGGGTGTGTGGGAGGGGGGAGGCGGTGTGTGGGAGGGGGGGAAGGGGGTGTGTGGGAGAGGGGAAGGGGGTGTGTGGGAGGGGGAAGGGGGTGTGTGGGGGGGAAGGGGGTGTGTGGGAGGGGGGGAAGGGGGTGTGTGGGAGGTGGGGGGAAGGGGGTGTGTGGGGGGGAAGGGGGTGTGTGGGGGGGGAAGGGGGTGTGTGGGAGGGGGGGAGGGGGTGTGTGGGAGGGGGAAGAGGGGGGGAAGGGGGTGTGTGGGAGGAGGGGGAAGGGGGTGTGTGGGAGGGGGGGGAAGCCAGCAGACCCTCTCCCTCTGCCAGCGTTGGTCCCTGTCTGGGCCGGAAGCCTGGGACTGGAGTTGCGCTGCCGGCCATTGGAGAAGCCTAGGCCTTGGGCCCCTGCACTGACATGGCCCAGCCTACCTTTTAATACCTTGAAACATGAAACTTAAAGTACTTATAAAATTTTTTTGGTAAATCTTTTTATAACATACACTTTACAACCTCACCAATCATTTTATTAAAAAAAGGGGTCCTCACCTGTCACTGCTGTATCAGAAACAACAATGGCCACCGCTTGCTTTTCAGTTGGAAAGATTAGGACTCGATTGGGAGCACTGAAGCCCCACCCACTCTATGTTCCTGTACTAAGATGGCCGCGCATGCACTCTGTTACACACTGAATCAAAATGGCGTTGCACTGAAACTTTTTGCCCTCCTTGACAAAGATGGCTGCCGTTAACCTGGGGCTGTCAGCAGAAGAAATCCCCTCAGCTGCAAACACAGGATCTTCAGATTATTATTCGGGGCTTGCGACCTACCCCAGTTGCTTATGAAGTCTCCCCACCTACCAACCCCAGGAATGGAGCCAAGGCAGCAGACCCTCTCCCCACTGCCAGTGTTGGTCCCTGTCTAGGCTGGGAGCCTGGGAGTGGAGTTGCGCTGCTGGCGGTTGGAGAAGCCTAGGCCCCGGGCCCCCGCACTGACATGGCCCAGAGAAATAAGTCACATACTGGACCCATTTATTACACGCAAATTATATAATGAGCTAGTTGGGCTCCTAAGTACCAAATTTGTGCTGGATAAAATCCCTCCACACACACAGAAAGTGGGAAAAATAAATCAATAGTTAGTAGTTAGGAATCAAGATCGCGGCGGGACGGGAGGTGCCTAGCTCGGGCGTGGCTGGGCAACAGAGGCCCAAGCTTCGAGGCCTGGAAAAACGGTGAAAGGTAGGGAAATTATAGAGGTTAGAGAAAAGATTTACAGATTAATTAACTTTTTTAAAAAACAATTTGTGTTTTAAAAGCAACTTATTTTTTTGCTGGAAATGTAGATTTGAAAAGAAACACACAGAAAGTGGGAAAAAGAAATGAAGAGTTTGGAATCAAGATGGCGGCCACTCACCTCATTTCAGAATGATAAGGCCCGCCCACACATGCACCGATTGGTCAACCGTCAGGTCACTGAACTATAGGATTGGTCAATCGTCCTGTCACTCGACTGTAGGATGGCCCGCCCGCACACGCAATGAACCCGCCCCCGTGATGCAGCGATTGGTCGGCCGTCGGGTCACTCGACTGTACGATTGGTCAACCTTCACGTCACTCGATGCTAATGAGTGGATAATGAGCGGAATTTTGAACGTTATTTGGATACCGTCGGCACAATTTTTGTCCGACCAAAAAGTAAATACGCCTACAAGAGTCCCCTAATGATGAGCTTTCTTTTGATATAACACATGTGTAGGTACGCTCTATAACTTTTGACTGTATATCCGGACAGACAGACAGACAGAGAGACAGAGAGACATAGGCCTAGAAATTCAGTATAGCCACGTTTGGGGCGCTAAAGTCGGGCGGCCGCTAAAGTTTGCGCCCGGCGCAAAGTCGCGCCACCTTCGCCGATATTCAGTCGCATCGCCCCAAGAGGTTGCTGCTGCGCTAAAACAGGCGATGCACGACTATCTTTAGGCGCTAAGCCGGCGGGGCTGAGCGATACCCCCGAGGCCGGGCGCAGTGCAGGTGCGGCGATTTGTTGATTGACGGCAGACACTCTGGCGCCGGTCAGCTCTTAAAGGGGGAGGGTGCATTTGTTTGCCTGCCACGCCCTGCACACTGCAGCCCTCAACCTAGGCCTGACCACTTCTGCTTCATCTGCACAACGCCCAGGGCTATGGAGAAGGCCAGGGAGAGAGCGCAGCGCTTCAGCGACAGTGACCTGAGGGTGCTGGTTGGTGGAGTGGAGCGCAGGCGCCATGTTCTGTTCCCAGAAGGTGGCAGGAGGCCGCTGCCCAGCGCCTACCGGAAAGCCTGGAGGGAGGTCTCAAACAGGGTGACTTCCAACAGCGTGGTTGCCAGGACTCCTGTGCAATGCCGGAAAAAGTTCAACGACCTCACTCGGGTTGTCAGGGTGAGTACCCTTTCCAGTGTCCTCCTCATCCCTGCATGTGCACCTCAGTTCATGGGCAAAGGGACCTGAAAGCCCTAATGGCCAGCCCTCATCCAGCAGCTATGGGACTGTCATGAAAATCACTTGCACATTCAGCACTTTACACACGGTACAAGCTATTCGACCATGGGAGGCATTGCAGACAAGATCAGGGCTTCACACTGTCAGGGCCAGTCCACCATGGGAGGCAGTGCAGACAAGATCAGGGCTTCACACTGTACTTAGAGGCCGTCCTTTCTCTTGCAGGCCAAGGTGGCGCACAACCGGCGGAAACTAAGTGAGACCGGGGGAGGCCGTCCTGACGTCAAAGAGCTCTCCGACCTCGACCAGCGTGTGGAGCGCATTATGGCAGGCCGGCTGATTGGCCCCGTTGCCAGTGGCGATGCCGAACCTGTTCTGGGCACCAATGGTAAGGGCATCACCTTTTTGACCTCTCTCTTTCCACTTGCGCCTCAGATCAGCATCCTTTGCCACTGTCCGACCAATGCAGTGCATGGCAGCACTCATGCCTCCCTCGCTGCCGCCCTGTCCTCACTCTAAAGCTACTCTTGTGCCTTCCTGCTTTCAGATGGTGAATCGCCAGGTGAGGAGGCGGGCCCTCAAGCTGCCACTGTCAGCGATTCCGAATTCGAGGAGGAGGAAGAGGAAGCCGGCCCATCAGTGCCACCCTCAGCCGCGCCAGCCCATGGCGATGAAGGGGACACGTCTTCCTTGGAGGGGAGCCGGGGGGAAGGGTCGGAGGAGAGTGAAGCTCCGGGGCCCAGCGGCCTGCAGCAACGCGGGAGGGGTGGGGAAGCTCGGCGGACTTCTCCCCAGAGGGTGAGTGCGGCCTCCAGTCCTGCGACGGTCAGCGCAGAGGAGGTGCGGCTCCTGGAGGAAATGGCCGTCCAGGCTGAGCGCAGGCACAATGAGCTCATGGCTGCAGTGGCAAGGATGCCTGACTCCATTGAGTCTCTGTCAAGGAGTGTGCAGCAATTTGGAGCAGCACAGGCCAGGAGTCTACAGGACTTCACGGCAGCACAGGCGGCTTCGAGCCAAGTGCTCAGTCGTGCCGTCCATTCACTGGCTGTTGTCATGCGGACACAGACCAGGGCCACACGGGCACTAACTGCTGCCACCCTCGCTGGATCAGCCAGGCATCACCAGGGCACTCGCCGTGCAGCAGCAGCCCAGCAGTCTGTTCTTCAGCTGCTTGCTGCGCATGCTGCAGTGCTGGCCCGTGCGAGTGCCAATGTATCAGGCGACCAGGGAGCACCTGCAATCTGTCAGGTTGGCACCATTCCTGCAGCCGACACTGCCACTCCGCCATTGCAGCTGCCACGAGCCACTGGACAGACTGCTGCCGCCCAAGCAGAGTTGGAGCAGTCAGCAGCCGGCCCCTCCAGGGCCAGAGCTGGTGCAGGCCGACCCCCAAGGGCATCTGCCATCTCGCCATCTGACCCTCAGCAGGCTTCCCCCAGCCTTGCTGCAGCCACTGGGCTCCCATTGAGGAGGAGCTGCAGGGCGGGCAGGGGCCAGGCAAGGATGCGAAAGGCATCGCCCTCGCAGGGCAAAAAGTAGAAGGTCTGCACAAATTCTTTGTGTTTGTTGAAAGGCCGAGACTGGTGTAGTTGTGTTTTTGTAAGGCCGAGACTGGTGTCTTTCTTTGTTTTTGTAAGGCCGAGACTGTTAGTTTTGTGTTTTTGGAGGGGGCTTCACAACATGAGGTTGTAATGTGGGAAGGGCAGAGGTTTGCAATAAATTAATGTTCTTAAATCGCACTGTGCATGGTTTTTTTTGCAAGTCCTGGTTGCCCTGCTCGGCTGAGGGCTTGTGGAGCGGCTACATTCATCTGCTGACATTGGCACAAGCCATTCCCTGAGAGGGGGCCTAGAACCGACGTTCAATAAGCCGGCGACGGGCGGCCCTTGCACTTTCTGCCTCCCTCCTGTGCTGGTCCTCCTCCTCCTCCTCCTCCTCCTCCTCAGGTGGTCCTCCAATCTCTGGTGGCAGTGGCTGAGTCCTGCGGATAGCCAGGTTGTGCAGCATGCAGCACATGACCACGAAATGGGAGACTCGCTCCGGCGAATATTGTAGGGCTCCACCGGAACGGTCCAGACAGCGGAACCGTTGCTTCAGGACGCCGATTGTTTGCTCAATGATGTTCCTGGTCGCTTGATGGCTGTCGTTGTATCCCTCTTCAGCAGGGGTGCTGGGCGCACAGAGCGGGGTCATCAGCCAGTTACACAAAGGATAGCCTTTGTCCCCGAGAAGCCATCCTCGTGGGTGAGGCTGGGCCTGGAACATGTCTGCCACAGAAGTCTGGCGCAGGATGAAGGCATCGTGGCTGCTGCCTGGAAAGCGGGCATTGACAGCTAGTATGAGCTGCCTGTGGTCACACACCAGCTGGACGTTGAGCGAATGGTAGCCCTTCCGGTTGCGGTAATCCTCGGCATTCTCCAGAGGTGCCCGCAAAGCCACATGCGTGCTGTCAATGGTGCCCTGCACCATGAGGAAGCCCGCGAATGCTGCAAAGCCCATTGCACGCTGTTGCTGCTTGGCAAGGGCCATGGAGAAGGAGATGAACTGACGTCTCCTTTTGAAACGGGCATTGGTCACCTGGCAGATGCAGCAATGCACGGCGAACTGGGAGATGTTGGAAATGTCCCCAGTAGCGGATTGGAAGTAGCCGGTGGCATAGAAGTTGAGAGCCACCGTCATCCTCACTGCCACCGACAGAGACATCCTGCTCCTCAGATGTGGCTGCAGATCACCGCTAAGCAGGTGGCAGATCTCTGTGACCACCTCCCTTCGGAATCGCAGCCTCCGAACACACTGCTCGTCAGACATGTTCAGATAGGAGAACTGCTGGCCGTATACCCTGGGTGGGTAAGGCCTCCGTTCCTGACGCCTGTTGCCCCCTCTCCGTCTAGCCAGGACTGCCACTCTCTCACGGCGTCTGTGAGCCCTTTGGATGCAATGGAGAAGGCCAGCGTTTGCACCCATTGCAGCCCCCATTATATGTTAGCAAACAATGATATTTCAATGAAGGCAAAGACAAGTGGAAAGCTGTGGCCTGAAGCCACAAGTACCTGTCCGAGTGTTGAGCCAAAGCAGAAAGCTCTCTACCTTGGTCTCTCTGCAAAGATCCGTCTCTCAAGAAGGAGTGCTGCGAAATGGCAGCCTTTTCTAGTGCAGGAGGAGTGCCCTTTAATTTGCGCCCCCCGCACCCCGCATCGACTGAGAACCGTTCCCCTCTACCAGTCGCTAGGGGCGCCAGGCGCACAATAGGGCGTCGCGACTGAATTTCCGGTTTGGGGCGCACAAAGGGCGTTGCACGAGGAAATGACGTCAGGATCTGCGCGCGCAAAGACTTTGCGCCGCCGCTAAATCGTGAGTGAAGTTGGGGAGAGGCGCAGATCGCGCTGCGCCCGGCCGCTAGCCGCCTAGCGCCCAACATCTACTCCTCCTAAGGCGCTACCGGCTGGCGCAAGCAACTGAATTTCTAGGCCATACTGTTTTATATATATAGATATATGTGTGCGTATGTATGCCACACTTACTGCCTCTAACAATTTCCTCGTTAAACTCTTCCGACTTACCTTGAGCAATGCCACTGGAGATTTGCTAGTGCTATGACATTGTGGACCTGAATCTCCTCGGATTTTTTGCCGCTGCACCACTGTAACTTCAACTGCGGAATTACCAGCCTCTTCACTCGGGTGGGGTCCTGAGGTGTACCCCTAGTCTGTGGGGCTTCACTTGCTCTGTGGGGTCAGGAGTGAAGGTCACCGGCAGGTGCATCCAGCACTTACATCTGAATGTCAGGCCGCCGATTTTTGGCACCAGGGTTACAATGTAAAAATATTTACTGAAATAAATATCCCCGGACACCTGTAATAATACTTTTAAACCGGAGAACTAGGGATTCCCAGTAAAGGATGTTTGGAGGCCAGTGAACAGAGATCTATTGATGCACGACACAATACAAATTTTCACTCCAGGAACCCCCCCACTAAGACTTAAAAATAAAGGCACAATCACAAAGTGTAATTTCTCCCATGGCTGCATATTATTAATTGAATATGTGTCTTATTATGCTTCAAACTACTGTGTGTTCCAGTACTCCAAGGGAGATAAAGATCTTACTGTCACTGCCTCGTCAACAGCAAGATAGTCAAAGAAATTCAGGTCTATTGTGGAGCTACAAACACGAAACAGATTTCTCAAGTTTAAAGCGGTAACTGTACAAACCATTATTGATGAGTGGGCCTAACTGCTCACTATGAGCCAATAGACTTTTTTTTTGTTTATGGGATGTGGGTGTCACTGGCAAGGCCAGCATTTATTGCCCATCCCTAATTGCCCTTGAGAAGGCAGTGGTGAGCCACCTTCTTGAACCGCTGCAGTCCGTGTGGTGAAGGTACTCCCTCAGTGCGTTAGGGAGGGAGTTCCAGGATTTTGACCCAGCGACGATGAAGGATCGCCGATATACTTCTAAGTCAGGATGGTGTGTGACTTGGAGGGGAACTTGGAGGTGGTGGTGTTCCCATGCGCCTGCTGCCCTTGTCCTTCTAGATGGAAGAGGTCGCGGGTTTTGGAGGCGCTGCCGAAGAAGCCTTGGCGAGTTGCTGCAGTGCATTTTGTAAATAGTACACACTGCAGCCACGGTACGCTGGTGGTGGAGGGAGTGAATGTTTAAGGTGGTGGATAGGGTGCCAGTCAAGCGGGCTGCTTTCTCTTGGATGGTGTCGAGCTTCTTGAGTGCTGTTGAAGCTGCACTCATCCAGGCAAGTGGAGAGTATTCCATCACACTCCTTACTTGTATCTTGTAGATGGTGGAAAGGCTTTGGGGAGTCAGGAGGTGAGACTTCAACTTACACATCACAGGAATCAACTGGATGTTCATCTAACGGTTCTGATGACAGTTCATCGACCTGAAATTTTTACCAGATCTTCCTCTGTCTACAGATGCTGCCTGACCAGCTGAGTGTTTCTAGCATTTTGTTTTTATTTCAGATTTCCGGCATCTGCAATACTTTGATTTTTCAGTTTTCATCAGTGTTCACTTTGGAACATGGGAACAGGAGTAGGCCACTCAGCTAACTGAGTCTGCGCTACTGGGCATTCCTTCCCCACCAGAAAGGGTTGCATAGTGTGGCATAAGGAGTCGGCCATGGAGGGGAATGCTGGACCCTCCCCCCAGAAACAAAGTGAGAGAATACCCCACAACCCCCTTTGTTGCTTTTACATTAAAAAAAATAAAGTTCCCCGTATCCCAGCCTGGGCCAGCCCCTTCCCCTTCCCCAGGTAGGGCCCACTTGAGGTGCGATTCTTACATGACCTTTTGCGAGCCTGTTCGGTTAAATCGCACGTGAAACTGGGCGGAGCCTACACTGTGCAGGCTATGACCAGTTCTGACCTAAAATGGCAATTGGGGTCCTATTTACAGCATAGAACCCCAATTTCCATATTGAAAGGGACGTAGCACCTGAAACAGGTGGATGCTTTGGACATCCAGCGGTGGGCCTCTCTCAAAATGGAGCCGACCACATCACCGATGTTAATGGGGCGGTAAATCTACCAATCCCATTTTGAGGCCGTAACCACCCCATTAATACTAGTCAAAGGCAGTCAAAATCAACCCCTACCACTCATGTGAATTTACCAACATTTCATAATCTTTTAGACACAAATTGCACCAGATGAGGAAAATCAGCCCCAGAATGTTATCTGGATATGTGCAGGACTCCCTGGAGTATGGATATTGAACAAAGAGGCTCAGTACATCCAGCCAACTACATATGTCATCTGGAAATGCAATATTGATGGAACCTAATGCAAACTGACAAAATGTTTTAGAAAATATAACTACTACATTATTGATTGGAAGGTAAAGATTACACTACAAAAATAAAGGCCATTACGCAACTACTGTAGCCACAGTATGGTTTATTTTAAAGCATGGTTCCTTAGAAAATAACTACAGAACAGCAGCATAGAATAATTTTCACATTTTCACCAAACACTGCTTTTAAAACGTTGCTGCAAATTGGCACATACAGTTTAACAATAACAGCAACTTACATTTACATAATGGCTTTATCTTAAAGAAAGGAAGAAAGAGCGGTGGAAGGATCTAGGAAGGGGATTCCAGTGAGAAGGACCCAAGCTGCTAGAGGCTCTGCCAATAATGGCAGTGTAAAGTGGAATGGAGAATTGCGGGGCGGGGGGGCGGGGAGGTGTGGAGGGGCAGGAGAAAGGCACATGTGATGATTTCAGTGGTGGATTGTCTGATGTCAGGTAAGTGGTTCTTGTGATGGATAACAGCTTTAAGCTTAGCTCAGGGTCCAATGGAGCCAATGGCAAGAGGGCATTTATAGTGGGACCAAAGGCAATGGCTTCCCAAAATTGAGCTGGAGAAAGTTGTGACTCATCCAGAACTTGATGTTGGACAAGGAGAGAGACATCATGGATGCAATGCTCCCTTTAAGGAAGGTTCCGCGCAGCCGGTGAGCCGGCTTTTAAATAGAAAAACCCACGCATATGGGGAATTTTGAATGGCCCGCACAGCCTGTTAAAGGGGCCATGCGGGCCAAAACAAAAATTAGAGGGAACATTGCATGGAGGCAGTCAATGGGTCAAGAGAAGTGGTGGAGAGGTGTGTCATCAGCATACATGTGGTAAGAGACACCATCCTTGTGAATTGAGCACATAGATGACAAAGAACATGGGCCAAGAATAGATCCTTGGGCGACCTCAAAGGTGACAGCGTGGGAGAGGGAAGAGAAGACATTGCTGGTGATTCACTGGCTGTGATTGGATAGGTAAGAATCGAACTTTGCAAGGGCAGTTGCACAGAGCTGGACGATGGAGAAGAAGTATTAGAGGAGGATGGTGCGGTCAAGTGTATTGAACACAACAGAGAGGAAGAGGAGGGAAATGCATCACGGTCACATTCACAGAGGATGTCGTTCACGACTTTGGCTAGGGTTGTTTCAGTGCTGTGAGAAAGTCAGAAGCTAGTTTGGAGGAATTCAAATAGAGAGTTTGCGGAATAATGGACATCTTCTTCTTCTTAGGCAGTCCCTCGGAACCGAGGATGACTTGCTTCCACATTAAAAATGAGCTCGCAGGTGACTGATTAGTCCAATGTGGGACCTACAATCTCTGTCACAGGTGGGGCAGACGGTGGTTGAAGGGGTGGGTGGGTGGGGTGCCCGGGCCGACGTGCGCTCCTTGTGCTGCCTGCGCTTGGCTTCCGCTTGCTCCCGGCGAAGAGACTCGAGGTGTTCGGCGCCTTCCCGGATGCTTCTCCTCCACTTTGTGTGGTCTTGGGGCCAGGGATTCCCAGGTGTCGGTGGGGAAGTTACACTTTTTCAAGGAGGCTTTGAGGATGTCCTTGAAGCGTTTCCTCTGCCCACCTGGGGCTCTCTTGCTGTGCCGGAGCTCCGAGTAGAGTGCTTGTTTTGGGAGTCTCGTATCGGGCATGTGGACAATGTGACCCGTCCATCGGAGCTGATTGAGCGTGGTCAGAGCTTCGATGCTGGGGATGTTGGCCTGAGCAAGAACACTGACGTTGGTGCACCTATCCTGCCAATGGATTTGCAGGATCTTGTGGAAGCAGCGTTGGTGGTACATCTCCAGTGCTTTGAGGTGCCTGCTGTACATGGTCCATGTCTCTGAGGCATACAGCAGGGCAAGTATCACTGCTGCCCTGTAGACCATGAGCTTAGTGCCGGGTTTGACGTCCTGGTCTTCAAACACTCTCTTCCTCAGAGTGTTTGAATGGACATAGAGCTGAAAGATGATGACATACTCAACAACTTTCAAGTGGAAATTAAAGGTAGAGATTTGGTGGTTATTGGAGAGGGTGGATTGGTTGGGGGTGTTTTTTTGAGGAAGGAGTGATGACAGCAGTTTGGAAGGGAAGCAGGACAATACCTGTGGAAGGAACCATTGATTATATCAGCTGGTTTGGGGCTGAGAAAGAAAGCAGAGTGGTCAAGAGTTGGGTGGAGTGTGGGTCAGAATGGGTGGGATTATGAGGGGGAGGGATTTAGGGTCTTGGGAAGGAGAGACATTGAGATTGGGTTGTGCTTGTACTTCAGGACAATTTTGGATTAATAGGTGATTTAGGCTGAGGAGAGCGATGCACAGTAGATCTGGCAATTGATGACTAGGCCAACTGTACACTAGGTACACTCAAGTTGGCTAGGGTGTAGAGGCTGTGGGAAAACAGAACTGAGGACATAGAATCATAGAATGATACAGCACAGAAGGAGGCCATTCGTCCCATCGTGCCTGTGCCAGCTCTTTGAAAGAGCTATCCAATTAGTCCCACTCCCCTGTTCTTTCCCCATTGCCCTGCACATTTTTCCACTTCAAGTATTTATCCAATTCCCTTTTGAAAGTTATTATTGAATCTGCTTCCACCACCCTTTCAGGCAGTGCATTCCAGATCATAACAACTTGCTGCATAATTTTTATTCCTCGTGTTGCCTCTGGCTCTTTTGCCAATTACCTTAAATTTGTGTCCTCTGGTTACTGACCCTTCTGTCACTGGAAACAGTTTCTCCTTATTTACTCTATCACAACCCTTCATGATTTTGAACACCTCTGTCAAATCTCCTCTTAACCTTCTCTGCTCTAAGGAGAACAAACCCAGTTTCTCTAGTCTCTCCATGTAACCAAAGTGTTTCATCCCTGGTACTATTCCAGGGGCACGGTGGCATAGTGGTTAGCACTGTTGCCTCACAGCGCCAGGGACCCGGGTTCAAGTCCAGCCTCGGGCGACTGTCTGTGTGGAGTTTGCACATTCTCCCTGTGTCTGCGTGGCTCCGGTTTCCTCCCACAGTCCAAAGATGTGCGGGTTAGGTTGATTTGGCTATGATAAATTGACCCTTAGTGTTAGGGGATTAAATACGTGGGGTTACGGGGATAGGGTGGGATATGTGTTGGTGCAGGCTCGATGGGCCGAAATGGCCTCTATCTGCATTGTAGGGATTCTGTGATTCTGTAAATCTCCTCTGCACCCTCTCTAAGGCTTTGACATCCTTCCTAAACTGTGGTGCCTAGAATTGGACACAATACTCCAGCTGGGGCCTAACCAGTGATTCAGAAAGGTTTAGCAACTTCCTTGCTTTTGTACTCTGTGGCCGCGATTTTACTTACCTCGCCAGTTCCATGGCGGGCAACGCCAGTGGCAGGTCCTGGCTCCGCTGCTGGCTCCATCCCGCTCTGTGAAATGACTTTCCATTGATAGGGCTTGTTAAGCCCGCCCAGCGCATTTCCTAGGCCAATTAGAGGAAGCGGGTCTGGTGAGGTCATTTCATGATGCGTCATCAGCCGATTGCCTTGAAGACACCATGGCCAACTTTATTTTGACGTTTGTGCTGTCAGAGTTCTACAGCATTGAAGTGCTGCAAACATTGACAATCACTGCACAGAGGTGCAGGGCTGCACCCAGGTTCTCCCATGACTCCCTCCATGTGGGGTGATGCCAACCTAGCGCAGCAGGTGGCAGCCGGGTTGTACAGCATCAAGTGAAGTAAATCTGGCCATGGTGAGACCATCCCTGGTGTGTGCTCGGGTGCTGATGCCCTCTGTCCTGTGCAGCACCAGGTGATTGCGGAGAAGGTTGGTGTTGTTGCTAGTGCTGTTGGTGTGCCTGGTGCTGGTGGTGTTGGGGCTGATCGTGGTCGGATTCTGAGGACCAAGGTGAGATAGTATAAATGGCACCCATGTTGATGGAATAGATGGCAGGTGAAGTACAGATGACAGAAGCGATCTGTCAATGGTGAGAGAGTTCTTCCAAAGAAGTGATCCTGGATGGAGAGTGGAAAGTGGAAAGCCTGCAGAATCTGTGCTGGAAATGGACTGAGAAACAACTTGTGGCTGAGGAAAGTGAAGATCTGTCAGGTGGGAGCTTTTACTGTACATTTGAAGCTGTCAAGGAATCAGCTGGAGCAATGGCCACTGAACTCCCACCTCAGGTTGACAGCTATGGTCCCCGAACAGCATGGTTCCCGTGGCCATGAAGTTAAAGTGAAAAGGTAAGTTGAAAAAGCCTATTAATGATCTGCCAACAAGGCAATAATGAGCTTAATTGGGTCCCCTGCCACTGCCTGTTGGGTCTGATCAGCGCTGACAGACCCGACATTGAGAAAGGCGCATGGCAGTGGATTGACAGCAGGATCCCGACCCACTGTCAAAAAAAACAACTTTCCCACCCGACCCGCCACCGATTGAGCCCACTGACCCCCCGCAATATTCCGGCCTATGCCTCTATTTATAAAGCCAAAGATCCCAAATGCCTTTTTAACAGCCTTCTCAACTTGTCCCGCCACCTTCAAAGACTTGTGTACGTACACCTCCAGGCCTCTCTGTTCCTGCACCCCTTTAAATTTGTATCAATTAGTTTATATTGCCCCTCCTCATTCTTCCTGCCAAAATGTATCACTTTGTAAGAAAGTCAATATGAGCTTGTGGGGCTGGACATGAGAAGCCCATGAGGATGGAAGAGGGTAAAATGCACAAATGAGGAGAAGGTGTCAGATGAGTGGGGTGAGACACAGGTGAGAATTAATGATGAAAGCCACACTGCCACCATGGCAATTTGGGCAGGACATGTGGTAGAAATATCTGGGCAGGTTAGATGCTTCTGAAAGGGGGAAGGGCCTAGGAACCATGTGTTAGTCAGTGCCAGGATACCAATGGAATCGTCCACAACAAGACCATCAATGGCAAGATGCTTGTTTGCAAGCGAGCGAAGATTCAGGCCAGATATATGGAGAGGAGGGATGATGGCAGAAGAGAAGATAGGCTAAGGAGTAGTGATGAATGAGAAAAGGAATCAAGGAAGACATGATCCCAGAGAACAGGGAGATGAAGGGTGGGATGGCTGAGTGTGAAATAGAGGTAGTGAGTGGAGAGCAGGGCATGGGCGGGCTAAAAGGTAAGATAGGAGTAATGAGGTTAGGACCAGAATGGCAACCACAAAGCTGGGCACTTAGGGAAGCATGACAGAGAGGCAGGAGGGGTCTTACGATGAGACCAGAGATGTGACAACTGGGAAGCAGCATTGTGCAGCATAACTGAGAGGATAAACTGAGTTACGAGCCAATATAGGAAAAGAGGTAAATCTGGGATCCATCAGATGAGCAGAATGCTAGCCAAGGCATTAAAGAAGGTTAATAAAAGTCCAGTGGATTCAGAGAATACCTTTCTATCTCTGCAGTTGGGTTACAATTGGCCTGAACTTACTAGAATGCTCATGGGTCTGCCTTCTGGAAGATAGGAGAAACACACGCAGAAGTGTGTGTGAGATTACTGTACCAGTGCACACACAACAAAGGGTTTCATCATTATACCTGTTGTGTCGGTACCTTTTTTACCTAGACACAATTAGAACTCAGAACTCAGAGATTCAAACATGAAGTGCTTTATTCGAAGGGAAAGGGAAGTTCTGGAGAGTTCCGAACAAAGAGAGCTAAACTTAACCAAGAGAACACCCAACCATTTATCTGCTGTGACAGCGCCACCACAGGTGGGAGGAGAACACAAAATACATAACATATTCCTCCCCTCTTAAATGGAAGGTCCACATTATTCCTCAACAGGTAAGTTACTTTCAATGCACTCAACTAACCAAGGGTAGAGGTAGACTGCCTCAACCCCTGACTTTACCCTGGGGTTTATTCTGCCCCAGTCTTGTGGGTAAGTCACTAATCCTACAGATCCAAGCGTCTTGGAGGCCGCCGCTCTCTGACAGGATACCGGCGGTCATCGCTGGCTTCCACAGCAGTAGGCATTGACACAGGCCTAGATGGAGAAGGTGCCTGTGTCAGTCAAAAGTCAGGAGTTTGCATAGGTGGAACAGTCTCTTTGACTTCCTGTGTTGGAGAAGAGCACTGTGGCAAAGGATGCTGGTTTGCGGTATCATCCGGAAACAGTTCAGGCCAACCAGCCGTTGGAGCCTCTGTGGCTGTCTCTGCTCCTAGCAACAGTTGATCTGTGTGTCTTCACCAGACGACGTCCTCAGCAGTCTCAACCATGTAAGACACAGGGCCCGTCTGCGCGATCACCGTAGCGGGAACCCATTTCGGTCCAGTGTTGTAGTTTCGAGCTAGGGCGTACTCTCCCGGATGAAACCGTCTCTCCTTGGCTCTTTTCTCTCTCTTTTCAACTTGAGCTTGTTGTTGATGATGGACAACCTGCTCTGCCCTTGGAGGTTTGAGTAAGTCAAAACTTGTCCGCAACTGCCTCTTCATTATGAGCGAAGTGGGGAAGTTTTGGTTGTGGCATGTGGCTCGTTCCTGTAGGACAACAGAAAGCTGTTCAGACGTTGGTGGATTGAGCCCTGACCTTGCGATGCCTTCAAGGCGTGCTTCAAAGTTTGCACGAACCTTTCTGCCTGGCCGTTAGTAGAGGGATGATAGGGCGCAGACCTGATGTGTTGGACACCATTCACATGCAGGAAGGTTGCAAACTCCTGTGATACAAATTGTGGACCGTTGTCACTTACGAGTTGTTCCAGTGAGCCATAACGGCTGAACATCTCACCAAGTTTCTCAATTGTTTTCTCTGCCGTGGTAGACCTCATCACAGCGACCTCCGGCCACTTGCTACGAGTGTCCACAACCACCATAAACATCTTCTCTTCGAAAGGACCGGCGAAGTCCACATGTACTCGCTGCCACACTTCTGCAGGCCAATCCCAGGGGTGTAGGGTTGCCAGCTGTGGAACATTCCGGACCCTTTGACATGGGGAACATGTTTTGGCTTTCTCCTCAATATTCCCATCGAGACCTGGCCACCAGAAGTAGCTTCTTGCCATTTCCTTCATCCGAACCATCCCACTGTGGCCTGTATGAAGTTGTTGCAGTATAGGTTCCCTCAGAGGTGGCGGAATGATGACACGGCGTCCCCAAAGACGACAACCTGCCTGGACGGAGAGCTCATTTCTTTTTGAAACGTAAGGTTTCAATCGAGGAGAATCTCCTATAGCTCTCCCTCGAATGACATCGTCCATTACCTCAGACAGGACTGGATCGTTGCGGGTGTACCTTCGCACCTGAGCTGCAGTGACAGGTGCTCCCTCCACTTGTCTAAAGTAGAAGATGTCTATCTGACGAGGCTCTGGGGGAGTAACAGGCAAGGGTAGCCTCGAGAGACCGTCTGCGTTGCCGTGCCAGTCTGATTTGCGATATTTGATGTCGTATGTGTGTCCTGACAACAGTAAAGCCCACCTTTGCATCCTGCTTGCAGCGAGAGATGGAATTCCGGTGTGGGGCCCGAAGATTGAAGTCAATGGACGGTGGTCCGTCAGGAGTGTGAACCTTCTCCCAAACAGGTACTGATGAAATTTTCGAATTCCAAAAACGATTCTCAAGGCCTCGCGCTCGATCTGCGCATAGTTACTCTCGGCCTTGTTCAAGGTGCGTGATGCGAAGGCGATAGGTTTCTCTTCACCAGAAGGCATGATGTGGGATATGACTGCTCCCACACCATATGGTGATGCATCACATGCTAGCTGCACGGGTAGCTTTGGGTCGAAGTGTGTCAGGACTTCCGATTTCAGCAATGCTTTCTTTGCTTGGGCGAAAGCTTCGTTGCACAGTTCAGTCCATTTCCATGTTTTGCCTTGACATAGCAACTGATGTAACGGCTTCAGCAATGTTACTAAGTCTGGAATAAACTTCCCATAGTAGTTAAGTAGCCCCAGAAATGAACGTAACTGGCTCACATTCTGGGGTGCTGGGGCCCCCACGATCGCCTTGACCTTTGACGGCGCCTTATGCAGGCCAGTAGCATCAATCACATGCCCCAGGTACTCAACTGAAGACTGAAAGAATTCACATTTGTCTTTATGAACTCTGAGTCCGTACTCTTTCAGTCGTTGTAGTGTCGCATCCAAGTTCAGAAGATGATCCTCCTCATTTGTCCCAGTGACAAGGATGTCGTCCAGGTCGCACTGGACTCCTGGCAGTCCACTCAAAATCTGATCCATTGCCCTTTGGAATAGAGCAGGGGCTGACACAATTCCAAACGGAAGGCGGCAGTACCTGTATAGCCCCTTGTGTGTCACAATTGTCAGCAGCTCCTTTGATTTGTCATTGACATGCATTTGTAGATAAGCCTGGCATAAGTCTATTTTGCTGAACTTTTGCCCTCCGGCCAGGCCCGTAAAAAGATCATCAATGAGGGGAAGAGGGTACTGTTCCGCAGACAGCACCGGGTTAATAGTCACTTTAAAATCCCCGCAAATTCGAACAGATCCATCCTTTTTCAGGACAGGAACAATGGGTGTGGCCCATTTGCTCATGCTCACAGGCTCCAGGACTCCATTCTCGACTAAGGCCTCCAAGTTAGCCTCAACTTTTGGCCTAATTGCATAGGGTACAGGTTGGGCTTTGTGAAACTTTGGCTTGCTGGCAGGTTTAATGTCCAGTCTCACGCTAATCTTTTTCATGCTCCCAAGTTCCCCATTGAAGAGTTCTGCATGTTTGTTTAACACTGCAGTCAGACCTGACTCCCGTTTTGACATCTTGCGGACTGCAGGCCAGTCCAGTGTGATTTTCTCTAGCCACGCATGTCCCAGTAGCGATGGGTAATTTCCCTTTACCACATATAGTGGCAGTTTTGCAGTCTGTCCATTCAATTTAACTGTCACGTCAATGGTGCCTCTCATGGCCACAGGTTCGCCGGTATACGTCTTTAGCACAATGTTTGTTGGCTGAAGGGTAAGATGCTATAGCATTTTGTTGTAGACAGTGTCTGATACAAGGGACACAGCTGCGCCTGTGTCCACCTCCATCCGCACTGATTGTCCCTCCACCAGTGGTGACACCCAGTAGCCATTTGAACCACCTGCAACCGTCAGTATGTGCACCTCTTCCTCCTTAGAGGTGTTGCTCCCCTCTGTTTTGCTTGTTCCATCATACTGCACTGAATGAACACTCTTTTTCCTCTCTTGTCCAAATACAGACATTTTGCTTCCATGCTTCCCAGCTCTGTCTGTTCTTTTTTTTTACCTCTACAGGCGCATTCAATGTGACCCTTTTTGCCACAATTTCGGCATTCCAGCTCCGTACACCAGCAGTCATTAGCATGATGCCCCGTTTTCCCACAATGGTAACATGTGCTGTTCCGCGCACCTTTAGGCTCAGACGACACCTTGTGAACTCTCCCTGTTGAACTCAACTGGTGAGCCTCCTTTTCCGCCATCTCCATGGAGACACTAACTTCAATGGCCTTTTCAAGAGTAAGGTTGTCCTCAGTAAGAAGGCGCTTCTGTGTGGCTGCACTTTGCAGACCACACACAAGTCTGTCTCTAATGGTGTCATTCAGCACCTCCTTGAACTTGCAGTGTTCTGACAACCTTTTTAAAGCAGCAATAAACATCGTCACTGATTCCCCCTCCTCTTGATTCCGTTTGTGAAATCTAAATCTCTCAGCAATAACCAAAGATTTTGGTGAAAAATGTGCTCCAAGAATTTCCACTAGTTGCTTATATGTTTTAGTTCCTGGCTTATCTGGCTGCACAAGGCTGCGAAGTAAATTGAATGTCTTCGGCCCCATTACACTCAAAAAGGTAGGCACGACCTTTTCGTTTGCCACCGCATTCGCCAAGACAAAATAGTCAAAACGTTCCGTATAAGCGCTCCGTTGCTACACATTTTCATCAAAATCACCGATGTTTCCTAATATAGTAGCCATCTCACGTTTCAAATTTAAATTTCTGTTTACTCACTGCACCCGTAAGGTACGCAGATTCATCCGCTCCTCCTCGCCACTTTGTTGTGTCGGTACCCTTTTTACCTAGACACAATTAGAACTCAGAACTCAGAGATTCAAACATGAAGTGCTTTATTCGAAGGGAAAGGGAAGTTCTGGAGAGTTCTGAACAAAGAGAACTAAACTTAACCAAGAGAACACCCAACCATTTATCTGCTGTGACAGCGCCACCACAGGTGGGAGGAGAACACACAATACATAACAATACCCAATTACACATCAAACTATCACAAGGCTAGATATTGGGTAGTAAAGGTAAACTCCTGGTTGTAAGGGACGTGAGGTCCTTTTATGGGAGCGATTAATGATGTTGAATCTGAGAGAATATCTAGTACAGATCAAAATCACAGAATCACAGAAAGCCCACAGTGCAGATAGAGGCCATTTCGGCCCATCGAGCCTGCACCGACACATATCCCACTCTATCCCTGTAACCCCACGTATTTAATCCCCCTAACACTAAGGGTCAATTTATCACAGCCAATCAGCCTAACCCGCACATCTTTGGACTGTGGGAGGAAACCGGAGCACCCGGAGGAAACCCACGCAAACACGGGTGCAGTCGGGAGAGCAGGAGGCCAGTAACTGGTGAGTTTAAAAGCTCACCTTTCGGGGGCTTTTTCTTTCACAGCTGGGGCAGTCGGGAGAGCAGGAGGCCAGTAACTGGTGAGTTTAAAAGCTCACCTTTCGCGGGCTTTTTCTTTCACAGCTGGTGCAGTCGGGAGAGCAGGAGGCCAGTAACTGGTGAGTTTAAAAGCTCACCTTTCGGGGGCTTTTTCTTTCACAGCTGGGGCAGTCGGGAGAGCAGGAGGCCAGTAACTGGTGAGTTTAAAAGCTCACCTTTCGCGGGCTTTTTCTTTCACAGCTGGTGCAGTCGGGAGAGCAGGAGGCCAGTAACTGGTGAGTTTAAAAGCTCACCTTTCGGGGGCTTTTTCTTTCACAGCTGGGGCAGTCGGGAGAGCAGGAGGCCAGTAACTGGTGAGTTTAAAAGCTCACCTTTCGCGGGCTTTTTCTTTCACAGCTGGTGCAGTCGGGAGAGCAGGAGGCCAGTAACTGGTGAGTTTAAAAGCTCACCTTTCGGGGGCTTTTTCTTTCACAGCTGGGGCAGTCGGGAGAGCAGGAGGCCAGTAACTGGTGAGTTTAAAAGCTCACCTTTCGCGGGCTTTTTCTTTCACAGCTGGTGCAGTCGGGAGAGCAGGAGGCCAGTAACTCTTATATAGGTGGAGCTGTTGCTAAACCCGAAACACTACAGTGTAGTGTCTCCCACCCTTCCACCTCCTCTAACCTTTTAGGGGTTGGGGGAAGTTGAAAAGGTAGGTTCAATTTATTTTATTTCAGGAGCCTAACCTAGGTGGAAAAGGTTCCAGGACAGGAGGCGGCAGTGAAAATACAACACCAGAAAACAGGTAGGTGACTGGTTGGTGAGTACTTTCACAAACTTATTCTAAGTAGAATTCAATAACTAAGCTAAATCGTAGTAAATAAAAGGGTATTGTAAGGGTTAAGTCATGGAAGGGCAGCTCGGACCCGTGTCATGCTCCTCCTGTGCCATGTGGGAAATCAGGGACACTGTCCCTGACAACTATGTGTGCAGGAAGTGTGTCCAGCTGCAGCTCCTAGCGGACCGCATGGCGGCGCTGGAGCTGCGAATGGACTCACTCTGGAGCATACGCGATGCTGAGGATGTTGTGGATAGCACATTCAGTGAGTTGGTCACACCGCAGGTAAAGGCTAGCTCAGACAGTAAATGGGTGACCAAAAGGCAGGGTAAAGGCAGGAAGGTAGTGCAGGAGTCACCTGCGGTCATCTCCCTCCAAAACAGGTTTACCGTTTTGGGTACTGTTGGGGGAGATGACTTATCAGGGGAAGGCACCAGCAGCCAGGTTCAGGGCACCATGACTGGCTCTGCTGCACAGAAGGGCGGGAAAAAGAGGGATAGGGCTATAGTGATAGGGGATTCAATTGTAAGGGGGATAGATAGGAGTTTCTGTGGCCGAGACCGAGGCTCCAAGATGGTATGTTGCCTCCCTGGTGCAAGGGTCAAGGATGTCTCGGAGCGGGTGCAGAGCATTCTGAAGGGGGAGGGGGATCAGCCAGTTGTCGTGGTACATGTAGGTACCAACGATGTAGGTAAAAAGAGGGAGGAGGTCCTACAAGCTGAATTTAGGGAGTTAGGAGCTAAATTGAAAAGTAGGACCTCAAAGGTAGTAATCTCTGGATTGCAACCAGTGCCATGAGCTAATAAGTTTAGAGAGAGTAAGATAGATAAGCTAAATACGTGGCTTGAGCAGTGGTGCAAGGGAGAGGGATTTAAATTCTTGAGGCATTGGAACCAGTTCTTGGGGAGGAGTGACCTGTACCAAGGGGACGGTCTACACCTGAACTGTGAGGGAGCCGATGTCCTCGGGGTAATATTTTCTAGGGCGGTTCGGGAGGATTTAAACTAATTTGGCAGGGGGATGGGAACCTAGGTAGTGGAAAAGAGGGAAGTCATATGAAGTCAGAAATAGATGGTAGAAAGGTGAGAAGCAATAAGCAAAGGAGAGAAACACAAAGGGCCAAACTAATTCATAATGAGAGTGTGAAAAAAGCAAGCCTGAAGGCTTTGTATCTTAATGCTAGGAACAAGGTGGATGAATTAGTTGTGGAAATAGAGGTAAACAAGTATGATTTGATTGGGATTACAGAAACGTGGCTGCAGGGTGGGCAAGGCTGGGAACTTAACATCCAGGGATATACAATATTTAGGAAGGATCGGCAAAAAGGTAGGGGAGGTGGGGTAGCATTGCTGGTAAAGGAGGGGATTAATGCAATGGAAAGGAAGGATATTAACTCGGATGAAACGGAATCTGTATGGGTAGAAATGAGAAATAGCAAGGGGAGGAAAACGTTAGTGGGTGTGATATATAGGCCTCCAAATAGTAATATGGAGGTGAGGGAAGGCATAAAAAGGGAAATTAGAGAAGCGTGCGATAAGAGCACAGCTGTCATCATGGGTGACTTTAATTTACATATTGATTGGACTACCCAAATTAGTAAAAATTCTGAGGAGGAGGAATTCCTGGAATGTTTTCGGGACGGTTATCTGGACCAATATGTCGGGGAGCCGACTCGAGATCAGGCCATTTTAGACTGGGTATTGTGCAATGAGAAGGGACTTATCAGCAATCTTCTTGTACGAGGCCCCTTGGGTCAGAGCGATCATAATATGATCGAGCTCTCAGTCGAGATGGAGAGTGAGGAAATTGAATCAGAGACTAAGGTCCAGAACTTAAATAAAGGGAATTACGAGGGTATGAGACGGGAATTGGGTAAGATTGATTGGGTGGTGTTTCTGGGGGGATTGACAGTGGATAGACAATGGCAAGCATTCAAAGATAGAATGGAAGAATTCCAGAACATGTTTATACCGGTTTGGCATAAAAATAAACCTAAAAAGGTGACTCAACCGTGGATAACGAGGGAAATTAGGGACAGCATAAAATCAAAAAAAAGGGCATATCAACTGGCAAAAAAAAGCACCAGACCGGAAGATTGGGGGCAGTACAGGATACAGCAAAAGAGGACAAAGGGATTAATCAGGAAGGGGAAAATAGAATACGAAAGTAAACTTGCAGCAAACATAAAGACAGACTGCAAAAGCTTTTATCGGTATATCAGGAGGAAAAGACTGGTAAAATCCCAAGTCGGTCCCTTGCAGTCCGATTCGGGAGAATATATAATGGAGAATAAGGAAATGGCAGACCAATTAAACTCATACTTTGGTTCTGTATTCACAAAGGAGGACACAAATAACCTCCCAGGAATATCGGCAAACATAGGGACTAATGAGAGGGAGGAGCTGACAGAAATTAGTATCTCTAGGGATATGGTGTTGGGTAAGTTGAGGGGACTGAAGGCCGACAAATCCCCGGGGCCTGATAAACTACATCCTAGGGTACTTAAGGAGGTGGCCCTGGAGATAGCAGATGCTCTAAGGATCATCTTCCGGAACTCCATTGACTCGGGAACAGTACCCGTGGATTGGAGGGTAGCTAATGTTACCCCAATATTTAAAAAGGGGGGTAGAGAGAAAGCAGGGAATTATAGACCAGTAAGCCTTACATCGGTTGTGGGCAAAATGCTAGAGTCCATTATTAAGGATAAAATAGCGGAGCACTTGACAAATGGGGAAAGGATCGGACAGAGTCAACATGGATTTACAAAGGGTAAATCGTGTTTGACTAATCTGCTGGAATTTTTTGAGGAAGTAACTGGTAAAATAGATGGGGGAGAGCCAGTGGATGTGGTGTACCTTGACTTCCAGAAAGCCTTCGATAAGGTTCCACACAAAAGATTATCATGCAAAATTAAGGCTCATGGGATTGGGGGCAAAGTATTAACGTGGATAGAGAACTGGCTGGCGGATAGAAAACAGAGAGTTGGAATAAACGGCTCGTTTTCGGAGTGGCAGGCAGTGACCAGCGGGGTGCTGCAAGGATCTGTCCTGGGACCCCAGCTGTTCACAATATATATAAATGATCTGGATCAGGGAATTGGATGCAATATTTCCAAATTCGCTGACGACACTAAACTAGGAGGAGGGGTGGGCTCTGATGAGGATGTCAGGAGGCTACAGTGCGATTTGGACAGGTTGGGGGAATGGGCGGATACGTGGCAGATGCACTATAATGTGGATAAATGCGAGGTTATCCACTTTGGGGGTAAAAACAGGAGGGTAGATTATTATCTAAATGGCAATAGATTGGGAGATGGGGAAGTGCAGAGGGACCTGGGTGTTCTTGTGCACCAGTCACTGAAGGAGAGCATGCAGGTGCAACAGGCGATTAAGAAGGCAAATGGTATGTTGGCCTTCATATCAAGGGGGTTCGAGTATAGGAATAGGGATACCTTACTACAGCTGTACAAGGTGCTGGTGAGACCGCATCTGGAGTATTGTGTACAGTTTTGGTCGCCCCATCTGCGGAAGGATGTTCTTGCCATGGAAAGAGTGCAACGGCGATTCACCAGGCTGATACCTGGAATGGCGGGAATGACCTACGAAGAGAGATTAAATAGTTTGGGCTTGTACTCACTGGAGTTTAGAAGATTGAGAGGGGATCTCATCGAAACATATAAAATTATGGCAGGCCTGGACAGGCTGAATTCAGAGAGAATGTTTCCAATGGCCGGGGAGCACAGAACCAGGGGCCACAGTCTAAAAATAGCGGGCAAATCATTTAAAACAGAGATGAGGAAGAATTTCTTCACTCAAAGAGTGGTGAGCCTGTGGAATTCCCTGCCACAGAGGGCTGTGAAGGCTAATTCAATAAATATTTTCAAGAGAGAATTGGATATATTTCTGAAGGCTAAGGGGATTAAGGGTTACGGAGAAAAGGCGGGGACGGGGTACTGAACTGGTAAGATCAGCTATGATCTCAGACGAAGATCAGCCATGATCTCATTGAATGGCGGAGCAGGCTCGAAGGGCCGAATGGCCTACTCCTGTTCCTATCTCTATGTCTATGTCTAATGTACAAACTCCACACAGACAGTCACCCGAGGCCAGATTCGAACCCGGGTCCCTGGCGCTGTGAGGCAACAGTGCTAACCACTATGCCACTGTGCTGTAATAATTTTGGGGTTTTCATCAATCCGGTGTTAAAAAGAGAGGGGAGTGACAAAAGAGTTTCTGGCATACAACAGCAAAATCAAACAAGAGGTCAGCTTTGTCTCAAAAAAAAATTCAAGGTCAGAATGATGAGCAAAAGGAAAAGAAAATGTAGCTTCAAGAAAGCTAAATATTGTATTTGACTGGGAAGAATTCTTCACTGTTTAGTTTTAATTAGCAAATGAGCCAACATAGGTTGGCTCTGAAAGGAAAATATTTATTTCTTTGTTTTAATCAGAAAATGTGCTAATGCTTAAAAATGTAAGACTTGAGAGAAAAGAAGTATTCCCTTTCTTGTTCTGATTAGCAAACTAATTGAAGTGACACAGCATAGAGGTGCAACATAGGGAGAAGGGTTGACCATAATGAGATGACAATAGTGTATTTTTAAAGGAACAGTTGCTTTGAAGACATTACCTGCAGACCACGCTGATTTCAGAGCATTACCTATGAGGAAAGCTTTGTTTGAAGAATGAGGACTATTACACCTTTACCAAGTAAGCTCTCTTTTTTCTATATTCCTCATGCAGACAGTAAAGCATTTCTTAAGTAGGTGTCTGTGCTCTGGTCAGTTGACTGATCGAGATAAGAAGATCATCAGCAGTTGAAGAGACTTTTGCTGAGTGCTACAATCACTGTCAACAAAAGCTGCAAGATCGATATTGTGCCAAAGGGATATTCCTGATTATGATTAGTCTGCTACCCAGACATTGTAACGGGCTTGTTATTTGCTTAATGAACGTCCAACAAAATCTATTCTAATATTAGAAAAATTTGAGAATATGTTTCCCTCCTCAAGTCCAAGTACTAACTTGCTGGTACTTGCTGTTTTGATTTGTGCAATTCCTATGTGATTGGTTTGGTTAGAAATCAAAAACAAAAGTTCAGGCAATCAAAGTGCACCCGCAATAATGGTTCTATCCACTTGTTAAATGGTTAATGAGGCACTTAATGAGCTGGAATCTCCAAAACTTCATTAATGCAACTGCATAAAGCACAAATATTGTGCTTAATGGCTCAGTTGTAGATGTGAAAATCCCAATGAACCCATGAATTCCTGCCTGTGTTCAGCCCTTCTGCATTGTATAAATAAAATTGTAGTTTGTACCAACATTACTGTTTGCAAAACTGCTCCTTGCTGTCTATTTAATAGGGCTTATCACCAGCAACCAGATACATATCCACTCAATTCTGGAATAGGGCTGTAATTTCTACAAAATGTGACTAGCATACAGATCAGATGGTTTAACAAGTGAAGCCAAAGTTAAGAAAAGCTAATATTAAAAGCTGTTAATTCTAGGTAAAGCATATGCTGGAAGCTTACATGAAATATCTTGGCCTCGAAATACATGTGCACCCATTTTTGAGTGTATATGGGGGGAGGGGAAATCAATCCCCGCGACTGAATGGTGAGAGCTGAGACACTTCCGCTATTCGGCCTTGGGCATATTGGGGGCTTAGCGCCTGAAAAATGGGTGGCACCTGGCTGAATTTCTAGGCTGTACTTTTTCTCTTGGGAAAACTTCTCTCCTCGTCCTCACACTTGGTTTGAGAAATTGCAAGGCGAAAAAAGTAAGAAAGTTGCAACACTAACCATCGTTGGTTTCAAGCAGTTGTCAAACACTAACTCGACTCCCCCAGCAGCATCTATGACTCTGGTTTCCTCAAATTGTAGCTCCACGGTTCTATTGCCATTGGAAACTGCCATTTATAAAAAGGTCTGCAGTGTAAAAGACAAATACAGACACGTTTTCCGTAGAGTATACATTATCCCACAATGAACAATTGTCTACATAACATTCAATGGCTTTACTATCTTCAGTACTCCCATTGTACAGGTTGTCACTCAAGATATTTGCCAAATAGAATCCCATATCTGCTGCCTCCACAAGAGCCAGTGTTTCAGCAGCCAGAGTACTTTAAACAAACATTTTTATTTTCCTAGCTGCCCAAGCTAAAGGACAACATTTCCTGTTTTCACCCACAAGAAACACTGAAACCAGCTACAGTGGAACACCCATCAGGAAGATCAGCATGTGAAGCATCGCTAAAGATAACTAGCTTCATTGTCTTTGGGTCACATAAGGATGGGAACTTAAGCACGCATTTATCCAGATTGAATTTTTGTAATGTTTTATTTAACCTTAAAACATTCTCTACTATGGGGTGTTTCATTGAAGTACTTAACTCCAACACATCAAAACTAGCATCTGGTCTAGTCTGAGTTCACAACCAGTTCAACTGGCCAATCAAACTTCGCAATTGCTCTGTCTCTTTTTTAGATATAACATTACCTTTCTGTGATGACCTAGTACGATTAACCGGGATGGGAGTAACACTCTCTAAATAGGACTGTTGATTTAAAATTATACCAGATCAACTTTGCTTGATATCTAAACCAATATATTTAAAAGCCTCATAGGCCTGACTCCCAATTTAAAATTCTACTCTAATCTTATTAATGATAAATTTCTCAAATTCCACAGTACCACCCCATAAGAAATCATCAACATGCATCATGAAGATGCCTGAAAGTTTTCCTTTATGGTACCAATAATACATTGCGAGATCTGATTTTAGTTGAACACAACCTATCTTCAGCAAAACAGATCTCACCAAAAAATACCATACCCTGGAAGCGTCATTCAGGCCATAGACATAGTTGTTTAGTTTCCATAGTTTTCCTTCTGTATCTGCTGCCTCTTTAGGCGGTTTCAGAAACACTTCTCTCTGAAAAGTATTGCCATGCAGAAATGCAGCTTTTATGTCAATTGACCTACACTCCCATGAATATGTGGCCAAAAGAGCCAAAAAGATTTTTACTTTTCCAGCAGTGGGAGAGGCCAATCGAACAGCTGTATCACCCAGTTTCTCTTCAAAACCCTTAGCTACCAACCTCGCTTTAGCCTTATAAGTCCCATCTGCAAGGACTTTTTCAGTACAAACCCATCTGTGTGACAAAGCTGGTTGACCCTTATCTGGTACCTTTGAATAAACTCCAGAATAAACTATCTAACTTCCTTTGTTTTGCCTCTCTTACTCGTTTATCCTCAAGTTTATTGGCAGCCACCAAAACATCACGATCATGAGGAATTCTACTTCTAGTTCTGTTACGTGACAGTTCTGTGGTCTTTGTTTCATTGTCTGATCTATTCAAGCTACGGCCCCTACTTCCACTTCTATGTCTGTAGGGACTATTAATCTGAGATCTCCCTTTTGCACTATCGGAGGCTCTTTCTCTAGTTCCTGATTGTTTTCTGACATGAGAGTCACTGCCGGACTCCCTATCACTCCTTTTATTGTGCTTCCTTTCCACTCTTTCACCTCATTCTGCCAGTCTATGGACCTCGCTTCTTGGCCATTATCCTGAATATTCAACCAAAATTTCAACCTTCCAGTAGCTTTTCCTGCACGTCCCAAAATTGTCGCAATCTCCATTCATTAGTCTCTTCTGGAACATATGTTACCCGTGCACCTACTTTGGGTAATTGTCCTGTGGATGTGATAGCTCTGTCACATGTGTCAAGATCACTCACATTACCACTGTCCAGCCCTTCATCTACCTCATTCTGTTTCTCAGGACCCGAATCAAAAAAATGATGAACATTTGAGGTACAAGGTTACTTCTATCAACTGCTCAGAGACCGAGATTTTATAATTAATTCCAATTAAATGTGAGGAATGAACCTTAACAGTTTGATTGCCATGTTTGACAAGTACTGTCTTATCATCACGACCTACTACCTTACCAGGGTCTTTCCGGTCCCTATGACCCCCTCTTTTATAGTATACCAAATCTCCTGAATTGGACTCTGTCTCAGACGGTCTAATACCTCAGAGCTCTACAAATTTTCTCTGATACCTCAGCCTTAATAAAAGCTTGACTCCCTGCATGCAAAGCATTTAAATGCTCAGAAAAAAATGGCACAAATTGTAGTACCTTCTAGAGCAGGAGGATTATCACAAAGAACAGAAGGTAATTTGGGATTGTGCCCATAGACTAGTTGGTAAGGACTATCCCCCAACCATCAGAAGAGAATTCTTTGCGTGAACTGCTCATGCTAAAGCAGCTGACAATTTACACTCTGGTCGATCAGCCAAAATTTTACGCACCATGTCATCAATCATAGCATGATTCCTTTCACAAAAACCATTGCTAAAAGGGCTCTAAGCTGCTGTATTCATGACAATGATATTCACATTCTCAGACATATCTCTGAACTCCTTATTAGTGAATTCACCTCCATGATCGGTCAAAAACTTTGCTGGTGTCCCAAGTCCAGTCCCAATCCATTTTTCCATAATTTTATCTGTAATAACCTTCTTCTCCTTACTACAGAAATACTAAATCTTGTAGTCAGGCCAATAAAATGCAAGATGAAGACATTTCTGTCTTTGCCCCATATCTTTAGATCCATGGTAACTGCCTCGTTAAAGTTATGTGCCAATGGAAGACTTACAATAGGACGTGGGGGTGTCCTTCTATACTTCCTACAGATTTCACAGTTCTCACTAATCTCCTCTATTAGCCTAGTAAACTCCTTATCAACTACACCTGCATCTTTTAGCAGGATTTTTTAAATGTTGACAAGTAGGGTGGGCAAATTGACACTGATTTGATGTCAGTGCTGCCATTTTCGTCCTTAACACTGGAAGTAACACCCTAGTGCTGTGCGTGCCTATTATTTCAATGTTAATCAAAGAGCCTCTTCCTGACCCCACGAATTGTGGTGAGATTAGTAGCTGAGGTCCTGGGTGGCCATATCCTGGGACATGCACTGCAATGTGGCTCATCCTCCTACAGTCTATAGACAGAGAGCCTGCTGTGGGAAAGGGGGTGAAAGAGGGAGAGAACCTATTGAGCAGGGGTTAAGAAAAAATACCCTGCTGAAGGGAGGAGAGGGATGAAGAGAGAGAGGAAGACCTAAAGGGGCAGAAACAGAGGTTAACTATAGGTCATCATGAAGGAATCTATCCAAAATGTTAACCATCTTTCTCTTTCAGATACCAACTCTATGGCCAGAATTTTGCCTACCTGGGCGGGTCTGGTGCAGCCGGTGTCCGTGGTGGGTCGCGACCCTGCTGCTGGCTCCATCCCGCTGCTGAAAATGAACTTACCTTAATGGGGCCTATTAAGCTCACCCAGCGCGTTACCCGACCCAACGACCCAATAAGATGGAGTGGGTCTGGTGACGTCATTCATGACGCATTTTCAGCTGGGATCTTTAAAGAGACCGTGGCCACATTTGAAGTTTAATCTAACATAGTGTTGTCAATGTTCTACAGCATTGGAGTGCTGCAAACACTGACAATGGCTGCACAGAGGCAGAGGGCTACATCCAGGTTCTCTGATGACTGGAGTCAGAGCACACAGGGAGGTTCTCTTCCCTTCCCATGGGCAGAAGAGACCTCCCCAGGAGACCAACACAGCCTGGTTGCAGATTGCAGAGGAGGTCACAAGCAGGGATGTGTTCAGGAGGACCTGGGTGCAGTGCCACAAACCTTTCAATAAACCCATTAGATCAGTAAACGTTAGTACAAAGCCACGCTCAACTGCATCCTGCTGTGCCTCTCATCACATCCCCATCACTCTGCCTTCTCTACCCTACTTCTGCACATCCTTACTCACACCGACTCACCTCCACCCATCCCTCTCTCTCTATCTACATTATCGCATCCCCATCTCACTAGCCACCCCTCACAGTCGCCCTCATCCTAGTGCAATCATACCAACTAACAACACACAAGGGTAGGCACTTGGATGATTTTTGCAATGTTCATGTAAAGTTTATGTTAATGTGGTGTCAAACATAAAAATCTTTATTTTCAGCACTTTGCGTTCTTGGACAGTGTTCTGGACTTATGGACATTATGGACATTTTACATGCAGATAGCACCCTCTGGTGGTGGTTATTGTGTTAGCAGTGTTTGTATGCAGCAGAGGTCATTTGACCTTTCTACCTTTCTTCCTGTTTGACCCAGGAAGTAGAATTCCAGGAAGAACTTAACTGAGTAATGGAGGATCTTCCATGAGGGATCCTCAATCCAATGTAATCTGATCTCATATGTTAGGCCAGGCGCAATATCTGTGAGTATCTTTGTTTGTTAGCATAATAGCAACTTTGTCAGTGTAGTATTTTGACAATACTATGTTTATGAGAAGTAATAGTTGATATTTACAGAAGTACAGTCCAAATGTTAGTTAGTTATACAATTAGTCTATTCTACTGTTGTAAATATGTTTATATCTTATGTAATATCGAATGTATAGTACTCAGTTTATGTACAAAACATACTTTGTCTTTGTTTACAGTTTCACAAATTTGTTCAAGTAAAGCTTCAAACAGCGAAACGGCTTCATGAGGAATTATTTGAATAAGTGTTTAACTTGCTGGATAACTAGATAGGAGCATGTCTAGTGAGGCCAGTACAGACAGATTTGTGTGCACCTTTGGAAGTGGCTTAGTGAGTTGCAGTGAATGGTGAGACATAACGGTACCCCCGCAATGGTGAAGAGAGTGAAAAGGATGGCTTGGTCATTGTAGGGATGCTTAATGGTGTTGGTGTGGGGCGGTGCCAACCTGGCGCATCATGTGGCAGCTATATGGGTGTACAGCATAAAGTTAACTAAATCTGGCCATGATGAGGCCATCCCTGGCCTCCCGGGCAGCAATGTGCTCGGGTGCTGATGCCTTGTGTCCTGTGCAGCATCAGGTGATTGCGGAGAAGGTTGGTGGTGTTGTTGGTGCTGCTGGTGTGCCTGGTGCTGCTGGTGTTGGGGCTCATCATGGTGGGATTCTGAGGACCAAGGTGAGACAGTATAACTGCCGCCCATGCTGATGGAATAGATGGCAGGTGAGGTACAGATGACAGAAGCATTCTGTCAATGGTGAGAGAGTTCTTCCAATGAAGTGAGACTGGATGGAGACTTTGCTGGAAACACTTGCAGCCTGCAGAATCTGTGCTGGAAATGGACTGAACAATAGTTTCTACCTGAGGAATGTGATCATCTGTCAGGTGAGAGCTTTTACTGTACATTTGATGCTGTCAAGTAATCAGCTGGAGCAATGGCCACGGAACTCCCGACTCAGGTTGACAGACGTGCTCCCCGAGCTGCGTGAATCCCGTGGCCATGCAGGGAAATTTAAAAAGTAAGTGAAAAAAAGCTCATAAGTGCCTATAAACTACCTGATAATCATCTCAATTGGGTCACTCGTCGCTGCCGGTTGGGTTGGCTCTGCGATGACAGATGCGCCTGGGGGAAAGGCGTGTGAGAGCGACATAACAGCGGGTTCCTAACCCGCTGTCAAAAATAACAACTTTCCCACCCGACCCGCCACCAATCGCGCCCGCTACCACCCCGGAAAATTCGGCCTATCTGTTTGCTCCATTTTGTGTTTTTCTATTAGATTTTCAACATTTGCAGTTTTGTGGAGAGACAGAGATTTGAAATATTTGCTGTTGCTTTTTGCCTTCAGCACTTGATTATCCATCCAGAATCATGTTATCGCTCCGCGTCAGGTCTACACTTTGCAGGTTTTTAGGATGAATAATTTTAATACATTTTTTAGTAACTTCCACTCAAGATATTCAACATAGTATTTGGGTAAGGACAGGCTTGCACCTTCCGTAGTTACCATCCATGATTCCACACTTTTGCTATGCCTCTCTTGACAGCTGCACAGAGGAAAAACAAAAGAGATAAAAGAGCAGGCGCTGGTGCAACATAGAGGAACAAAATCATTGCAACCAAGTGCCCCAGTTCTCAACACATAGGCTTGGACAAATTGTTGAATTTAGGAATCCTTACTCAATACTCAGCTTTGCAATCAGGCACCTGAAGCTGGCAGGCATACAGACTGTACACAAATGGGCACATTGTTTTACCCTTGGAGTGGCAAATTTGCTTTTATCAGAGGCTAGCAGAATAATGCATTCTGTTTGCAAAGTACAAATAATCTTTAAATTTGTCTGTTTGCAGGCTTTAAGAAGTTATATCTTGGATCGCTGCACTGCAGTGTGTTTGCCGTTAGTAAGCGGGTCTATATTAATCATTCCTGGGATTGGTTATTGTAGTGTATGTAACCTGTACTACCTTAAGAGGATACCTTAAGGTGATGGACTACTTTTTGATGGCTCCTGTACATTGTAGTACCGGTGGTGACCACACCGGTATATAAACCCTGCGGAGCAAAGTGTACCTCAGTTCCGCCCTGACCCTCAATCACTAAAGACCTGTTTACTTACTTCTGTAGTCTGTGTCCTGTTATTCAGTATAACTGCATTTGTAAACACAGACTCAACAGTGGCGACGAGTCTGATCTTACCAAGCAGCAGTTTTGCATCCAAGGAAGCTTCGTCCTCAGAAACGGGCGTCGAAAAAGGGCATCCGCCCTCAACATCCTGCTGAGCACTGCATCGCACGGGAGGCCATCGGGAACCCGGGTTGGTTTTCTGGCCACGAAGTCCAACATCAGTGATCATCCCTTCTACGACAGCGGCGGGTAAGCCCGATCGAGCGGCATGGGGGGGAAGTTGGCCGAGTTGTCAGTGGGAGAAGGGGAGGGAAAACGATGAAAAGGGCGGAGAACACGACCGCAGCCGGTGTCAGGGGCCGGACTGCAATCGAGGCAGAGACGCGCAGCAGCCAGAAAAGCGTTTATGGCCACAAGGACCGCGGGAGTGGCGGGGCAACAAGAGCAGCAGCGCAAGGAAAATAAAGGACCGCTGGGAGGCGTGGATGGCAACAGCGCGGGAATCGCCATCTTGAGTCGGCGGGGGAAGAAGACAAGCGCGGGAAAAGCCGCCAAGCGCGGGAAAAGCCGCCATCTTAAATAAAAAAAATTTAAAAAGTCATCATATTAAATAATATCCGAAGGGAAAGGAGAAACTCAGCAAGGATGCCAAAAACGGGTAACATCACTGCTTTTGATAACAATGTGGAAGATTGGGCCACTTATGTGGAACGCATTGAAGTTTACTGTACAACGAATGAGGTACCGGATGATAAGAAAGCACTAACCCTATTAAACTCGATGGGTGCGAAGACGTATGGGTTATTAAGGAGCCTTGTAACCCCAGATTACAAGGATATTTCGCGGATATTGTTACTATCCTGCAAGAGCATTTAAACCCCACGCCGCTGCTGATAGCGGAACGATTTAAATTCTACAAAAGAATTCAACTTAAAGAAGAAAGCAACGCTGAATTCCGAACAGAACTGCGCAAGTTATCAAAGTACTGCCAGTTCGGAACAGGACTTGCAGACGCACTGAGAGATAAGTTTGTGTGTGGGCTCCTAAGGGAAGGAACCCAGAAGCGACTGCTAGAGGAAAAGGATCTTACGCTGGACAAAGCTTTCAGCATTGCAGCATCCCATGAGGCAGCAGCACGGGGCACTGCAGAGATACAGCAAAGGCCACTGGAATTCAGCACCAATGAAATGGCATTGGGCGCAGTAAAGTGCTATCGTTGCGGAAGGACAACGCATGACCAGAACCAGTGCTGGTTCAAAGACAAAGAATGCAGGCAATGTGGCAAACTTGGTCACATAGTGAGAGTATGCCAGTCAGGAAAGAAGACCAGCAGCAAAAAGTCACCGCAGGAGAAGTACAAAAAAGTACACAAGGTGACAGAGAACAGTTCGGATGAACAGAAGACGGATTCAGACTCCAGCAGTAAGGAACTGGGTTGTCTGAAAATACATAATGTGGGTAACACAGCAGACCACCAAACTATCTGGGTCATGCTCCAGATAGCAGGAGTCCAAGTGAAGATGGAATTGGACACAGGGTCGGCATTAACGGTCATGAATAAGCAAGATTACAAAAGGTTGTTCTCGCACATTCCCCTGAGGGATACGGAGATTGTATTGAAAACATACACGGGGCAAATAGTATACCCCAAAGGAAAGATAAAAGTAAATGTGGTCTACAATGGTAAAGAAAGTCAGAAAATGGACTTGTATGTGTTACCTGATGGAGGTCCGCCACTACTGGGACGGGAATGGATCCGGAGAATAAATGTGGACTGGCATTCCATACAAGCACTGACTGTGGATGCCTGTAAGGAGGACGACGTCAAACCTAAACGACTGTCCAAAATCTTAGACGATGCTAAGGAGGTGTTCCAACAGGGACTTGGAACACTGAAAGGAATTACGGCAACCATCAAGGTTGAAGAACATGCAAACCCAAAATTTTTCAAAGCTAGACCGGTGCCTTATGCGATACGACCTGCTGTGGAAGCAGAGCTGGAAGGGCTAGAACATTCAGGGGTACTGTCCAAGGTGGACTGGAGCGAATGGGCTACACCCATTGTTCCTGTCATGAAGCGTTCGTTGAGCAACAAGCCGGGGGAACCTGGGAAGGTTCGCATCTGTGGCGATTTCAAGATCACTGTTAATCCGGTTCTTCACATGGTGCAATATCCGCTTCTGCGGATTGAAGATATCTTCGCTTCGCTGTCTGGCGGGAAACACTTCACCAAGATATACCTGGCGCAGGCGTACCTACAGATGGAAGTTGATGAAGCGTCACGTCAGTATCTCACGATCAACACACATAAGGGCTTATATTGGTATAATAGGCTGGTTTTTGGAGTGGCATCGGCTCCAGCGATTTGGCAAAGGGCCATGGAGCAGGTATTGCAGGGAATCCCAGGCACACAATGCTACCTGGATGACATCCTGATTACAGGAGATAATGATAAGGATCACCTCGCGAATTTGGAGCAGGTGCTCATCAGATTGAAAGAATATGGGCTAAGAGCTAATCGCCAGAAATGCAAATTCTTTCAAAAGCGAATCTCGTACTGCGGCCACGTCATTGACCAGGAGGGGCTCCATAAGTCACCTGACAAAATCGAAGCTGTTGTCAAAGCTCCAGCACCGGAAAATGTATCCCAGTTGAGGTCGTTCCTCGGGTTGGTTAACTTTTACCACAAGTTTCTTCCAAATTTATCCACGATGTTACACCCGCTAAACACTCTTTTGCAAATGGGAATACCATGGAAGTGGAGTGATGATTGTAAGCGGGCTTTTCAAAAGAGCAAGGCACTGATCACCTCTAAGGAAGTGTTGGCTCACTTTAACCCAACGCTGCCTATTCGCTTAGCTTGTGATGCTTCTCCATATGGTATCGGGGCAGTGCTCTCACATAAGTTTCCAGATGGCTCGGAAAGACCAGTCGCTTTCGCATCCAGATCATTGACCTCCGCTGAGCGCAACTATGCTCAGATAGATAGGGAGGCTCTCAGCCTCGTGTGGGGAGTTAAGAAATTTAACCATTACCTGCAAGGCCAAAAGTTTACGCTGCTGACAGATCACCAGCCGTTGGTTTCCATTTTCAACCCTAAGAAGGGTGTTCCGGTAATGACGGCGCAGAGGCTTCAGAGATGGTCCCTTTTCCTAGGGGCACATCAATATGATATTGAATTCAAAGGTACAAAACAACATGGTAATGCTGATGGTCTGTCGTGCCTGCCACTACCTACAGTGGAAGAGGCACCAGCAGTTGACCCTGTCGAGATATTTCACTCGACCATCATTGAATGCTTACCAGTCACCAATGCGGGTATTGAGAGAGACCCGAAATGACCCGACACTGTCTCGGGTCTACGACTTGACAGTGAAGGGATGGCCAGCACATGGCGAACCACTGTTACCAGCATTCTCAGCCAGACGAGAACAGCTGTCCGTATGTCAAGGAACATTGATGTATGGAACAAGGGTGATTTTTCCTCCTAAATTAAGGGAGAGAGTTCTAAAAGAATTGCACGAAGGTCATCTGGGGGGAGTCAAGATGAAAAGCCTTGCTAGGGCTTATGTGTGGTGGCCAGGTATCGACAAACAAATAGAGGATCTGACTAAAAGCTGCTCAGGGTGCCAAAAAGTTCAGAACGCACCTCCAATTGCACCGCTGCATCCGTGGGAATGGCCTTCAGCCCCATGGCAACGTGTGCATATCGACTTTGCAGGTCCATTCATGGATTCCATGTTTTTGATAGCAGTAGACGCACATTATAAATGGCCAGAAGTGATTACGATGTCAACCACTACCTCTGAGAAGACGATTGCAGTTCTAAGAACCATATTTGCAAGGAATGGATTGCCGGAGCAAATATGTTCAGACAACGGACCACAGTTCGTGTCAGAAGAATTCCAGAAATTCATGAAAAAGAATGGGGTGAAGCACTATACATCTGCCCCACATCATCCGGCTACAAATAGGTTGGCCGAGAGATTTGTACAAACGTTCAAAAAGGCGATAAAGGCCATGAGTGAAGATCATATTCCACTATAACACAAGGTGGGCAATTTCCTAATGGCGTATCGAAACGCCACGCATGCAGTGACAAATCAAAGCCCTGCCATAATGTTCTATAACAGAAGGTTGCGGTCCCGGTTGGATTTGTTAAAACCCAATGTGTGACGGGAAGTCGAAAACAAGCAATTCCAGCATGTAAATAAAAAGGCCACTCGTAGTTTTGAAATAGGACAACCAGTGTTGGCCAGGGACTATAGGGATGATAAATGGCAACCTGGGACAATTCGTGCACGACAAGGGCCCTTGATGTACACGGTAGACGTTGGAGAGAGTGTAATACGACGTCATGCTGACCAACTTATGGAATCGAGAACAAGGGTCGACCCCATGTCTACGGCAGAGACACCAGTTGAAGAACTTATTGAGCCTGTAGCATCTACCTCAGATCGAACGTATTGGATGATGTTAAATCCATAGGAGATCAAGTGGATGAGTCACCCCAGCAACGGGAACCAGAGATCCCTGAAAGGCGTTATCCGGGCCGGATCAGGAGGCCTCCTCAGAGACTGAATCTTTGAACAGTCTTGTGTGTAAATTGTATATATATTATCCATGTAGTGTATTAATTTGGGGTGTCCACTGTTAAGCTAAAAGGGGTGGAATTGTAGTGTATGTAACCTGTACTATCTTAATAGGATACCTTAAGCTGATGGACTACTTTTTGATGGCTCCTGTACATTGTAGTACCGGTGGTGACCACACCGGTATATAAACCCTGCGGAGCAAAGTGTACCTCAGTTCCGCCCTGACCCTCAATCACTAAAGACCTGTTTACTTACTTCTGTAGTCTGTGTCCTGTTATTCAGTATAACTGCATTTGTAAACACAGACTCAACAGTTATACTGTGATGAAAGAAAAAGCAACTGCCGCCTGATTGTTAGCAGCAACTGACCTGAGTGCACTTTGTTATACAGCAATCTACAGTATTGTGATTTCAACTGCCTTTTAATAGAGGAAGCAGCACATAACATCCAACTACTTGCAGAAAGAAGACAATTTTGTCCCATCTTCATCTCTCCACAAAATATGAACAACTTGGCATGCTGAAATGGCTGGGCTAAACTAGCTCCAAAATAATGCCCTTGTTCTCAAAGGTGATGAGAATTGTTCAAGATTACCTTGAGTGGTAGGGCTGCATATTAGCTGCTTTATACCAAAGTAACTGCACTGTCCTTGCTGGTGTCAGATCCTCCTGCGATTTCCGCTGAATGCTCTTTTAGTTATGAGGAGATGCAACTTCTGATGATAACTGAGAAAATCAGCGACTCAGAGCAGCTGCATCAAGTGTAATCGTACAGTGAACAAGGATTAAAGCACAGGCATTTCATATGCTGCAACCCATGTTGTTTTGATCTGGAATGCACTGCCTGAAAGGGAGGTGGAAGCAGAATCAATACAACTTTCAGATGGGAATTGGATAAATAAATGGAGAGGAAAAAAATTGCAGAGCTATGAGGAAAGGGCAGGAGATTGGGACTAATTGGATAGCTCTTTTAAAGTCAGCACAGATGTGATGGGCTGAATGGCCTCCTTCTGTGCTGTATCATTCTATGATTCTACGTGATGGCCCCAACTTGATGCATTTAATAATGTTTAGTTTTCTAGGGTGAAGCAGTGCCTTGTCTATGTGGCTGACTCATCAATGAAAAGCTCACACCAAGAATTTTCCCCGTGTTAAGAGCTCTGTATTGACATTCCTGAAAGCTTTTTAAATACAGTTCAAAATCTTGTGCAGCAGACTAAAAGTAACCTCTTTAGATGACGCATTTTAAGAGCCTTCCTCCCAAAAAATGGATCTATATCAACCTGCCTATTTGAGTGAAGCAGACTCCCAAATAATTCATTGTTACTGATGTTTATTCAGATTGGCTAATACAATGAAGCGGCGCCGAACAGCACTCCGATGATGCAGAGTTGGGCAATTACTGTAAGTCTTACTTTACTGCTACAGATAACATACCACAACTGATGTCTGGGTGATTTAGAAGGATAAATTAGTATGTTAGCTGCCAAACAGATCATGTGTACAACATTTTCTCGTTAATAACAGTACACCTAGGCCTGATATCACAACAAAGATCCCTAGCATACAAGTAAGAAATTGGCAGTCATCTCTCCTCAGTTTCTGAGAGACTGTAAGCGATAAAGGGGTAATTTTTCACTGCCTTAGTCTGGCGTTAACAGGCAGTAACAGTCTCAAAATGGGGTTGGTAGCCTTACTGCCCCATTAGCACTGACAAGACAGCTGGCTTCATTTTGAAAGGGGCGTACCGCCGGGTGTCCAAAGCCCCCGTGTGTTTCAGATGAAAGGCCCCTTTTAATATCTGCCCTCTTGGGTGGGAGTGAGTGATCCCATGACACTATTTTGGGGAAGAGCAGGGGATTTATCCCCGGTGTCCTGACCAATATTTATACCTCAACCAACATCACTAAAAAACAGATTATCTGGTCATTATCACATTGCTGTTAGTGGGAGCTTGCTGAGCGCAAATTGGCTGCTGCATTTCCTACATTAAAACCACGACTACGCTTCAAAAGTACTTCATTGGCTGTAAAGCACTTTGAGACGTCCTGAAGTCGTGAAAGGTGCTATATAAATGCAAGTCTTTATTTTTTCTATCGAAATTGGTACCCTATGACATAAATGGGACCCTGATTGCCATTTTAGGTCGGAACTGGTCGGAGCCTGGGCTGTGCACACGCCAACTAGTTCCACGGATGATGGAACCGAAGAGGTTCGCCAAAGGTATGTGTCAAATTATTTTTGTGGGCCCTGGAGGGGTAGAAGTGCTTCTCCAGGGCCCACAAAAATAATCTGGGCCACAGCCGCCCTGGGATCCCCATCCTCCACTGTAGTGTATGTAACCGTTCCACCTTTAAGAGAACTATTTTAGTAACCGTTCCACCTTTAAGAGAACTATTTTAAGAGTTGCACTACTTTATCTTGGCTGCTGTATACTGTAATACCGGCGGTGACCACACCGGTATATAAGTGCTGTGTAATGATTTATTGGGCAGTTCCGCCCTGACCTTCGACTAGTAAAGACCTGTTAAAGTTTACTCTTGTGGTCTGTGTAGTAATTATCACTATAACACACAGACTTAACAGTGGCGACGAGTACGATCTTACCCTGCGGCAGAGATACATCCAAGGCAGTTTAACGGGCGTCGAGAAGAAGCATCCGCCCTCATCATTCTGCTGAGAAAAGACTCGGGTCTGCAGAGCAAAGGAAGAATTCTGACACGAAGCCTTCCATCAGCAACAGGCAGTGATCATCCCTTCTATCACGGTGGTGGGTAAGCCAATCAGCGACGAGCAGCAAGTCGGCCACGTTGACTGTGAAGTAGGGGAGGGAAAAACAGAGGATATAAGGGCGGAGAACTCGACCACGGCCGGGGAAAAGAGCCGGACAGAAGTCGGGGCCAGAGGCGCTGAGACTGGGGCAGCGTAAGGCACGGAAGCCGCGGTGAATGCAAACGCAGCCGGTGTGAGAGACCGGGCTACAAGCGGGCTGGGAGATGCAACAGCGTCGAGAGAAGCTCGATCGCGACCGGTGAAAAAGGCCGGGCAGCTACCGAGGCCGCGAGGCGCAGCGACCGGGACAGCGTAAGGCGCGGGAGAAAATAGCGGGCTGGGAGACGCAACAGCGTCGAGAGAGAGCTCGACCGCGACCGGTGAAAAAGGCCGGGCAGCTACCGAGGCCGCGAGGCGCAGCGACTGGGACGATCGTAAGGCGCGGGAGAAAATAAAAAAACGCGGAGAACTCAGCCGCAGCCGGGGGGGAAAGGACCGGACTGCAAGAGGGGCTGGGAGGCACGATCGTAAGGCGCGGGAGAAAATAAAATTTAAAAAAAAACGCGGAGAACTCAGCCGCAGCCGGGGGGGAAAGGACCGGACTGCAAGAGGGGCTGGGAGGCACGATTTGAAAACCGCTGGGGAGGGCGAATGCAGCAATACGGCAATCGCCATTACAGCCAGCGGGGGAGAAAGGCAAACGCGGGAAGCCGCCATTTTCGTAGGCGGGGGAAGAAGACGAGCGCGGGAAACCGCCATTTAAAAAAAAATAAAAGAAAAATTTCTTTTTGTCTCTCAAGAAGATTGCGAGGATGCCTAAGCGTGGTAACATCAACGATTTCGATCCCGATGTTGAAGATTGGGCCACGTATGTAGAACGCATAGAGATATATTGTAAGGCAAATAAAATATCAAATGAAGATAAAGCACTAACCTTACTAAACTCAATGGGTGCGAAGACATACGGGCTATTGAAGCATCTTCTATCACCAGCTAAACCGGCGGATCAGACTTTCGCTAATATTGTTGCTGTCCTGAAGAATCATTTGAACCCCACACCGCTGATGTTAGCGGAATGATTTAAATTTTATGCGAGAACGCAACTGAAAGAGGAAAGCAACGCGGAGTATTTAATTGAACTGCGTAAGCTAGCGAAATACTGTCAGTTTGGGGAAAGACTGACAGAGGCACTGAGAGACAAATTCGTGTGTGGATTGTCGAAAGAAGGAACACAAAAGCGGTTGCTTGAAGAGAATGATCTTACACTTGATAAGGCTGTCACTATTGCAGCATCGCACGAAGCCGCAGCGAGAGGCACTGCGGAAATGCAGCTGAAGGCAGCGGTACTCAGCGTAGATCAAATGGCTTTGGGTACAACGAAATGTTATCATTGTGGAAAGACAACACACGATCAGAACCAATGCTGGTTTAAAGACCAGGAATGTAGAAAATGTGGCAAGCTTGGTCACATAGCTAAAGTATGCCGGTCAGGAAAGAAGACCAGCAACAAAAAGTCACCGCAGGAAAAGTGCAGAAAGGTACATAAGGTGGCTGAGAAGAGTTCGGATGAACAGAATTCGGATTCAGACTCCAACAGCAAGGAACTGGGTAGTCTGAGAATTCACAATGTGAGTAAGGAAGCTGACTGACAAACTATCTGGGCCACACTGCAGATAGCAGGAGTCCAAGTGAAGATGGAATTGGACACTGGATCGGCGTTGACGGTCATGAATAAGCAAGATTACAAAAGGTTATTCACACATATTCCCCTACGGGATACGGAGATAGTATTAAAGACATACACGGGGCAAAGAGTATACCCCATCGGAAAGATAAAAGTCAAGGTGGTACACAAGGGCAAAGAACACCAAGGAATGGACATATATGTACTACCTGAGGGAGGTCCACCACTTCTGGGACGGGAGTGGATCAGGAAAATAAATATGGACTGGCACTCCCTAAAAGCAATAATGGTAGATTCCGGGAAAAACAAAGATGTCAAACCTACACGATTGTCCAGAATATTGGATGAGGGCATATGCAGCAGTGACAGTGACAAAGCAGAGAGTGAGAACTCGGTGAAGACAATCAGCTCAGACTCTGGAACTGATGATGGTAAGACCAGCCCATGTGCAAAAGACAAGTCTAAAATGGACTTGCAGACTAATGATGGAAAAACGAAGGAGTGCATAAATGCTTCAGAAGAGAACAAAGTATCAGAACAGAATTCCACTGAACAACAACAACATAGTTTGACAGAGAATTCTGAGTCTGTCCAGTCTACAGACATGCACATTTCTGAGGAACACCGGGCTCGAACTCAACTCAATTTCAAACTACAACAGCAATTAGAACAAATGATTCGCCGTTTTGAGCAAGAGATGAATGCAACGAAAACGTTCTTTGACACAGAGTGGGAGATTCTGGAAAGACAGCAGAAGCAGTTGATTGAGAAAATGGAACAGGAACACACAAACCGTCTGCGTGATGAGGCCAAACGAATCAAAGCTGAGCAAGAAAGGGAATATGTCAAATTCATCGATCAGTTGAAAGCTAAGAAGAAAGAGCACCCTTTTGTGAGCAGTGTCAGCAGTAATAAGCCACTCAGGGAATTGGTGACAGAGGCAAAAGCTGAAGTGATGGAGGAAATAGAAGACAATAGAGAAGAAGCAGAAGATGATGACTCATCTGAACCTTTATCAATCCTACCAGGTCACGCACGTGGTCCCTCCGAACTGAGCCAAATCAGTCTGGAAGTAGAAAAACTTCCCAAGGTACTCGAGCCTTTAGAAGTCAGCAATGCTGGTTCTGCAGTTACGAAAGTTCAAGCTGTTAAGTCCAGTGAAGGACTATTACATGAGTCACCCCAGCAACGAGAACCTACTACACCACCGAGAACTACTACACCACCGAGGCGTTATCCGGACCGAGTCAGGAAGCGCAGGAGGCGCCTCCGCAGAGACTGAATCTGTGAACTGTTTTACATGAAGTTGTGTATATATGTTATGATGTTATGTTTAATGGGGAATATATATACTGTTAAGCTAAAAAGGGAGGATTGTAGTGTATGTGACCGTTCCACCTTTAAGAGAACTAGGCCTAGAAATTGAGTGGGCTTAGCGCCCAATTAGTGGCGCTAGAGGGCCTTGCGCCGGACTTATAGCCGTTTTGCAAATTGACTTGGGCCTTACCATCGGCGTTAGCCGGTAGCGCTGCACCGGCACCGATGACGTCATTGGTGTGCGCAGCGTCCCGGTTGCCGTGGTAACCCGGCCCCAAGCCCAAATTCAGTTGCGCCCGCCTCGCCCGTGGCAGGCGCAACTAACGAATGTGAAAAGTGTTCTTACACGCCTTTGCGCCGGCGCATAAAGGTGGAGCGGCGGCCGGCCGCGTTCCCGGCGGCCGCCTGCCCGCACCTCCCTTCCCGGACTCCTGCATCACCCCCCCCGCGGCCCTGATGAGTGTGTGCTGCGAGCCCGGCACTTCCCCGAGGTGCCGGGCTCAGATGTCGGGGGAATCCGCCGGACAGTTGTCGGCTGCAGGCAGCTCCTCCTTAACAGAAGGAGGAGGCCTGCAGTTCCCCAGCCTGCCGCACCGCATCGGGTGCCGCAGCGGGGGATTAGCGACGGGAAACCCAATTCAACACCCGTTTTCAGGCGCTAAAACCCTCCTTTAGCGCCCGCCGCCGTCTGGGGCCGGTGCAACCGAATCTTCGTCGGGCGCTGCCGCATTAATGCTGGCGCAAAATTTCTGGCGCTACAGCCCTGGCGAGCCCACAACCCAATTTCTAGGCCCTATTTTAGTAACCGTTCCACCTTTAAGAGAACTATTTTAAGAGTTGCACTACTTTATCTTGGCTGCTGTATACTGTAATACCGGCGGTGACCACACCGGTATATAAGTGCTGTGTAATGATTTATTGGGCAGTTCCGCCCTGACCTTCGACTAGTAAAGACCTGTTAAAGTTTACTCTTGTGGTCTGTGTAGTAATTATCACTATAACACACAGACTTAACATCCACGATTGCGCACCTCCCCAGCAAAGTACCTTGCTGCCGATCTGGAGGACCCAGTCCGACGAGCCGCGCCAGGATACCTGTTTGGCAGCCCCCAGCTTGCCTGACAATTTTAAATGAGGCTGGGCCTTAAAATCATGGGGGCCTCTTTGCCACCTGAACGGGCGACCAACCAGCGCCGGTCGGCCGCCCAAAAGTCAAACCGACCCCATTGTCTTCTCAACTCACGCACTGAGCTGCAGTTATAATGTAGTGGTTTATGAATATGACTCATCCCAATGTTTTCAGATAATTTAGTGTATTAAATATTTCATAAATTCACCAAACGATTAGCCTCCGTCAGTCTATAAACACGAACTACCAGTGATTTCCATTTCACTGCTAGTAGGTTTTTCCTGCCCTTTCAGTCGTTGGATGATCCATGATTTTACTGTCAATTCAAGCAGCAAAATCCAATGCCTGGTGATCCATCATGTCCCCAATGACTAAAAAAAATGTTCTTCCAATATTAGGTTAGCTTCCCCCCCCCCAACAGGCTGATCCATCATCAGAAATGTATCTTTCATTATAATTAAAATTGAGTTTGCAGCTACTTGAAACCTATTATCTAATGCGGCCTAGAGGCACCCATTTCAAGCAAAGGATAAGGCTGTAATGTTTGAGTGAACTGCCATTATTCACTGCACGCCTCCTAGTCACTGCTGGCCTGATTCTGTGCATTTTGCAATTGTTAATCTTACTGGCATTGAGGAGTAACTTTTCATAGCTTCTGATTGAACTGGTTTGCACTTTATTTCTTGCTCTGAAGAATTCTATACCACAGACATGTCCACTGGGATCAGGAAATCTCAACCCTTGTCTTATTCCTACAACTTTGTAATTCTATTAATATTTTATTATCTAATTCCTCCATAACAAGTACTTATATATATATATATATATATATTATACAGCACAGAAAGAGGCCCTTCGGCCCATCGTGTCCATGCCGGCCATCAAGCCCTATCTATTCTAATCCCATTTTCCAGCACTTGGTCCATAGCCTTGTATGCTATGGCGTTTCAAGTGCTCATCTAAATGCTTCTTGAATGTTGTGAGGGTTCCTGCCTCTAGCACCCTTTCAGGCAGTGAGTTCCACATTCCAACCACTCTCTGGGTGAAAAAGTTTTTCCTCAAATCCCCTTTAAACCTCCTGCCCCTTACCTTGAAACTATGCCCCCTGGTTATTGACCCCTCTACTAAGGGGAAAAGTTCCTTTCTATCTACCCTATCTATGCCCCTCATAATTTTGTACACCTCAATCATGTCCCCCCTCAGCCTTCTCTGCTCTAAGGAAAACAACCCCAGCCTGTCCAGTCTCTCTTCATAGCTGAAGTGCTCCAGCTTGTATGCTATAAATGTAAGATGTCTTTAATTTGAATTTTCTTCCATGCATATTTCATTGATTCATTCAAGTCTAGAATTTAGCATTGATTGAAGTTAATATATATATATTTTTTAAATATTCTATTTGAAAGGCAAATATAATGCCTCCATTTATATAGAATTCAAGGTGATTTTAATACCATCTAGGGGGCAAAATTGAGCCCTGTAGCCCCTGTTTTTTGGGCGCTATGAGGGTTCTTAAACTAGCAAAATGGCGTCCATGATGCGTGCGCACACTTCTGACAGGAAGTGCATCAGACACCATATTTGTAAAGTGGTTAGCGTGCGTGTACTTAATGACCACCATCACCATGCAGAGCAGGAAGATCATGATGTGCAATGTTGATTTGATGCCAGTGGTGCCATTTTAGAGCTCCATGCTCTAGCTTACACCCTCTCTTAACCTCGCACAGCTGAACACGATGTTAAATGGCATGAAGGACTCCCCCCCATCAGCACTATTTAAAGGAATCATGAACTACTGACAATATAGTGGCTGGATTATTTCTTCTGGCTGTTGCTGCAATTCTACATGTTTTGGGTGCTTTTCCATACTTGTTAAAAGTTTCAGTAGTCTACAGGGAGTGGTCTCACTGGTGCTGAATACTTTTTTGGTGATTTAAAGGCTGGTGCACAAACCAGTTGCTTCCAGAATGGGTGGCCTAGTAGGGCTTCCCCTTGTCATTGAGCATGACTGGGAGAATGAGCAGACGTCACACAGAGCAGGACAAGCTGCTAGAAGAGGGAGGAAGAGGGGGAGAAGGGCTATCAGCAGAAGGCCATATCCACAGAGGCTGTTTAGGGAGCAATTTTTGTACCTGAACTTCAGCGACGACCAATGCTTGAGACATCTTTGCTTCACTAAAGCGATCGTCACTGAACTCTGGCAACAGCTGCAGCCTCAACTCCAACCTCAGAGCAGGGCAAGAACGGCATTACCCGTGGCTTTCAAGGTGATCATGGCTTTGAATTTTTATACATCTGGCTCCTTCCAGGCTATTGCTGGAGATATTATCAACATCTCACAGTTTGCAATACACTGCTGCATAAGGGAGGTCACTGAGGCTCTCAATGCAAAGAGAGATAACTTCATTTCATTCCCTCTTGCCAGAGAGAAGCAGGCGGGGAGAGTACAGTGGTTTGCAAGGATTTCAGGCTTCCCCATGGTGCAGGGTGCCATTGACTGCACAAACATTGCTTTGCGGGCATCGCATATCAACTCTGCCATATACCTGAACTGAAAGGCATTCCACTCCTTCAATGAGCAGTTGCTGTGTGACTACTGGCAGCGCATCATGCAGGTCAATGCCTGGTATCCTGGCAGCAGTCATGATTCCTTCATTCTGCGGCAGCCCTCTGTGCCACCTGTATTTCAACCACCACGGCAAAGCAAAGGGTGGCTACTGGGCAACCAGGGTTTCCTGCTCATGGCATGGTTCATGACTCTGGTCCAGAACCCATGCACACATGCACAGCGGGCATACAACGAGAAATCCTATAGAGCAGACCATTGGCACTCTAAAGCAACACTTCTGCTGCCTGGAGAAGCCCTGCAGTACTCAGCCGAGCGGGTCTCAAGATTTATCGTGGTCTGCTGCATGCTGCACAACCTGGCCATTATGAGGGAACAGCCCTTACCACCACCTATCAGGTGAGAAGCTGAAGAGCAGGAGCACAAAGAGGAGGAGGACGTGGAAGAGGAGGAGGCAGAAGAGGAGGAAGTGGAAGGGAGGCTGCAACTTAGAAAGCCTGTTTCTGCCCAGGCTCTACGTGAAAAAAATAATTCAAGAGCGATACCAGTAACCTCAACCCCGATTCCCCATTCACCAACAGTCCCACACTCCTTACCTTCCCTCTGTCACTGACCATTACAGCCTTCTCTTTCCCACAATACAAAAATAAAGGCCAACACAAAATACACATTCCAATCCAAATTTATAAATTAAATCATGCCATGGTACATACAAAAATAAATTAATCACCCTTGTCCATCCCCTTAGTGCCTCTTCCATGTGCCTTTGCCTGTCCTAGTGCTCCTATGAGGTGCTTCCTCAGTGGCTGCAGCATGGCTGGTGGAAGGCTGCTGACTTTCAGTGGAGGAGACTGCGGATGACCTAGGAGGGCAACTTCAAACAGCTCTGGGCCTAGAAGGCCCGGCTGCAGACTGCACCATCTCGGCTTGGGCTGGAGTAGTCTGGGTTGGCTGGCTGACAGGCAACAGTAAGGGTACAGGCAGTGACAGGGGTGGGAGCACAACTGCTGTCATCCTGAAAGCGGACAGCAGGTTCGTGCTCCATTGAGCCGCTGCCACTCCCCCGGGGCGGCGCCTCAGCAATCCTAGTAATCTATTGGAGAACAGATTGATGGAGTGCTGTGATGCCCTGGAAGCCCCTTTGCACACTGATATCCAGAGCCATGATGGCAGCAGTCTGGCCTTCCACGGTAGCACTCAGACGTTGGGTGGATGCTGCTTGTGCTGCATTGGAAGCTGAGACATTGGCCATCAGATGCTGCATCATGGTGGGTTCCACAGGGGTGTTGATGGAGGTAGCCATCACTTCCATGCTGAAAAGGGTGAGCTCCAAGCTCTGCGCAAAGCCCCGTGCCAAGTTGTTGCTGGACTCCACCATGCTCCTTGACATTGAGCGCAGGCTTTCTGGCCAGCTTCCCAGTGCACTAAGCATTGGGGTGTGTACATCCATTAGCCTTCTTCTGTAGCCTGGCCCATAGAAGTCCTCATCTGAGTCCTCTTCAGCAGAACTAGTGTGTGACCTCGCCCTCCAGCGAGTTGGCACCTGCGCTATCCTATCCCCCTTCACTGGCTGTAGTGCATGTGTACCCGGTGTCTCACCACGTGCAGATCCCGCCTCTATTCTATTCTCTATATTACATTCAGTGTCAGTCTCTGAGCTGGTGGCTGTGACTGTGTGTCTTCACCTTCACTGCCTTCTGGCTCTTCCTCCACTGCCTGGGCAGGTTCTGAATCTTGAGTATCTGAAATGAAAAAGGGACAATTGTGTTGTGGTGAGGGGGAGAGGAGAAAGTAAGAAATGCATACTTACACCATCTGCAGCTTGTAAGTCAGAAGAAATTGACTGATGAGGGAGAAGTGGGATGGGAGAAGGAGAATTAGGTATGCGGATACCCTCATCTTCAATCTCTTCAGCCCTGCCGGTGGCCACAGCTTCAGCAATGACCCTTCCCATAATGGCCAGAACTGTCTCCTCCATGGGGGTTAAAACATGCCGATGCCCCTCGCCCCCTCCCGTTAATTCCTGCTGACTCCAGTTGTGCGCCTCCTTCTCCTGCAAGAAATAGGGAAGTGTGTCAGTGAGTGTCGTGCAATATGTTTGGGTGATGTGCCTGTCATGGTTGAATAGCTGCCAATTTGTGCAAGCTTTTAGATGTGGGTGCGAGGATTGCAACAGTGCTAAACATGTCAGGGTGAGATAAAGCATATGAATGTTAAGTATGGATACTGATTGATAGAGATTGTTGGTAGGTGAGTGATGGGGGTGTAGTGAATTGAGCAGTGAATGAGGCTAGTGGTGCAGTGGGTAGAATATGCCATTTGAAGATGTACTCACTGACCTTGACCACTCATGTGAGATCAGTAAACTTTTTCCTGCATTGCATCCAGGTCCTTGGGGCTACACCATTGGCATTGACCTCCTCCACTATCTCTTGCCACTGCATTCTGAGAATATGTCTGGTGGGCCTCCGGCCCCTGAAGGTACAGGACATCTCTCCTTCTTTCCACCTCTTCCACCAAGACCTCCAGTGCAGCGTCCAAAAATCTTGGTGCTCACACTCTCCCATGGTCAGCCAATGTTGATTCTGCCACAGCACAATATTCAGAAACATCTCAGCACCACCAGCAGCAACAATGCACCTCCCCTTTAAGAGGTGCAGGTTAGTTTTAAGTAGTTCTAGGCACGCTCGCTATTGGGCCTCCTGCTGATGCGTGCAGCCAAGGAACAGCGCGGGGAGCGCTGGCTGCAAACAGAAATCATAGAAATGTGCAGGCAGCACGAAGTTGGCATTCTGCCTGCATGTCAATCAACAGGTGTGGGTTAATCGTGCATCGCGATCCCCGTGCCCGTTTTTGGGGGCTGTTCATAGAAACATAGAAGATAGGAGCAGGAGTAGGCCATTTGGCCCCTTGAGCCTGCTCCACCATTCAATGAGATCATGGCTGATCATCCAAACTCAGTACCCTGTCCCTGCCTTCTTCCCATATCCCTTGATCCCTTTAGCCTTAAGAACTATGTCTAACTCCTTCTTGAATATATTTAATTAATTGGCCTCAACTGCCTTCTGTGGTAGAGAATAGCAGGTTCACCACTCTCTCCAATTTAACCTCCTTAGTCCCTTAATCCTTATACTGTTTGCTGGTTTACTAATGGCACACAGTTATTCCAGTCTGATATTGTAGATAAACAGAAAAGGTACAAGATGTCAACTTTTAGTGCCCACTGTCAGCATCAAGAATTCCCAGATCAGATCCAGCACACGGCAAACAAAGAGCAGTATCCTCTACTCTGCCGCAGCTGTGGACTTTAATCACAACTTGGGAGCCTCAGATCACTCCCAACCTTGCCAGTTTGACCTTTCCGTTGCTTACACCACCCCTTCTTATGATCTAAGTGAGATTAATAATTTGTGCTGGATTGTGGGCAGTTTTACTCCGGGGGGTGGGGGGGGGGGGTGCGGGTGGGCAATACCTAAACTATTTTTTAGTGAGCTAAGTACCATATTAGTGCAGCCAGAGGCCTTAACAACTCTGAGCAAATTTGCTTTGGTGTTGCCTCCATCTGTGCGAGACCTGTGCTTCTGGAACTGGTGGAACTAACATGGCAGCATAAAAGTAACTCCACCTAGAATTGGTTTGGGACTGCCAAACCAATGGGACTTACAGATAGTACAGACCGGGGACTTCAATCTTTAAAGTCTGGGTTGCATTCAAGCCTAGATCTCATAGGTTAAGGGTGACAAGATGCAACAACAACAACTTGTATTTATATAGCACCTTTAACATTGTAAAACGCCCCAAGGCGCTTCACAGGAGCGTAATCAAACAAAATTTGACACTGAGCCACATAAGGAGATATTAGGACAGGTGACCAATAGCTTGATCAAAGAGGTAGGTTTTAAGGAGCATCTTAAAGGAGGAGAGAGAGGTAAAGAGCCGGAGAGGACTAGGGAGGTAATTCCAGTGCTTAGGGCCTAGGCAGCTGAAGACACAGCCGCCAATGGTGCATCGGTAAAAATCGGGGATGCGCAAGAGGCCAGAATTGGAGGAGCGCAGAGATCTCAGAGAGTTGTAGGGCTGGAGGAGGTTACAGAGATATGGTGGGACAAGATCATGGAGGGATTTGTAAACAAGGATGAAAATTTAAAAATTGAGGCATTGCTCAACCGGGAACCAATGTAGGTCAGGGAGCACAGTAAGGGGATGAATGTGGGAAAGGAGAGGGAGGATGGAGCAAAGAGGAGAAGAGTAGTATGTGGGGAAAAGAGAGGAGAAGTTTGGAGGAGGGGGATGTATGGGAGTCCTCACATTTTTTCTGTATGGGGGCTCATTTTTTTGTGAATGGAGGGTCTTGGTATTTTTTGTAGATGGGGAGTTGCATTTCTGCAAAAACAAAGCTGGCCAACTCACTGGTTTTACAACATATATAACTGGCCCCCAGTTTCAAAATGTTAGATATCTGTGTCATGGATGATTTCAATGGAATGAAAATCGGGCATGTTCTACAATGGACGGATGATCCACGTGCCAGGCGGTGAAGACGAATATCTACTGCTCTAAGTCCCAGGCTCTATCGCCCCAATGTATTACCATTTGTAAAGGAATTAGGTTACAAAAGTAGTCTGAAGAATCAGTCAGGATCTAGAATATTCAGAAGGTTGGACTATAGTTTCTGAACTTCTTCAGTACTGCTCATTCAGAATGGTTCACTTTATCTTTTAACTGTCTCCATAAAGGGAGGATCAGATTCTTGATCACACAGACACAGACAGGGGCCTGCTGATCAAAGGGCTTCCCATTACATGCAATTTAAAATCAGACACAGATTAAAAACAAAATCAGATTAGGTCTCTTAGATTGCAATCCTTATCTCATAGCAAGGATTTCAGGGAATTGGTGATAACTAAAACACTGTCTTAATGTCCTGTAACATTTACCCGGGTGGACTTACAGCATCACCTCCATTATTCTGTGTAAGAAAATGTACCACCATTTGTTACAGATTCACAGCAATAAAATGCATGTAATAATCAGTCAAAAGGATCTAATCTGTCTTCAATAAATGACAACTACAAAATGGATTTGTGTCTAATTTGATAGTGTGCATATATGGAAAGCATTTGGTCTTGAAGGCTCTGTGAACTTTGTTCCAAATAGTAATTAAGTGCAGAGGTGATGTGGTGGGAAGATTTTACACAACGGGGAATTTTTCTGGCCATTATGTGTAGTGGTTTTGTAACCGAGGTTGTGAAGAATGCCTCTGTTCTATATTTCTAACAAAATTGTAAACACATTCTGAAAGAAATACTGAAGAGAAGAATTTTTTTGAATGTATTTACAATAGAATTAGTTTCCAGCAATTACTGTTTGTAGTCAGTATGTACATGTAATAATTTTCAAAACTGTTTGCATTGCAGTCTTTACTGTTTAGGGTGGAATTTACGAAATTGTGCTCCTGGTGGGAAGCCTCACCAGTCATGGGTTTATATTGAGTCATTGTGGTAACGACCCCATGATTTTCCACCCATTAACTTTAATGTTAATTTTACTGGATGGAATACCGTGGGAAGCGTGCCCACCATTTCCCAATATGTGTTCCCACTAGAGGTACATATTCATAAAGTTGGCACATTTATACCAACTAGTATTGGCAGTTTGTGCTGTGCTTTCCATGTGAGAAATAATTATCTGCCAGTCACATCATTAACCAAGCTGCAGACTTCAAAGTGAAAAGTCTTTGACATGGCTCTGTAACGAATATACACTCACCTGTTCTGCACTATTTTAGTTTCTTTAAACTTGCAAGCATAAAAGCTCCGTTGGATGTGTGACAGGGTGGAAATCCCAATTCCCAATATATACAGCCTACAGAAATTAAAAAAGAAACAAGGCAGGCTCAAGCAGTGCAATAGTGGCAGTGATCAGTGGATAAGGCAACGCTTGGAATTTAGAAAATCACCCAAAATTTCATAGATGCTCTCTGTAGTCCACTAGTACTACATCCACCTGCTCCTATAGAACCTCTTCTCCACAAAAAAGCAAAGGTGCTAACGTCACAGATGAATGTAGTACTTGCTTTGCTGCATTTGTAGTTAAGATAGAACACCAGGATGAACAAGAGAAGCATGCATGCCTTGGGCATCAAAAAGAAAGACTTGCATTTAAAAAGCACCTTTCATGGCCACCGGACATCCCAAAGCGCTTTACAGTCAATGAAGTACTTTTTGAAGTGTAGTCACTTATGTAATGTAGGAAACGCGGCAGCAATTTGCACACAGCAAGCTCCCTCAATGACCAGATAATCTGTTTTAGTGATGTTGATTGAGGGATAAATATTGGCCAGGACACCGGGAATAACTCCTCTGCTCTTCTTCGAAATAGTGCCATGGGATCCACCTGAGAGAGCAGATGGGGCCTCGGTTTAACGTCTCATCTGAAAGACGGCACCTCTGACAGTGCAGCGGAGGCTCCCTCAGCACAGCACTGGAGTGTCAGCCTAGATTTTTGTGCTCAAGTCTCTGTGAACATCAAGAGTAGATGTACGTCGCACACAAACCTTGATCTCCTCGGTTTTCTCTCAGCACCACACAATGGATCCCTCTCATTCTTGGGCTTAGAAATGTCATTTGTTCTGCTGCTCCATCCCCAGACCATTAGGCTTAGAGGTGACTTGCTGTGAGGAAAATAAATATCTCATTTAAAGTTTCTTTTCAAAGCTTATTTTTTCTTTTTTAAAGTCATGTAACATTTAAAACAGTGTTCAGTTCATGATATATATTCTACTTCAAAAATCAGAATTTGCCCTTGCCATGTCAGCACTGCTGGAGGCGAGAGTCATTTATTTTTCCATATTGTAATTTTTGCAGTGCGGTACTAGGATAAAATTAACTGAATGGTGGTAGGAGGTCAGACAGCTCTGCAGTGAGCAGTGAATTCACACTGGTTCAGTACAAAAGCAGTTCACAATCCTTGGCTGTTGAGTTTTAATTGCTATCACCTTTAACCCTTCGAGACCTGAAAGATTTTCTCAAGTAATTTGCGCAAAAATTATTTTCGTAAAATATACACTGATTATTAGAGAACGGGTAATGGCAGAAGACAGAAACACAGAGGTAGCTTCTGTTTAAAGGAGAGCCCAGATTTATGATGTGTACAAAATTCTTTTCATCCGTAAAGCCACACAGCTGCTAGGAGATGACAATTTAGCAAAGCACTTGGCTTGGCAGTGTGGGTTTCTAGTAAAGAAAACACTACTCAGCCACAACATAGTGTGGGGCCCCACTCTCAGGTGCTAAAGAAGACACTGTACAGAAAATGCTGCGTATTTTCAAACTATTGGGGAGTTTTACCTCTCTCCCAATTTTTGTTTTCATTGATTCCATTCGCTATCGCCCATTTTACACTATCGCCCATTTTACACTATCGCCCATTTTACACTATCGCCCAAAGTCAAAATTACCCCCTTGATTTTCAGACAAAAATTAGAGGAATATTGCAAGAGGTGTTGCCTGCTTTGACTCATGATATTACTTACCTGATATCTCAGAACAGTGGAGGGTTGATCTCTGACTCATTGTAAAGAAGATGCTGTTGAATTGTAGGAATTAATTGGTAACAAGATGGCTCAATGCTGCTCCCATTTTTATTGATCCTTAGATTTTGATGGAATTAAAAAGAAAGAATTCACAATATTAAATTATTTGGTGTGGAAAATTTTTGATTTGTTGAACTAATTGTTTCATCCTCTATTTGCCTCGTACTGGCTCCTGCTTTGTTTGTTGTGTATATATATTTTAAACTAAGAATAGATTATTGGTTTCCAAGAAAAATCCATCTCTATAAGGACCAAAGATTTGGTTTTGCGACTGGAGTTGATGCCTTTGCAATTAAGATTTGTGCTTTTGCAGTTTCTTCTTGAAATGTCCTGTTGAGTTAGCCTTAGGAATGATGACAGTAAGATGGAAAGAAAAACTGTAGTGAATGTTAAGTATGTGTATTGTATTGAACAATTAACACAAAGACTTAAACGTATAACTCAAACAGGTCTTTACTGGTTGGAGGTAGGGACTATACATAGGTCTTCACTTCATGCCCACAGGCGGGAACTGAGGGGGATCAGTACCCACAGTACTATTTATACCCCTATGGCCAGGAGTGGTACTGCGTATCACTACGCCCAACAAGTAGTGCAGTCCTGTCCATAGGTTCAAAGTAGCACACATATTACATACACAACATTCCTCCCTTCCTAGCTTTACAGTCATCTCCCCATTTAACATAACGTAATAACATATATACATATATAACTTCAGGTTTACATAACAGAATAACATAGATACATAGATAACTTCATGTCAAAACAGATCACAGATTCAGTCTCTGCGGAAAACAGTTCACAGATTCAATCTCTGTGGTGTAGTCGGTTCACGTTGCTGGAGTGACTCATTCAATAGTCCTTCCATGGATTTAACAGTTTGAACTTCCGAACTGAATTGGCTCCGTTCGGAGGGACCACGTGTGTGATCTGGTAGAGGTGATAATGGTTCAGATGGGTCATCTTCTGTTTTTACTTTTCCTTTTCTGCTTCTTGGAGACTCTCTGGGCTCCATTGTCAGCTGCCACAGCTGCCAGCTGCATGCGCAGTTCCTCCTTCTCTTCCTCCTGTTTCCGTCGTAGAGCCAGCTTCTCCCGATGTTCCGTAGACTTTTGGTGCTCCTCCATGATTTCTGCACTTTGGGAGTCGAAGTTACAAGCTGGGCAGGACAGGACATCGTAATATTCGGTGTCGTCCTGAGCTAGACCAGTGAGAGGGTCGTCTATTTCCTCCATACCCAGCTGGACGTTAGCCAGCTCTTGTTCCAAATCCAGACATCTTTCCTGAAGAGACTTCTTCATGTGTACCTCTGCATCCAGCTTTTTCTGGGCTTTCAGCAAGTCGTTTACTAGTGACCTCATTTGTGATTTTAATACTTCAACTTCCTTTGGAGATTGATTGATCGGACTATGCAATCCCTCTACCGGAGCAGCTGTTTCAGCGGTCTGTTGTTCTACGTTGACGTGAGTCAGCGTACTTTTGGCATCCAAGGGCTGCTCTGTTGCAGTCATCTCAGTCTGTGTTGCCACCTCAGCTCTTCCAATAACCTTTGAGAGCTCCGAACCCCTTTCGTTTGAATATTGAAGTTCATGTTCAAGTTTTTCCCATTTCAGAGTCCTGTCCTTCAGCATATGCAGGAGTTGGCTGACCGTTAACTCCTCTGACATCAGACGTTTTGTGTGCTCCTGCTCCATTTTCTCCATCAGCTGCTTCTGTTGTCTTTCCAGATTCTCCAACTCTATATCAAAGAACTCTTTCGTTGCATTCAACTCTTGCTCAAAACGGCAAAGCATTTGTTCTAATTGCTGTTGTAGTTTGAAATGGAGTTGAGTTCGAGCCCGGTGTCCCTCAGAAATGGGCACATCAGTAGACTTGCCAGACTCAGAATCCACAGTTAAACTATGTTGTTGTTGCTCAGTGGAATTCTGTGCTGAAACTTTGTCTTTTGCACCTGAGTTGGGCTTACCATCATCCGTTCCAGAGTCTGGGCCGACTATCTTCACCGAGTTCTCACTCGTTATTGTTTGTAGGAAATGCCAGTCCATATTCATTTTCCTAATCCACTCCCGTCCTAGTAGTGGAGGACCTCCTTCAGATATCACATATAAGTCCATTATTTGACTGTCTTCGCCCTTGTGGACCACTGCAACCTCTATTTTCCCGATGGGGTACACTCTTTGCCCCGTGTATGTTTTCAATATAATCCCCGTATCCTGTAGGGGAATATGTTGGAATAACTTTCCGTAATCTTTCTTATTTATGACCGTCAATGCCGATCCAGTGTCCAATTCCAGTTTTACTTGGACTCCTTCTATCTGAAGAGTGACCCAAATTGTCTGGAGGTCTGCACCCTTACCAGCGTTGAGTACTCTTAAGCTAGCCAGTTCATTACAGCTTAAGCTAGCCAGTTCATTACTGCTAGCGTCTGAATCGGACTCCTGTTCGGTCACCTTGTGTACCTTTGCGTATTTTCCTTGCGGTGACTTCTTGTTGCTGGTCTTCTTCCCTGACCTGCATACTCTAGCTATATGTCCAAGCCTACCACAAGTTCTACATTCTTGGTTTTTAAACCAACACTGGTTCTGATCATGCGTTGTCTTTCCACAACGATAACATTTGCCAGAACTCACACCCAATTTGTGTGCACTGAGCTCCGGTGACCGTAGCTGCATTACTGCCGTGCCTCTCGCTGCGGCTTCGTGTGCTGCTGCCATAGTGACCGCCTTCTCAAGCGTCAGCTCATTCTCCTCGAGCAGTCGCTTTTGTGTATCCTGTTTAAATAAACCACACACAAATTTGTCTCGAAGTGCCTCTGTCAGTCCCGTTCCAAACTGGCAATATTTCGCTAATTTACGCAATTCCAGCAAATAATCAGCATTGCTTTCATGCTGTAGCTGCCTTCTGTCATAAAATTTAAATCGTTCCGCTAGCATCAGCGGCGTGGGGTTTAGATGATCTTTCAGGACAGTAACAATCTCATCGAACGTCTTATCCGCCGGTTCATCTGGTGATAACAGGTGTTTCAATTGCCCGTATGTCTTCACACCCATTAAATTTAATAATGTTAGTGCTTTATCAGCCTCACGAATTTTATTGGCCTTACAATAATTTTTAACTCGTTCAACATATATGGCCCAATCTTCGATGTCACTATCAAAGTTGCTAATATTCCCGTGTTTAGGCATTGTAGTACTTTATCAGATTTGCAATTTCTCAGATTTTTTTTTTTACTGTTATCCAAGATGGCGGCTTCCCGCTCTTGCCGTCGTCCTCCACCCACAAAATGGCGGTTTTCCCGCTTCTGCCTTCTTCCCCAGCGGTTTTCCCGTGAAAAATGGCGGCTTTCCCGCGCTTCTCGCTCTCCCCGCCCACTTCAATGGCGGTTTTCCCGCGCTTCTCGTCGCTGACTTTCAGCCCGACTGCGGCTCTTATCTCCTGTGCGATCGCTGGTGCGCCGCCCGCCCGAAATGGTTCTCAGCCCTTATCACCGGTGCGATCGCTGGCCCGCTAAGCGCCTCCCGCTTGAAGCGGCTCCCGGCCTCTGGCTCACCCGCTCGGCGGCTCTTGCTCGCTCCCTCCCGGGCTCTGGCTTACCCGCTCGCGCCCTCCCGGGCTCTGGCTTACCCACGAGGTTATGGAGGCTTCAGGGTCCTAATGCCTGTCGCTTCCAGTCGCTGGAAGCTGTCAGGATTTCTGCTGCCCTTCAGTTTTCAGTGGGGTGTTGAGGATTGGAACCTCTCTTCAACGTCCTGTCTTTGGATGAAGCCGCTGTGGAATAACTGCCGCAGGGTTCGAACCGACTCGTCGCCAGTGTTAAGTATGCGTATTGTATTGAACAATTAACACAAAGACTTAAACGTATAACTCAAACAGGTCTTTACTGGTTGGAGGTAGGGACTATACATAGGTCTTCACTTCATGCCCACAGGCGGGAACTGAGGGGGATCAGTACCCACAGTACTATTTATACCCCTATGGCCAGGAGTGGTACTGCGTATCACTACGCCCAACAAGTAGTGCAGTCCTGTCCATAGGTTCAAAGTAGCACACATATTACATACACAACAGTGAAGAGTAATCTGATAATGTTGTCAATGTCATGTTGCAAACTGTGTCACTGTGACGAACATGATGAAGTGTCCCATTGTGTCAGAATCGTTCAAATGGAATGGATCAAGGAAGTCAGAAATGTTGGATATAACAAGAGAGCTGTTACTGATTGTTTAAGGAGCCAAAATGGGACTTTCTTAATAATTTGTGTACATGAGAACACTGGCAAGAATTTGCCTGCTTGGGAATTTTGCTATTGAGCTTTCTCACTAATTTGTTGGGATGTACATTGGTGCACATATAGAGCCACTTGAATAATTTTAGCGGAATCCTGGGCCACCACTGAAAGCGGTTTGGAGAATGACTGAGGCGGGCCTTGACGACCGTTCGCAGTGCAGCGTGATCAGTGGGCTCTGTGCTGCCTTTCAAAGTTTAACATTTCATTTTTTTTAAATGGCATCCTAGCACGTGCAGCTGATCGTCCTGTGATAGATTTCATGGGCTGTATTGCCCATTACAATTTACAGACCCCCCTCCGCTGCACATAGCAATGCTGGACACCAGGGATCAATAGGTACAAATGATGGAACATATGTTGGATGATGCAATCCATTATATATATTTATTTATACCAAAGTTCCTCCAAAAAATTGGAGGTAGAAGGGCAGATAATCTGGACTATGCTCTTTTTCTAAATTCTTTTGGTAAATGTTGTGCTCATTAAGGTTAAAAACTTTCAGCCATGGGGTATTGAATACATTTTCTACCAGAGTCTGCCTCATGAGCTCCCAGATCGGGTATACCATGGATTAGGTATAGAGCAGAGTGCCCTTTATTCTGTTCTAACAATGCTGTGATGCAGCAGCTTTGTAAATTTGTGAATATTTCCTCTGTTCACTAATTCTACTGAAAACGAGCACACGTTCTAAAAGAGCACATTTATGATTCCACTAGAAATCACAAGGCAAAATCATCCCAAATGCATTTACAAAGTTCCTACACTTAACAACCAAAGGAATTCTTACCCTAATGTGCGTTAACCGTAGCCTCAGACTGCACCATTCTTAGTGCCAGCCTCTTGAAGTAAGGCTGCTAATTGATTTCAAATTCTGGGCAGCTTTGAACTGTAGTCTTACACCCACTGGGAACTGAGTTGAGATTGCCCACATTTCTTCATTTACAACCCTTACAGCTTGGAAAGAGAAAACTTCCATCTGATCAGTCTGGGCTTCATTCAAACTAGAGGTCACTGCGCTACACCTTGTGCCCAGTTATTGATATTTAATTGCAGATCTGGACTCAAAAAGTCAAACTTTGGAGCTTGAACTAGTGGCATTTTCAACCTTTGACTACACATCAGGCATTTTAATTTGCTTCTGTCCTGAGGTGCTGTTGATCTATTTCATTCAGCTATGCAGTTAAAACAATGAAAGCTAAATCCCTCCGGCTTGCTCTGTATTTAGAGTATTGGGAGACATATTGATAGCAAGGCAAAGCAACTCAATGAATGTTGGCAAATATAATTAACTGTGACATTGTGCATTCTGTGGAAAATGATTCATTAACAGATTGGTATTTCCATAAAGAAAAAGTCGCTAATAGTGTGAATCAGCTTGTACACTCGTCCAGTTTCTTTAATCTGTATCTCCTACAATTATACATTGTTTTCTTTCAAGATTTCTCTGTATGATTAAATCCTTTAAATGCAGTTTCCATGAAAGATGAATTAATTAATCTTATCAAGTCTGTTAGCATAGCTTTTCAAAGGCAGGTGGAAAGATAAAGACTGTATAATATTCAGAAGCAGTGACCACATTTTCCCCTGGACACTTTCATGATGGCTTCATTGGGTTGCTAATTGTGCCTTTGTACCCTTCACTGAGTTACTGAGGTTCCCTGGGTCTGTCCTTCACAGAAAGCCGCATATACTTTCTCTGCATAATAAGGGAACGATTCATTTCATAACTACATTACATGTGTGCTGACTAACTGCAAACACTCATAGTTATTCGCTCGTAATGTAGCTTATTACCAGAAAAAAAGTCAAGAAAATGAAAGAAAGACAATTTTAGAAAATCTAATCCTGACCTTGGCTATTAACTAGTGCAAGCCTACACATCGGTCAAATCCTTCTGTAGCAGCAGAGGGAGTGCAGGGTACTTGACTGTCATTGCAGCCAAACCAATACATGCTCATTACTACATACAATATCCCCCTGAAATTGAATTTTTAATCTTAAAGGCTTATGTGTTGCCTGCAGTATTGAACTGTAGTGAATCTCTGAATGATTTTTAAACATCTTGACTACATGCATTTATGAGAGAGGCTAAAGAACCGTTGTAAGACAACCACATAGGAATCTACATGACTTAAAACATAATACAGCAGTACATATAGATGGTGCACACATACACACACCAGTTTTACAAGCAGATGGTCTGATAATTGTTCTATCTCTATTGTTTATCCCTGTCATGACTTACCCTTCAGCTAGGAAGTGAGGTGGTGGGGGTGGGGGTGGGTGGAGGCAGGGAGGGGGTAGATTGGTGCTGACAACATGGTCAGCAGACATATAGCACTGCTGCACTGGTCACTCTTCTGACAGAAAGCGTTCTTTCGGCTGGCCAGAGGGTGCAATGTTGTCACTGCAGTATCGCCACTCTCCTCGACGCTTCGGGCTTCCGAAACTCAACTCTCTAATTAGTCCTTTCAGACCCTGCAGCATTTCAACCTTGTGCTCTGGGCCATGGCTCATCACCTTGGTCCTGAATAAAAAAAATGGACTAAACACATTCTAGAAGACTCGTGCTTCATTGTTACTTTTAAAATGACTGTTTCAGCAACTCGAAAAATGAACAAAACTGCTCATCTTACACTGCACAATATAATGCAGAATGTTCCCACTCAGGCAGAAGAACGTCATTGCAGCTTCAGTGAGCTGGGACTTTTGTCCACCTCAATGGCTCCCTGCTGACCCAATTTTCTGGAGTCAGGCTTATTTAATCAAAAATTGGGTGGGCTTCCACCTCCATTGGGAAGCCTGCTGGGGAGGGTATGTGTGGAAAATCTCTCTGCCAGGCTTCACGGTTTCGGATATGTATACACACAGACACACAAAAGATCAGCAGAGCAGGGGTGGAAAATCCGAGTCCACATACCTACTATCACTTCCACGTCCTTTTCTAAGTCTTCTTACACACTTCTATTCATTGTACTGTATACTTGTAACTCACATGTAGGAAATGTTACATTTGTAAGCTAAATTTAATTTGTCAAGTGTCCATCGAATTGCAGAAACAATTTAAATCCTTTTGAAAATGTTTTGCTATAACTTGCGTCTTTACTGCTCTCACTATTTTTGTGTTATCAACGCTTTACCATTGATTTTGGTATCCAGGCCATTTATGTATATTGGAAAGAACAGGGGGACTATTTTCCCTGTTGTAGCGCCAATAGTTTAGGCACTAAAGAGTCTCCCAGGTGACCAAGATGGGGTCTTGAGCTGCAGCGCCATGTTAGCCCGCCTTTAGCGCAAGACGCCATCTTGGTAAATGAGTTTAAGCACGGGCTAGGAACAGCTGCCCCGAGGATGATTGAGCCTCTGATTACCAATTAAATTGGGTCCTAATGCTCATTAAAGAGGCTGCACAACATTTTGCTGGCTGTTGCTGCAATTAGCGACCTCTCCTAACAGCGCCCAGCTGAACAGGAGTGAAGAAGTCGTTGGTGAGGATTGCGAGCGCTACTTAAAGCCATGCTCAGCTTTCACTGTTCACTTGCTCATTGAGAGCGACTGAATACACTGCATTTGAAGAGGACTTTTGATACACATCGGGAGACTTTCTGGGACACTTTGTCAAGACTTCAACAACACTCTATCAACATTTTTCCGGAAATTCTCTGAGGACTTCACCTAAAGAGAGTGCTGTGCTACTGTACCTTATTGGAGACCTTATAGGAGTCACCAGGAGAAAGGGAGTGGCTGGTCATGGGGATCTTGCTAAGGGTCCTCTTGGTCTGGAGGATGAATGGGAGGAGGAGATGTGGCCAGGCAGAGTAGCACCAGCTGCTGCAGGAGAGAGGGTGGGGAGGGCCAGGAGGGCGAAGAGGGCTCCAGATTCATGGTGACTTGCTGCACGCTCCACAATCTGGTGATCATGAGAGACCAGCCATTACCACCAGCAATTATGCCAGAGGGTCACGCTCAGGAGCCACAGGAGGAGGAGGAGGAGGAGGTTGAGAAGGAAGAAGACGAGGGGGACCAGCGGGAGCAGGTGGTTCCAGGTAGATGGCCTGCACCTGGGAGGGACGCTCACCGCCATCCAATTGAAGACCGCTTTTGAGAGACATCCTCCACCATCAGACTTCGGAGCACTGTTGCCACATGCCTTACCTTCCAGGACTGAGGATCCATCAACAAGTCCACCAGCTGCACTCAATCCTTTCAACCCCTTCCCCATGAAGAACACAATAAAAAAGAGTACCACTATCCAGTTACCATAATCATTCTTTATCTAGAGCAAAAACAAACAATGAAAACATGATACAACCAACAGCACCTACAAATATTAAACTATTCACCCTGGTGCTTACCCTTAGTGACTATCTATAGGTGCTGTTGCGTAATCTAATGCTTCTACAAAGTGCAACCTGAGTGGCAGCAGCAGACGAGGTGGATGCCTGCTGAGAATCTGAAGAGGGCAGTTCAGATGTCCGCCTGCGACGCCCTCGAGGGGCTGTGGGCCGTGATGGCCCCTCCTCAGACTGCACCATCTCAGCATGGGCTTCAGCAGTCTGGGCCACCTGGCTGACAGGCAACGGCAAGGGCAATGGTGGAGTGGCAGGGAGGGAGTGGGAATGCTGGTATCCGGAGAGAGGCCAGTAGGTTCCTGCTCCATGATTCCCACACCACTACCTCGGGGCGTCTGTTCAGCCAGTCCAGTGATCTGCTGGAGGACAAATCTCGGGCAGCTGCGATGCTCTGCAAGTCCCTTTCAACTGAGGAGCCCAGAGCCACCATGGCAGCTGCTTGTTCTTCCATTGCAGCACTTTGCCGTTCCATGGAAGATGCTAGTAGTGCAATGGAAGCTGTTTGGTATTCCATGGAAGCTGCTATGATTGCGGTGGAAGCTGTGACCTCAGTCATCAGATGCTACTTTATATTGGGCTCCACAGATCGCTGGAAGGAATTGGCCAGCCTCTCCATGCTGGAGAGGTTTGGTTCTGGGCTCTGTGTCAAGCCACAGACCAAGGTGGAGGTGGACTCCTCCATCCCCCTAGCCACAACCCATAAGCTTTCAGGCAGGCTGTCCATTGCACCGAGCATTTAGTTTATCAAACCCATCAGCTTTCTTCTGAAGTTTGGCCCTGCGAGGTCTTCATCTGACTCCGCTGCAGCAGAACTAGAATGCGACCTTGCCCCCTGGCAAGGTGGCACCTGTGGTGTCCCTTCCACCTGGCATGGCAGCTGCCCACCAGTGCCCAGTGCGTCCCACTGTGATAATCTGTGTTCTAACCTAGCCTCTAAGTTACGTGTGGTGCCAGTCTCTGAACTGGTGCCTGTGACAGTGGTCGCAATTGATGCAGTGCCTTCTTCCTTGCTCTCCTCCTCCTCCTCTTCCTCTTGCTGGCGAGATAGATCTTAATCCTGCAATGATAAAGCTAGAGGGGTTAGGGCGCAGCGCGTGTGGCCACTATAGGAGGATGTGTGTGATAAGACCATATGGAGCTTGTGAATGAGGATAATTTTGGGGTATTAGGGATCAGGAATAGTTGTGGATATGTAAGGAAGCTTTAGTGGCCACATACCTCTGGACGATATGTTCCCTGCTCTGCCTGTGGCCACGGCGTCTGCCACTCCCCTCCCGATTACCGGCAGCACTGCCTCCTCAGGGGGAGTGATGCCATGGTGTCGTGCTTCCCCTCCCCTGGTCAAGTCCTGCTGGTGCTTGTTATGTGATATCTTGTCTTGGAAGAGAAAGAGTGGTGATTGTGAATGAGCGTATTGGCAAGTGTGTTTTTGTGTGTGTGTGATACCTCACATTGGTGAAGAGCTGTGAGATGTGTCTGAGGTGTGATAGTGCCTGTGAAGGATGCAATATTGTGGGTTGTGTGAATGTCAGTGTATAGTTCGATGGTGGATGCAGTGTGTTGAGGTTGTGATGCTGGTGGTGGTGCAGTTATTGTGAAGTTTGTTTGTGAGATGGGATTTTACCTTGATAACTCGTGTCAAGCCGTTAAATTTTTTGCGGCACTGGAGCCATGTCCTGGGGCAGGGCTCCTGGCTGTGACCTCCTCGGCGATCCCCTCCCACATCCACTGCATTAGTTGCCTCTGTGGCCTCCTTTCCACCTGCGGGTACAGGACATCCCTCCTTCGCTGTACCTCCTCCACCAGGACCTCCAGTGCCGCCTCTGAGAACCTGTGAGCCCTCTCCCATGGTCCCTAAGCCACCTGATACGTGCCGTTGACTGTCAGCCAGCGCACCCCACACCTTCAGTGGATGTGCATGGAGGCTACGTATACCATTCCACCAAAATTGCTCCTAATCAGTGCTTGAGTGATAAACATGCAGGTTTCTGTTTTAGTCCCTCCAGGCATGTTTAAATCATGGTAATCAGCAATTAGCCCCAACATTGCAGCCTAAAACAAGACTTTTAAACAGCCATGTCTTATTAGCACAGCACCCACTTAGGGCCTGTTTTCACCCTTTCCCCAAAATAACTCACCAGGAATCCAGCCACTAACCCTTGTAGGAAACTACTTACCACTTCCACGAGTCTTTCTTTCAAGAATTAAGCAACATCCTACCCTTGTACTGCCACTGATCATTTTTCCACACACACGTCTTTGGAAGTCAACACAGCAGAATACCATTACGTTTATAAGGAACTCAGTTGGTTTAAAGGCTGGAATATTTTGTGGCCTCTTATGCAGCCACTTACGTGCTACTCGTGTGGCACGTCCCGTTAAAATCTTCTCAGCAACTCATTAGAACTGCTGGCTGTACTAGATATTGCAGGTAGATTTTCAACTTGAATCAATGGAAATGTAAATCGAGCGATTTCTAAAATGGACGCTCAATCATCACGCCAGTTTTACATCCGAGTCGCAAGTTAAAAATCTACCCACTGTCTTTTCCACCATTGTGCTCCCTGAATCTGGTCTGATGTGTGTGGGGAGTGCATTCCAATCCTAACCCTCAATCTCATAAGCCTTGGTGAGGTCAGGTCTCTAGACTAGTGTGCATAATGTGCCAAATAAGCAGTGTTCCTGCCACCATTGTGTTGGGATCACAAAATCAGCTCATACGTCCAAACTACAATATGCCATTGTACTCTGATGAAAGTTATACATTGCAACACAGGACATCTAAGGGACACAAAACGGGGAAACCTGTTTCTCATTTGTTTATAAACATGTATGATGACGTAGCCTGTGTTGAAGCACATTGTTGTGTCACTTCAGTGTGTCCCACATCGCAATGAAGATGGGACACCATTCTTCTGGCTCTTCATTCTTCACAAGCAAACAGCGGGAAGTTATTACAAGCATCTACCACTTTCATTAATACTCTGCCAAAGTTAAACAAACCTTTAAAAAAAACACAGACTGTTTTTATAAAACTTTGGTGTGTCTTAATCCTGTTGCATGCATGCTAATTCTCTCAGCACCCCTCATGATACTATTGCTAGTGGCCAGTACAGTGGGCCTGATCTTTCAATATATTTGTGCTGAATCAGAGCCTGAAGCTGAACTGAAAGTGGGATTACCGCAATCAGTGGAAGAAGAGTTTTAGTCTGTATTCAATAGTAATCCCACAGGTGAACCTCTTTGGGTTAGTCAACATTTCTCCGTTGCTTTTGAATCCCATAAAACACAAAATTCTTAGCAGATTTACAATATTAGCTCCTAACCCTAAGATTGCCCTAATGCTTTATTAATATTATGAGGCTTTCTGGATTGGGTAGACCAAGAATAAAATGAGAATGCTTATGGGACTCAGTCAGCATTACTGACTTCAGTTCCTTTGTGCAGCTGATCTATGCAAGCAAAGAGAAGTAAAGAAAAGGATGATTTTGGTCTGACAGACTTTCAAGTTAAAAATATTTGAGGAGAAGCACATATACCTCAGGTACAACACTTGCTTATGAGTATTGAATGATTCTGCTGTCGGTAAGTAGAGCCCTTTCCTAGCTCTATGTACCAGGAAAGCTTTTAAACTTTCAACAGATTCTGCTTGTTAAGACAGTGTTTCAGATGAAATGCATTACATTAATATTTGTGTTATTTTACTGAACTATAGTGCTTGGCAGCTCATAGCTTCTTGTCAGTGCCAATCAGCAGCACAGAGGTTTCTGTAGCCACATAAGAACAATGAATAAATAACAGCATTTCCACACTTGAGAACCATATTATTCATGTGCAGCATGTATTGTGGGTCTCCTTCATTCATATTCCAGATCCCTCTCCTGTCCTATTTTTTGACGTGGAAGAATAATCAGATATTAGTTCCATATTAATTTGCAATTGTAGGCCTTTATCATGCATTCTAATGCAATTTTGTAATAGCAAAGCCATGTACTGGATGAATAAGCAACCATGACAGATTAGTGGAAAGGATTTGTTCTGATGTGGATTTGGTATCGAAGCTGCAAGAATGTCACAGATGCCAAATGTTAAAAATTGATAGGAATAATTTTATGAGCACTTTAAATGGTACCAACTACACAGGCGAAAAAAGAAACAAGGTATGACCTCAAGAGCCCTGTCAGTAGTGATTGATAATGAAACCTCTCCCTGGGTCACCTTGATTGTGCAGTGCCACCTGTCTCGTGGTATATTTCTTTTTTAAAGGGTCTGGCAGGTGCTAGAATCTGCCTATCTCAGGAAGATGAGTTTCATTGGTTCACTGGAGCGCAGCATTAAAAGTAACATATGGTTCGTCTGGGGGGAGGTGAGACTGGTACTGTCTGCTTCATATCTTACTTATATTGTATCTCCAGCTATCACATACTATTTACAGCACAGAAACAACAGGCCATTTGGCCCAACTGGTCCATGCCGGTACTTATGCTTCACACAAGCCTCCTCCCACCTTACTTCATCTAATCCCATCAACATATCCTTCTATTCCTTTCTTTCTCATGTACTTATCTAGCTTCCCCTTAAATGCATTTATGCTATTCACCTTAATTGCTGCCTGTGGTAACCTGTTCCATATTCTAACCACTCTCTTAGTAAAGACGTTTCTCTAAATGCTTTATTGGATTTATTAGTGACTATTTTATATTTATGGCCCTTAGTTTTGGACTCCCTACAATTGGAAACATCTTCGCTCCATCTACCCTATTGAACCCCTTCATAATTTTAAAGACCTTTATTAGGATACCTCTCAGCCATTTCTTTTCCAGAGAAAAGAGCCCCAGCTTGCTCAGTCTATCCTGATAGTTATAATGAGCTGGAATTTGCGGGGGGTCAGTGGGCGCGATTGGTGATGGGTCGGGTGGGAAAGTGTTTTTTTTCCCCAGCGGCTTGGGACCCTGTTGTGAACCCCCGCCACGTGCCTTTCCCCGTTGTTGGGTCTGTCAGCGCTGAGCAGACCTGACACGCAGTGGCGGGTTCACAGCGGGGTCCCAATTCAGGAAATTAGTGGCTTGTTTAGAGCCACTTAAAAATGAATTTCAGCTCACCTTCTGTATTTGACAGCTCGCCCAAGGGGTCCACACTGGTCATGGATCACGTCTGTCAAGCTGAGGCGGGAGGTCAGTGGCCATTGAATCAGCTGATGAGTTGACAGCTTTAAATGTACAGTAAAAGCTCCCACCTTACAGAGATATCTTCCCTCAGCCACAAACTTTTCCTCACTGCATTTCCACAATAGATTCACCATGCTGCAAGTCTATACACAAGTCTCCATCTAGTCTGACCTCATTACCTCTCTCACCATTGACAGATCGCTTCTGTCCTCTCTACTTCACCTGCCATCTATTCCATCAGCATGGGTGCCCTTTATACTCTCTTACTTTGGTCCTCAGAATCCCACAACAATCAGCCCCAACACCAGCAACACCAGGCGCACCAGCAGCACCAACAACAACACCACCAACCTTCTCTGCAAACAACTGATGCTGCACAGAACAGAGGACATCAGCACCCGACCACATTGCTGCCCAGGAAGCCAGGGCTGGCCTCACCATGGCCAGATTTACTTCACTTGAAGATGTACATCCTGGCTGCCAGATGCTGCGCCAGGTTGGCACCAGCCCACACCAACACCATAAAGCATCCCTACAATGCCCAAGCCACTCCTTTTACACTCATCACCATTGCGGGGATACCGTTATGTCTCACCATTCACTGCAACTTACTAAGCCACTTCTAAAGGTGCACACAAATCTGCCCAAGAACACAAAGTGTTAAAAATAAAGGTTTCAATGTTTGACACCGTATTAACAGAAATTTTACATGAACATTGGATAAAACACCCAAGTGCCTAGCCTTGTGTGTTGTTCATTGATATGATTGCACTAGGATGAGGGTGACTGTGAGGGGTGGCTAGTGAGATGGGGAAGTGATAATGGAGACAGAGGGATGGGTGGAGGTGCAAGGTAAGTTGGTGTGAGTAAGGATGTGCTGGAGTAGGGTAGGGAAGGCAGAGTGATGGGAATGTGATGAGAAGCACAGCAGGATGAGGTTGAGCGTGGCTTTATAATAATGTTTCATGATCTACTGAGATCATTGAAAGGTTTGCAGCACTGCACCCAGGTCCTCCTGACCACATCCTTTCTTGTGCCCTCCTCTGCAATATGCAACCAGGCTGTGTTGATCTCCTGGGGAGGTCTCTTCCACCCATGGGAAGGGAAGAGGACCTCCCTGCATGTTGTGACTCCCTCTATATGTGTATAGCCTGGGTGCAGCCCTGCACCTCTGTGCAGCAATTGTCAGTGTTTGCAGCACCTCAATGCTGTCGAGCACTGACAGCACAAATGTCAAAATAAAGTTGGCCATGTCTCTTTAAGGAAACCGGCTGATGATGTGTCATCAAATGAATTCACCAGACCAGCTTCCTCTAATTGGTTGGCAAGCACACTGGGCGCGCTTAACAAGCCCTATCAAGGGAAATTCATTTCAGAGGCCGGGATGGAGCCAGCAGTGGGGTCGGGACACGCCACCGACGTCGCCCACCACAGACCCGCCGAGGTTGGTAAAATTGCAGCCTATCTCTCAGTTCTGTCATTATCCTTATAAATCATTTTTGCACCTTCTCCAGTGTCTCTATATCCTTTTTGTAGTGTGGAGACCAGAACTGAGCTCAGTACTCCAAGTATTCAACCATAAAGCAGCACTTGATGCAGTTTGTGAGGAAGTTTGTGCCACAAATAGTCCTGGACTCCTGAGCAAGAGTTACTTCTGTCAAGACAAGCTAAAATGATCCTAGTGCCCGCGATTGTTGTGATCCTGGCATTCTAAACTCCTGATCTCCTAAGCTTTGGTAACACTGTGATTAGGGGAGACGGTAGTGTAGTGGTAATGTCACTGTGATGTCACTGTGCTAGTAATCCATGAGACCTGGGCGAATGATCCTGAGACGTGAGTTCAAATCCCACGTTGGCAGCTGGGGAATTTAAATTCAATTAAATAAATCTGGAGGGGGAAAAAAAAGCTAGTAATGTAACCATGAAACTATTGGATTGTTGTTAAAAACCCATCTGGTCCCCTTTAGGGAAAGAAATCTGCCGTCCTTACCTGGTCTGCTTATATGTGACTCCAGACCCATAGCAATGTGGTTGACTCTTAACTGCCCTCAGAAATGGCCTAGCAAGCCACTTAATTGTAACTAACCGCTACGAAACACAATAATAAAAATGAAACCAGATGAACCACAGCACCAGCTATGGACATGACAATGGCACACCCAGCCGCCCCTGCAAAGTCCTCCTCACCAACATCTGAGGTCTGTCCCACAGACTAGTCAAGCACAGAATCATACCTTTCAGCCAATGTCCCAAACTCCTCCATCACCATCAGCAGGGGTGGCGGCACAGTGGTATACAGTCGGGAAGGTGTGGCCCTGGGAGACCTCAACATTGACTCTGGACCCCATGAAGTCTCGTGGCTTCAGGTCAAGCATGGGCAAGGAAACCTCCTGCTGATTACCAACTACTGCCCCCCTTAGCTGATGAATCAGTACTCCTCCATGTTGAAAGACATGTGGGGGACTTCATCAATACCCATCACCAAGAGTGGCTCGGTAGCATCACTGCTGGCCGAGTCCTGAAGGACATAATTGCCAGTCTGGGCCTGCAACAGGTGGTGAGGGGAAAAACCTACTTGTCCTCACCAATCTACCTGTCGCAGATGCATCTGTCAGGTAGATTGGTGAGGACGAGGTCAAGCAGTCGTGAATGGTGGTGGACCATTAAACAACTAATGGGAGGAGGAGGAGGTTCCATGAATATCCCCACCCTCAATGAGGGTGGATACCACGTGAGTGCAAAAGACACGGCTGAAGCATTTGCAACCATCTAGTGCCGAGTAGATGATCCATATTGGCCTACTCCTGAGGTCCCCACCATCACGGAAGCCAGTCTTCAGCCAATTCGATTCACTCCACATGATATCAAGAAACGGCTGAGCACACTGGATACAGCAAAGGCTATGGGCCCCAACAACATCCCGGCTGTCGGGCTGAAGACTTGTGCGCCAGAACTAGCCGTGCCTCTAGCCAAGCTGTTTCAGTACAGCTATAACACTGGCATCTACCCGACAATGTAGAAAACTGCCCAGGTATGTCCTGTTCACAAAAAGGAGGACAAATCTCCAACCCGGCCAATTACCGCCCCATCAGTCTACTCTCAATCACCAGCAAAGTGATGGAAGGTGTCATCGACAGTGCTATCAAAGCGGCACTTACTCACCAATAACCTGCTCACGGATGCCCAGTTTGGGTTCCGCCAAGACCACTCGGCTCCCAACCTCATTACAGCCTTGGTCCAAACATGGACAAAGGAACTGAATTCCGGAGGTGAGGTGAGAGTGACTGCCCTTGACATCAAGGCAGCATTTGACCAAGTGTGGCATGAAGGAGCCCTAGTAAAACTGAAATCAATGGGATTGGGCTGGGTGGGGGGAAACTCTCCACTGGCTGGAGTCATACCTAGCACAAAAAAAGATGGTTGTGGTGGTTGGTGGTCAATCATCACAGCCCCTGGACATTGCTGCAGGAATTCCTCAGGGCAGTGTCCTAGGCCCAATCATCTTCAGCTGCTTCATCAATGACCATCCCTCCATCATAAGGTCAGAAATGGGGATGTTCGCTGATGACTGCGTCATTCGCAACTCCTCAGATAATGAAGCAGTCCATGCCCGCATGCAACAAGACCTGGACGACGTTCAGGCTTGGGCTGATAAGTGGCAGGTAACATTTGCGCCATAGAAGTGCCAGGCAATGACTATCTCCAACAAGTGAGAGTCTAGCCACTACTTCATGACATTCAACGGCATTGCCATCACCGAATCCCCCACCATCAACATCCTGGGGGTCACCATTGACCAGAAACTTAACTGGACCAGCCACATAAATACTGTGGCAACAAGAGCAGGTCAGAGGGCTGGGTATTCTGCATCGAGGGTCTCACCTCCTGACTCCCCAAAGCGTCTCCACCATCTATAAGGCACAAGTAAGGAGTGTGATGGAATACTCTCCACTTGCCTGGATGAGTGCAGCTCCAACAACACTTAAGAAGCTCAACACCATCCAGGACAAAGCAGCCCACTTGATTGGCACCCCATCCACCACCTTAAACATTCACTCCCTCCACCACCGGCGTACCGTGGCTGCAGTGTGTACCATCTACAAGATGCACTGCAGCAACTCGTCAAGGTTTCTTCAGCAGCACCTCCCAAACCTGCGACCTCTACCACCTAGAAAGACAAGGGCAGCAGGCACATGGGAACACCACCACCTCCAAGTTCCCCTCCAAGTCACACACCATCCTGACTTAGAAGTATATCACCGATCCTTCATTGTCGCTGGGTCAAAATCCTGGAACTCCCTCCCTAACAGCACTGTGGGAGTACCTTCACCACACGGACTGCAGCGGTTCAAGAAGGCGGCTCATCACCACCTTCTCAAGGGCAGTTAGGGATGGGCAATAAATGCTGGCCTTGCCAGTGATGCACACATCGCATAAAAATGAATTTTTAAAAATCCTGGATTCCTGAGCTCCTGTGATATTGAATTTCTGGGCTCCTGCATTGTTGTGAATCTGGGCTCACTAATCCTTGTCTCCCAGGAAAGAAAAAGGAAAGAAAAGTGCTTATGTGGCACCTTATCACTCCTTTCAAAGACTTTCACATATAAGGGCCAGTAATGGGATGCTGTGCACTGTAGAGCTGATGTGTATCAGGTGCAGGGAAAGCATATTCTTGCTGAGTGCCTGTAGCTCATAGTGCTATAATCTGTTGGAAAAATACCTGAGGTGCTAAGGACCTGCACACCAAGTAGGGGTAGGCTTAAGGCACCAATAATTAAGTGACCTGATGCCCCCATAATGGGCACGAGATGGTAAGACAGTTCATCTATGTTGGTTTCTCTTAAAGGAGAGTCTGGTTGCTAGGTGAGGCTCGATGCTGTGGCCCAGAAGGTCCATGTAGAAGGGTGGAACATCTCGGCATAAGCACTGGGAAGTGCCTTTGGGAATCCTGCCATATGAAATAGTGCCCTCCAATTCTGCTGTCTTTCCTCCCTCCCCCCTCAGGAATGTGATGAAAATGTTTGCTGTGGTGAACAAGGCAGCAGTGATCTGCTTGATGCATCATTGCACTGCTTATTGACTGATGTTGCAGATGCCCCCTGTTGTAGATTGGAAGGAGCCAGCGTCATAAACATTCAGTGTAGTGGTTACCTCACTGCCGTCGGCACTGCTGCCCCTTTGGCAGACATTGTCTGGGAGTCAGGTTGTAGCAGATAGTAAAACTCTGTCATTGTCTCTCTGGTGAAACTGGTCTCAGCTGGCAAAGGCAATTCTTTTCAGACATTCCAGACCCAGGTATGTGTGCCTGGGTCGGTAAGCATGGTTGTGTGGTAATGGAGGGTGTGAGCAGTCTGCCTCTGGTATGAACATGTCGCTCTGGCTCATCCACTTTCTCCTCCTCCTCCTCAAGCAGAGAGAGGCACAAATTGCAAAGCATTTTAGCAATTTTTGCTGCAGCAACTAAAAGTACCTCAGTTTCTGCTCTAGTACTTGGAATGTGCAATACAGAAAGATTCTCTGAATGCTTCTTTTGTCTCTTAACATCTGATAATTGCTGCTTTAATATTGCTAAAATTCTTAATGGTTTTCATCCAATTTGTTCACAAAATGTCATGCAGTTATAAACAGTGACCACTTATGGAAACAATTGAGACAACAATGCAAATAGTACTATGGGTTAATGTCATGTGACGTGCTGTCCATTGAAACCTATATACAGGTTTGTGCAACGAGAGGGTTAAATGTTAAGTAAATCAGTAACTGGCAGTATTATACAAAGCAGAAAGTCATTCGTGACAATATTTGAAATGCCAGCGATAGAATGGGGGTGGTGAGAGGATGGTGGTAGAACTGTGCCTTTGGTCTCCTTAAACCCCGGCGCATACCATAATTCACATTCAGTGTAGGATGATCATGCATTAATCCTTGCCCAGTGATCTATTTATTAATTTCAGCATAATATTCAATTTAAAATGAAACACCAGAGCAATCGCTGGACATTCATTCTGATTTAGCAGCAGGATAACCATGCAATAAATCACTAGAATAATACTTAAATTTAACAAGTGAGCAATTATAGAAATCCAGTTCAGAACAATGGGCCAGAATTTGTGATGGGTATGACAGCTTACTTTGAGAGTACGCCGTCATAGCACCTTTGAAATGGACAGTAAGTTCGGGATTTCCAAGCACATGCACTATATCCCAAACTTGCGAACTGTCAAGTTCCGACTTGACAGATCATCCGCACTGACACCGCACTGACATTGAAAACCTAATTGCTGGCGCAGAATTGGGCTAATTGCCCACCAACTGCCCAACAATTACGTCTGAAAATTTTACGGCTGGTTGAAACAGGCACAAATCTAAGTGATTTAAAAAACTTTTTGAGGCCGGAAATGGAAGCATTTTAGGAATTTGTCCATGGAGAGTATTGGCAGCACACATGCAGTAGAAACACACTTGCACATCCGCTCAAATCTGATGTAGAAATCCATTAGCGTGCTGGATCACTGTAGGATTTTATTTTTGCGTGGATTTGGGTGTAAGTGACTTGCATCGCTTGTGCGCCGTTGAAACGGTTTCACCGAGTTTCCTCACACTTTTTAACTCTTCACAACTTTGCCATTCAGGAAGGGCTGCAGTTTGACAGGCTCAAAAGGAGGTGCGGGCTCCAGGGATCCTGAACTTCAGAGACAGAACATCAGGATGACATCCACTCAGAGGAGTCCTTGCTGACAGTTGCAAAGGACATGAGAGGCCCGATGTTCTCAGAGGTATCCTCTTCGTGACTTACTATACCTGGACACCACAGTCTGATCTCTTTCTCCCCCACTTGCATAGCAGGAGAAATTCCCTTAAACCAATACCCACCACCACGTGACAACACATCATCCCTCTTTGTCCTGACATGACTTTGCCAATAATCATTACTTGAGTGTATAAGTCTGAACCAAATGAGTTTTCCCTTTCCTGTACAACTGTAATCTCTATGAATAACAAAGCACAAAATAAGTGCACATTTTACTTTAATATCATAATGGGCAAATACAAGCAAACATCTAATATTGTGCTTTTCCTGGGTGCCAAGACATGCCTTTTTATCTACTATTCTAGTGCTCCTTCTAAGTGCCACCTGAGGCCTGGATCTCAGGAGATGGTTTGCTCCTCAAGCTGTACATGAGGCTCTTGAGACTGAGGTGGCCATCGTTTCATGGCAACTGGCTCCAGGGATGGAGCCGCTGCTGGTTGCTGTTTTGGAGGGTGCTCCTGAGCAAGCTGGGCTTGTCTCCCATGATCCAGGGGAGCCATCCCAACAACTCATCGCTCAACCTCATAGCACTCAGGGAGCACTCTGTAGGACGAGTAGATTAGGAACTAGAGTAAATAGATTAGCTGGCACAAAGAGTAGTCATGGTATTAAGAAGTTGTTATAGAAAGGGAGAATATATTTTGTTGGCACTTCTTACTGAATGTTATTGTTTCAAATAAAGATACCATCATCACATAGAGTTGTGAATTAAATTCTTTGTCTACTTTCAACTTTTGGGAGTTGTATGGTAGCAACAGAAATGTATACTTCTGTCTTATTAAGAACCTTAGCAGAAGTTTTGGAAAGTGAGGGACTTTGTGAGGCTGTGTGGGGGGAGAACAGGCAGGTGAGAAGTGACTTTATTTGAAAGAAAGACTTGCATTTATATAGCGCCTTTCACTAGCACCAGACGTCCCAAAGCGTTTTATAGCCAATGAAGTACATTTTGAAGTGTAGTCACTGTTGTAATGTAGGAAATGCGGCAGCCAATTTGCGCACAGCAAGCTCCCACAAACAGCAATGTAATAATGATCAGATAATCTGTTTTAGTGATACTGATTGAGGGATAAATATTGGCCAGGGGATAGCTCCCCTGCTCGTCTTTGAAGTAGTGCCATGGATCTTTTATGTCCACTTGAGAGAACAAACGGGGCCTCAGTTTAACGTCTCATCCAAAAGACAGCATCTCTGACAGTGCAGCACTCCCTCGGAGTGTCAGCCTAGATCTTTGTGCTCACATGTTTGGAATAGGACTTGAACTCCCAACCTTCTGACTCAGAGGTGAGAGTGCTACCCACTGAGCCATTTGTTGGGTCAACCTTTGTTTATTGGAGGTTCTGGGCTCTCATTTGCGCTCTCATTCTGACAGCTGGTCGCTGGTTCTCATGTTCTACTTCCTCTGATTCTAGTGGACCCTCCTCATGATGTGGGGATGCCAAAGTAAGATCCTCTTGGTCTGTAGACCCTGTTGAAAGCCAGTCTACTCATAGGAAAGTGATATCTTCAATGATGCTTACCTTTAAAAGCCTCCAACCGATCCCTTTCCAAGTGTTCATTCACTTCCTCTTCATAACATCAAAATTAAGGTATTTCCACTGAGAAATCCACGTTTAGAGTGTAAAGCAATACTCTTAGCAGACCTGAGTAAAAGTAACAGCAAATATCCTAACTTGTCCTCCAAAGTATTAAAAAGATTGCTGTGCAAACAAATAAAGGCCCACCTTCAGTAGCAGCAGACAAAAAAATGGCCTCCTTTATTTGATATCCACCTCAGGTAAACCTTGCAGCAACTCTTACCACCAATGATATAGAGACAGTCATTATTTGGGGCAGGATTGTGGCAGGAATGGTGGGGATGGGCCAGCCACACCTCCCTCGACCCCATTTATGTCTGGTGGAGTGGTTTTGTGGCTGGTCTTAATGGGAACTGGGTTTTCTTTGGGAGATTTGTGTCAGATTTTGAGACAGTAGCCTTTAAGATGCATCTTCTTTCTGTTTACTGCTCCAAATCCAACCCAAAATGGGTGAAAACACAGAGGAGATTCGAGGCCACAGCATGGAGATGTGTGTCTGTGGGCAAGTGATGGAGCAGCCCAGCACTCGACCCCTTGTTTGATGGCTGTCCCAGCAGGGATAGGGTTGCATGAGGTGGTTGGGACGAGGGTGGCCCTGCTTGCCACTGCAGGACACTGTCCCTGTACATCAGGATTACAGCATTGCCTGGAATGAGGTGGAGACAGGCTTGAAGCTGCGGTTGACTGTTGCTATCACTGGAGCCTGTTAAGCCAGTTTGTCGTCGTCATTGCCTAGAAGTTGTGATGTTACTTGGGGATATTGTTGGCCGCATTTTGTCAAATGCAGTCATTCAGGCTGTGCTGGCTGTCGATCAATCCACGTGTCTTCTCTGATGCAGTGCTACGTAAAGCATGACATATTGCGACTGGGTGCTTCCGAAGAACCATCCAGTATTACAGTTAATCATGCCATTAGTGTTATCACAGCCTCTCTTGAAAATTGGAGCTTCCACGTGCACTAATCATTTGCCAAATTGAGGTATGTACACTTCTGGTGCGAGGGGACCAGCTTGTGGGCACCTCTGGTTCAGCCTGGCCTGCCCGACAGCCCTCTGTTGGTCCTCCTCTTCTTCCTCCAAAATTCTGACATATGTAAGTATTTCCACAGGGAAACCTATTGGTGGCTAAAAGGAGCTGCAGGTGAAAAGAAGTAGCAGAGCAATTGCTACAAAAGGTCATGAAAACCAAAGTGGCAGCCAGAAAAGAAAAACAGGAAAAAAAGAGAAATTGATGCAAAAATGGCAGTAAGATTTCTCATTGGACCTTTTAAATGAACCGATGTATATAACTACCCTGGGTACCGATTTTTTGTGGGCCTGAATTGCACTCAGTAGCCTGCATTCACGAATGTCAGGAAATAGCATGCAGGACCAAATGATAGAATTCTCTCTAATTTTCTTATTATAATAAAGATCTCACTAAATTTTCTCATCTGTTATGCCCCGTGTGTGCCAATTGATGGGGCGTAATGGAGACAAAAAATTCCTTTGATGTGTAAATATTAGACACAAGGGCCTAGAAATTCACTTTGGGCCCGCCAGCTGGCGTGCGCCCAAAAGTTAGCGCTGAGCGCGGAGCCAGTTGCGCCCGTCAGATATTCGGTTTTTGCGCCCCAAGTCGGAATCGGGCGCTATTCCAGGGTGTGCCCGCCCCCGCTTGGGGCGCTGAAACTGAATTTCAGCGCTCTAGGCGCCGCTGCGCCACCCGCTGCGGAGCGGCAGGCTGCAGTACTGCAGGCCTCCTCCTTCTCTTAAGGGGGAGGTGCCTGCAACGGGGAGTTCGCCGCTGGATAGTGCCGGCAAATGAGCCCGGCACCATGGAGAAGTGCCGGGTTCGCGGAAAGCAGCCGGCAATGCCGCGGGGGGGGGGTTGGAGGAGGCCGGGGAAGGAGGTGTGGGCAGGCGGCCGCCGAAAAAGCGGCCGGCCGCACCTCCACCTTAAAGCGCCCCACTAAGGCTACAGGACGGCCCCGTTTTCTGATCGCTGTTTGCGGCCGCTGTGGAAGAGGCGGCCGCAACTAAATATGGCGGTCGGGCCGGTAGCGGGGCGGTAGCGGGGCACTGCGCACACCGATGACGTCATCGGTGGCGGCGCAGCGCTACTGGCTAACGCCGCCATTACCGCAGCGCTGAATATCGGCGAAAGCTCAGCAAGTGGCGCAAAAGCCCTCTTTGGGCGAAAACTGGGCGCAAAGCCTACTGAATTTCTAGGCCAAAGAAAACAAAAGGAACAAATTGCATTTATATAGCTCCTTTCACATCCTTAGGATGTCCCAAAATGTCACACAAGCAGCAAATGAATGAATAATCTGTTTTTGGTGTTGTTGCTTGAGAGAGGAATGTTGTCCAGGACAAGTTACTTGGCTTTCAATAGTGCCATGGGATCTTTCTTGTCCACCTGAACAGACAGATGGGGTCTGTTTAATGTCTCATCCGAGAGGTGGCACCTCTGACAATGCAGCAGTCCCTCAGTACTGCACTAACGTCAGCCTAGATGCTTACATTTCAGTGCAGTATTGAGGAAGTGCTGAGAAAACAGTCTCGACAAGTATTCAATAAAATGTGTCAGACTTAAGGGCCAATTCTCCACTGAAGAGCGATTAAGGCTTTTTTGCCTTGTAGCTGAAGCAAAGCTGACCAGCAGTGCCATGAACTGACTGCCCTCAGTTCTCTGCTCAGGTCATTTGAATAATTAACCTCCCTACTTGGATTTTGAAACTGTAATGAGGCTTGTGTATAGGAATATTAAGGGACTTCTGCTTTTCTAATGTCATCCGGTCAACGCCATAGGTGCATTTCGTGCCTTGGCCTCTTCCCCCCCATTTTCTGCCCACTCTCCAGCACCCAGTGCACATCTGCATTGCTTTTTCATTGAGATGGAAAATATACCCTTTAATTCCATTGTGTGTTATTGTTATATTAGTGTTAAAAGCATTGCTCTGCCACTCAGTTTTGCACATTTGAAACAGGTCACTTAGGAGAGCATGAGAAATATGTGAGATATGAATTGTGTCTGTTTCCTGTTGATCTACTTTTGGAATTTTGTATTATTAATTTCATATGATAATCTCTGTCATGCAGCAATGGAATTGTGAGGATGCAGATGCTGCAACTCATTTATCTTCATTATATCATAATAAAGATAATCATTAAATTTTACAACAGGTTCTTTCCTACTCCAAAAAGAAAGACACCTACTACATTATTGTCACTGCTATGTTATCTCAGAAAGCCTGGCACCACGGGGTCTGAGCAAACCTTCTTCTCCCCATGTGCAAATAAAGAGCACTCATTCAAACAGCCTCAGCTTTTCTTCATTTCTTCCTAATCATAGAGTCATAGAAGTTTATGGCACAGAAGGAGGCCATTCGGCCCATCATGTCTGTGCCAGCCAAAAAAGAGCTAGCCAGCCTAATTCCACTGCCCAGCTCTTGGTCTGTAGCCTTGTAGGTTACCCAAGTACTTTTTAAATGCGATGAGGGTCTTTGCCTCTACCACCCTTTCAGGTAGTGAGTTCCAGACCCCCACCACCCTCTGGGTTAAAAGATTTATCCTCAGCTCCCCTCTACTCCTTCTACCAATTACTTTAAATCTATGCCCCCTGGTTATTGACCTCTCTGCTAAGGGAAATAGGTCCTTCCTATCCACTCTATCTAGGCCCCTCATAATTTTATACGCCTCAATTAAATCTCCTCTCAACTTCCTCTGTTCCAAAGAAAGCAACCCAGCTTATGTAATCTTTCCTCATAGCTAAAATTCTCCAGTTCTGACAACATCCTCGTAAATTTCCTCTGTACCCTCTCTAGTGCAATTACAACTTTCCTATAATGTGCTGACCAGACCTGTACGCAGTACTCTAGCTGTGACCTAACTAGTGTTTTATACAGTTCAAGCATAACTTCCCTGCTCTTATATTCTATGCCTCAGCTAATAAAGGAAAGCATCTGGTATGCCTTCTTAACCACCTTATCTACCTGTCCTGCTACTTTCAGGGATCTGTGGACATGCACTCCATGGTCCCTCTGTTCCCCTACGCTTCTCAGTATTCTACCATTTATTTTGTATTCCCTTGCCTTGTTGGCCCTCCCCAAATGCATTACCTTACACTTCTCCGGATTGAATTCCATTTGCCACTTTTCTGCCCACCTGTCCAGTCCATTGCTGTCTTCCTGCAGTCTAGACTTTTTTCCTCATTATCAACCACACAGCCAATTTTAGTATCACCTGAAAACTTCTTAATCATGCCCGTACATTGAAGTCTAAATCATTGATGTATACCACAAAAAGCAAGGGACCTAGTACTGAGCCCTGCAGAACCCCACTGGAAACAGCCTTCCAGTCCCATAAAACAATTGTCGACCATTACCCTTTGCTTCCTGCTGCTGAGTCAATTTTGGATCCAACTTGCCACTTTCCCTTGGATCCCATGGGCTTTTACTTTTCTGACCAGTCTGCCATTTCCAACATTACAATAGTGACTCCACTTCAAAAGTACTTCATTGACTGTAAAGAGCTTTGAGACGTCTGGTGGTCGTGAAAGGCGCTATATAAATGCAAGTCTTTCTTTCTTCTTTGTTGTCAAAAGCCTTGCTAAAATCCATGTAGACTACATCAAATGCGCTACCCTCATCGACCCTCCTTGTTACCTCCTCAAAAAATTCAATCAAGTTAGTCAGACATGACTTTCCCTTAACAAATCCATGCTGACTTTCCTTGATTAATCCATGTCTTTCTAAATGACGATTAATACTGTCCCTCAGAATTCTTTCCAATAATTTGCCGACCACCAAGGTTAGGCTGACTGGCCTGTAATTACTTGGTCTATCCCTATCTCCCTACTTAAACAACGGTACAATGTTAGCTGTCCTCCGGCACCACACCTGTAGCCAGAGAGGATTGGAAAATGATGGTCAGAGCCTCTGCTATTTCATCGTTTGCTTCTCTTAATAGCCTGGGATACCTTTCATCCGGGCCTGGGGATTTATCAAAGATGCTAAGCCCCTTAATATTTCCTCTCTCGTTATGTTTATCTCATCTAATATTTCACACTCCTCCTTCTCAACTACAATGTCTACTTCGTCCCTCTCTCTCTTTTGTGAAGATAGAGGCAACATATTCATTAAGAACCATACCCACGTCTTCCACCTCCACACACAGGTTACCTTTTTATTCTTTAACAGGCCCTACTCTTTCCTTAGTTACATGTTAGAGTTCAGTTCCCTCCCTTCTCATTTGAATCCAATGGTTACAAATTGATATTGTCCAGTAGATGTTTCCCCTGGAACAACATAATCAAGTCACTTGGTTCTCAACAAGGCTGGTACCATTTTATACGTATACTGAGATTCTGTAATATGAGGCAACAATCTCTAGTATACAAACCTTAGGACCTAGTTCTAATGGGACATTACAGGCTCAGGATATATCCAATAGTGCTCCCAAAAAGGATCTATATTGGCGGGGTGGGTATGATCTGCAATGCCAGTTTTATTTCTGGTTTCATTCCCGGGCGGCAAATTGAAAATCTACCCCACTGAATTTCAGTCCCCTATTGTTAGTACGTCTTCTTGGAACCAATTCAACTCCAAAAAGACTCCACTTGCCTCCCCCTTAAGTAGAATTGTGACTAGTTTTGTACAAAATGGGACTTACAATCAAAAGGGTAGATTTCCTGCGGAGTTCTCTTGATCTCCTTTTGTAACATCGGAGGAAACCCCGAAGAGATGGCATGAACAACCGTTTGTGCCGTTTCTCTGGGATTTCCACCAATCTTCCACTCAAGTTATGGTTAGCAAGCAGGAGAACCCCCATGGAAATTCCAGGTGTAAATGTTTAAGAAGATTCCTCCTGCTTTTCAACCGACAACTTATGATTATGAGCGTGTGCGCCAGATCTGGTAGTTACTCAGGTTTGATAAGAAACCATTAGGGATTTGAAGCAACAGCTCTGTTGTTCTTAGTTAGTGCTTGAAGAAACAAATGAAACAAAGTGAAGATTAATTAACACCAGTTATAGGGAGAATGATTATTCATTTTTAGTGATCATTGGCTGTGCTGATTAAGACTTTCCACTTAATTTACAAGGAAAAAGAAAAATTAAAATCTGAACATAACACAAAATACTGATTGAATTATGGAGGCAACAATGAAAGAAAATTAATTGAAGAATTAAGACTGAAGGTTAACTAAATGTGCAGTTGAATGCTAGGATTTGATTGGAGCAGATAGGCCTCTTATTATGTAACACAATATTGTATTTAAATTAAATAGATGCAGTTCTGTGCAACTAATTAGTCCAGGGGTCATTGGGGCACCAGAGCAAAATGCAATTAAAACAGAAATTCAGTTCAGGATTTTCTTGAGATGTCATTTGATGGGACAGATTATTTCTACATTTAATTTACACTGGTTTCTTCAAGTTACCTTTGAAATTATTTAATTGGCAGTGTGGAGTGCTGGAACAGTGGTAGCACGATAGTAGTGTGAAATAGATTTAGACTTGTTCCAAAGTTCCTAATCTTACTTGCATCATTGTGGGGATACACTAAACAGAGCCACTCTGACTTTTTTTTAATCAAATGTCTTTATGGGCTAAAATCATGAAAAATAATCAACACCAATAAGAACAACTTCCATTTATATAGTGCCTTTAATGTAGAAAATTGTCTTGAGCGCCTTCACAGAATTGTGAGGTAAACAAACACCTACAAAGAAGTAGAGATTTGAAGGGCTGACCAAAACCTTGGTGAAAGGGTGGGTTTTAAGGAGGCTCGTAAAGGTGGAGAATGAGGTAACGAGGTGGAGGGATTTAAAGAGGGAATTCCAGAAAGTGGGACCTAGGTGTTTGTAGGCACAGCTGAAAATGGTGGGACAAAGGGAAGGAGGGTGCACAAGAGGTCGGAGTTTAGGGAGGAGGAGTTGTAGGGTTGCAGATGGTCACAAAGTTAGAGAGGGCAAGGCCACAGAGGGATTTAAACACAAGGATGAGAATTTTATATCTGAGGTATTGGGGACTGGAACCCAATGTAGGACAGCAAGGGCAGATGTGACAGGCAAGCTGGATTTGGTGTGGGATTGTAGGGGGTGGTGCATGGTGCCCAGCCAGCTTCGCCTCTGGCTGTCCCCTTTGAGCAGTTCGAATCGCTCCCACACCCCTGGGTTCTAGACACTGGACTTAGGTACAGGCGGCGATACAGAAAATTGAGTAGACAAGTGGTTTGGTGCAAGAAAACCAAAATTTTATTAAAAGCAGAATAGAACAATCTTATGAGAATTACTGGTATGAAAATTACAGGCATAAAACAATTACACTTATATGGGAATGGGGAACACACGACACATCGAGGGAAAACAACTACATTAAACAATCCCCTTATCCTTATCCCACCCCCCATACCTAACTAGATTAAGCGATGAGGGGCCAGGAATTCATGCTCACCGATCCCAAAACCTGTTGCTTAAACGATTATGAGTTTTGAGGTCCGCTCCTGCTGTCCTTTGGGGTACCCTGTCGCCACGTGGTCTCAGGGTGCGGCGCTGAAGTTGTTGATGCGAAGCACTCTCCCTTTTCCTCAGCTACCGTCGTCGTCTCGTCGCGATGGGTTTTCTTCTTCTTCTCCCTCGGGCGGCCGTCAGCGGTAATGTTACGATCAGAGTCGATTGCCGGTCTTTATCGTCTAAAAGATTATACTACCCATGCTTCGAACGCTAGTATATTCGTCACGGGCGCTGCCACCCACTCTTCGAAAGCCTGCTTATTCGCAATGTCCATGCATGCACTGCCAACTTATTCACCAAACGCCAGCTTATAACTAGGCGTTTGGGTTTTCCCAATGCGTCTTTCGCTGCCTCTCTCTGCTTTTATCGGTTTACCTTCTTCCTCGTCTCGTCTCGTCTCATCTGCCCGTTTGTGGCCTGTGTGTCCTGTGTGGTTTTGAAATCGGGTCTCGTTCTTCTCCCGCGTTTGGCCCTGGTGTAATGGGCGTCCTTGGTTGTTAAGCGGTGCGGGGAGCGAGAAGAGAACCCGCCACGAGGCCAGGGCATGAGTACGAGCGGCCGCAGGCCAAAGGCCAAACGATGAGAGCAGGAGCAAGTGCGCGATTGCCACTGATGGGCCTACAATTATACCCGTTCTTCAACTCCTTATCTGCGCGCCAAATCAGGTCAGTCCATCGTTTAACTTTTGGCGGGCTTGTTTAAATGATTACAACCATTTACTTTAACGACTTTTGGAGTGGTTGTCTCCGGGTCTAATGGCCCCGATGTCCTGGTTGTTTGTCATGGATAAGACTTAATTGTCCTCATCCTGACTTGATGGCTACTGTGAGCTGTTACCGATTAAATATGCAGAAACCTAATGGCCTCGATTCGAGGCCCATTCTAGCTTGATTTGTTTCAAGTCGAATGAATGTGTATTCTGTGTTTACTTTGTCTGGCTGGCTCCAGAGAGTCCCTTTTCACAGATTCCTGCATTTCAAGTTTCGCCTCTGGGCCTGCTTGTTTGCAGAACCTCGCTTTAAAAATCCTGTCGGTTTGGTCATGAGGCTGCAGAAGCCATTTTGGGTACCCTGTTTTTAATAACTTGTCCAAACAGGGCCCCATGATCCATTATTTGGGGAGTGCGGGAATTTTGAGAACCCTGCACTTACACTCCCCCCTGTTGATACTAAACTTGCTTTACGTATCATCTTGATGAGGTGAGCAAAATTTCCGACCCTCCATAGTCGACCTTCCCCTGTAATTATCTATCTAATATACCCACTACACATGCATTTCCCATTCTGTAAAAATGTAGTGTACATAAGCATACATAGAATAATATTACAGTCGTTTACACACATCCAAGCACGGAGGGGGTCCGACACCCCTGCACCACTTGGTACACATTATCTTTATTATAAACACGTTTGAACATCTTTATTAAAACAATAAAAGAATATAAAAAACCACAATCTTTAATCAACGATACAAACAGCAAATTCAAACACGTGTATCTCCCTCCATCTTAACATAATGTTCCTTCCAGGTCCTTTGGTTTCAGAATTCTAGTATCTGACCCTTTCCCTTGCACTACGTGCATACTAGGTACAATACTATCCCCAACTGGCAAACCATGAGAATGTGGGAAGCCAGTCTGATCCACGAAGGGACGTCTATATTATTGAAAATGTCCCACCAGGGTGGGATCACAATGTCCAATATCTTAGCCCCTATCTCTACTGTTTTCTGCTCCAGAGTGTAAAAATGTTTCTGTGAAACTATAACTGCTTTGAGTATTTTGGTAAGATGTTCAGGGAGAGGGGGAATTTCGTAGCGCTACATACTTTTGCAAGTTGGTAAAATTCTCTTTTACAGTGAGGTGAACAGTGGAGGGTTCAGGAATGGGGACAATTCGTTTCTGGGCCACTTGAACTTCTGCCTCGGGTTTAAAGCAGAAACTGCTGTCACTAACCGGACACCAGCTATGCTGTCCATGCTGGTAGTGGGGCGCTCCTGTGGTGACACAATATGTCCCACCTCCTATACATGCTACCTGTGGGGGAACATGGCCTTGTGCCATTGCCTCCATGGTACAATTTATAGGTTTTGCGCCAGCAGCTCTGAACCTGCACTGCGGTTTTGAATAGGCGTTCAAGTGCTGGGGACACAGGATTATGTGTGCTCCCCGGCTCCGGCACCCTGAGAGGTCAGTACCTGTCATAGCGTGCTCCCACTTTATGACATAAGGTGGGACCGCAGTGAAACGAATGTGCGCACCCCCTTGAATGACTCCAATGTTCTCAACCCTGTACACCAGCGCGGGTCGGGCTGTCCTACCCATGACCGGCATCCTAACTACTATACCCATAATGGTGTGGTTGGACCATCCACAATCCACTGGGACTGGGTAGGCTTCAGAAGCTAGCTGGAGTTGGCACGGGCTTACTGCATTCTCAAATGGATGGAGGGCTGCGAGGTGCTTGTTGCTGATCCAGAAGGGGACTAAACCTGTTTTAAATCCTCCAGGTTACTGCGGCCCTCGCCCAGCAACCACGCCCCATACAGCACGCATACCTCGTTCTGCGTAGCCTGGTCAGAAGCATTTCTGTCCTCTCTTACAAGGGCATTTACAGTCTTTGCGTGCTTCTCCAACTCCGCTATAATCTCCTTTAAATGGACCGTCATGGCCTGGTCCTCATGTAACCCTGAGCCTACTACCTTGTTCTCATCCATTAGGATTTACTTTAACTGTGTTTTTAAACCGTTTACCTGGGTCTGTAATTCTATGTCATCCAAACTGTTGATGACAGAGGACCCAGTGTTAAATGCAGTAAAAACATAATTCCACACTCCCCTTCTTTGTCTCCCTGCATTACCCAAAAACTCATGGGGTGTGGTGTACAGTTCAGTTTTGTCGATATTGGCGAAATCGAACTCATAAAATTTTCTGAACATCTCCTTTAATAGGGCCTGGTATAGCTGCTCTGTTTCTTTGGGGCACCACTCCGGTAAATGTACCTCGGTGAGATTTAAAATCACAGAGGCTGCCGCGTAGTGTACCCCCTGGTATAGTACCTGATCCGTAGGCACTAGTACCAGCCCATTCCCTGGTCCCTTGGTGGTGGCGGGACACCCTTCCCTGTGTGTCCTCGCTGCCTGGGTCGTGGGCAGGGGCTTTCGGGGGTGGGTTACAAGCTCAGTGGCATTGACTGGGATCGGGGAGTATGGGACCGCGCACACCTTCCGGCTGGTAAACCACTTCATCCCCTTCCCGGTGTCTCGCCACTGCCGGTGGAAAATGATGGATATGCCTGCAGGGCAGACCCTTTCTGACCTCCACATATAGATATAAATCCCTTGGTCCGGTTCCCACCACTTGTCCCAACACACACTTAATCCCCGTGAGTCCCTGTAATCGTCCAATGAGTATTGTTCCCCAACCGTTCCCACTCAACTGCGGGGTCTCTCATATCTTTGCTCAGCTTTCTGAGCCACCACCACCTATCCAGAGGAATGTGTCCCTTGCACGTTAAACATACACGTTTCCCTACAGTGATGCTAACCCTTGTGATAACGACCTGTACCCTGGGGCACAGGAGGGAGGCCTCCCTGCACGTGAACCCGGTCTGGCTGGAGTACTGTGACGAATTGGACCCCAGCCACACTGGCCACCTTCCCTCGTGGAAGTAGACGGCGGTCTCCTCCACATCTCGTTCGCTGCTTCCGTCAGTTGCTATAGGTGCTCTCTCTCCTGAGCACCCATAGATGTGAGATTCCTCCACGTCACCCCTCCTTCCAATGCTCAGTCCTATCAGGGCGAGTAGGATCACGGCCCCCTTCATCCTGAAAGTCCTTCTGCAAAAGATACAAAAACATACAGCCAGGTCCCCAAGAGGGTCACTGGCTTGGGTGAAGCATAGTCGGGTCTCGCGACCTCGACTCAAATACACACACACTCTTAGCAGACTACTACTTAATTAAAACTACCCATCACCTTACTTAACTTGAGCTAAACACCCGAACATAAATTACCTACTATATACATCCGCCGCCTGTCTCTGGGCGGCCAGCCTAATTCCTGTTAGGGCTGCAGCACACCGCTCCCTTCGATGTGGCCGCACTGTCCTGTACTGTCCGTCCCTCGCAGCCTGCGGCTGCTGGCTGGGGACCTCTGTCCTTGGACTTCCCCCTGACTCGGGAGGCTGTCCCTTTGAAATGGGGAGCCAGTGACCAGGGTTTCCTTGGCTGGGGCATCCGTGGGGACCTTCTAGGGACTTTGGTGGGTGGGGCTTTCTTGGCTGGTGGGCCTTTAACCCGAACCGCTTGTTGTGTCCGTGTATAATAAGACACAGACTGCAGGAGAACGGTACAACAGGTGTTTACTCAACGTGGCTCACATTGGAACTGATCTGTACAGATTACTACTCGGTGCCATATACAGGTGTGGTCACTGCCGGTACTGCAGTATACATGAGCTGTAAAAGATAGTTCCCCCCCTTAAAGGTATATACATTACAATTCCTCCCCTTTTAGATTAACAGTACCATAACACTCATTTAACAATTAAATATCAAACTAATTACAATTAACACTTTTAACATGCAACATTAGCTGAAAATAGTCTATTTATATATTCAGTCTTTGGGGAGGTTTCCTGATCCTTTCTGGATAGCGCCTTTCCCGAGTGTCTTGCTCTTGGTGCGGAGGCGATTCTGGCCCCCTGTCGTCGGTTGGTTCATCAGCTTCCGATGCTACTGTTTCTGGGGTAGATGCGACCTGTACGTCGGGTTCATCACCAGGTACGTATGGGCGAGGCATGGGGTTGACTTGTTCCTGTGACTCTAGGATCTGGTCAGCATGGCGTCTCACGATGCTCTCCCCAACATCCACTGTGTACATTAGTGGGCCCTGCCGTGTGCATATCGTTCCTGGCTGCCATTTTTCTGTTCGGTAGTTGCGGGCCAAGACTGGTTGCCCTACATTGAAGCTCCTTGTTGGCTTCTCATGGATGTGCTGGAATTGCTTACTCTCAACATCTCTTCGTACGTTTGGTCTGAGCAAATCCAAGCGAGATCTTAACCTTCGGTTAAAGAACATCATGGCTGGGGCCTGGTTGGTGACTGCATGTGTCGCATTCCGGTAGGCGAACAGGAAATTGTCCACCTTGTGCTGCAGCGGAATGTTGTCATTGCCTTTATTGCCTTCTTAAAGGTTTGTACGAACCTCTCAGCCAATCCATTTGTGGCTGGATGATACGGGGCGGATGTGTAATACCTCACCCCATTCTTTTTCAAGCACCTCCGGAACTCTTCGGACACAAACTGTGGTCCGTTGTCGGAGCAAATCTGTTCTGGCAAGCCATTCCTGGCAAAAATGGTCCGTAGGACTGCAATAGTTTTCTCCGTGGTGGTGGAGGACATTTTGATGACCTCAGGCCATTTCGAGTGCGCATCCACGGCTATTAAAAACATTGAGTCCATGAATGGACCAGCAAAATCAATATGCACCCGTTGCCATGGAGATGAGGACCACTCCCATGGGTATAGAGGTGCATTTTGGACTTTCTGGCATCCTGAGCAACTCTTGGTCAGGTCCTCGATTTGTTTATCGATTCCCGGCCACCACACATAAGCCCTGGCTAGGCTTTTCATTTTTACCCCTCCCAGATGGCCCTCATGAAGCTCATTGAGCACTCTATCCCTTAACTTGGGTGGAATTACCACTCGGGATCCACACATCAAGGTCCCCCGGCACACTGACAGCTGTTCTCTCCTTGTCGAGAATGCTGGCAACAGTGAGTCGCCATGTGCTGGCCATCCCTTCACTGTCAAATCATATACCCAAGACAGTGTCGGGTCATTTCGGGTTTCCTTTTCGATACAAGCGTTAGTTACCGGTAGGTATTCAACTATAGTCGAATGGAATATTTCGACAGGATCCACTGCTGGTGCTTCCTCCGCAGTAGGCAGTGGCAGGCGTGATAGCCCATCAGCATTTCCATGCTGTTTCGTGCCCTTATATTCAATCTCATAGTGGTGCGCCCCTAGAAAAAGTGACCATCTTTGTAGTCGTTGCGCAGTCATCACCGGAACGCCCTTCTTCGGATTAAAAATGGAGACAAGAGGCTGGTGATCAGTCAGCAAGGTGAATTTCTGCCCGTGCAGATAGTGATTGAACTTTTTCACTCCCCACACTAGGCTGAGGGCCTCCCTGTCAATCTGGGCATAGTTATGCTCGGCTGAGGTTAGTGATCGTGACGCAAAGGCTATTGGCCTCTCTGAGCCGTCCGAGAATTTGTGCGACAGCACCGCTCCAATGCTGTAGGGTGATGCATCACATGCCAACCGAATTGGTAATGCCGGGTTGTAATGGGCCAATACCTCTTTCGATGTGATTAGTGTTTTGCTCTTCTGGAAAGCTCGTCTACATTCGTCACTCCACTTCCATGGTACCCCAGTTTGCAGTAGGGTGTTCAGTGGATGTAGTATTGTAGACAAATTTGGCGATAACTTATGGTAGTAGTTTACCAGCCCGAGGAACGACCTCAGTTGTGACACATTTTCCGGTGCTGGAGCCTTGACTACTGCCTCAATCTTCTCTGGGGACTTATGTAACCCCTCTTTATCGATAACGTGGCCACAATACGAGATCTGTTTTCTAAAAAACTCGCATTTGGGGCGGTTAGCTCGGAGCCCATATTCCTGCAATCTAGTGAGCACCTGCTCCAGGTTGGCAAGGTGATCACTGTCATTTTCGCCCATGACCAGGATGTCGTCCAAATAACACTGGGTCCCTGGGGTCCCTTGCAGGACTTGTTCCATTGCCCTCTGCCAAATAGCCGGAGCTGATGCTACCCCGAATACCAGCCGGTTGTATTGGTAGAGACCTTTATCGGTGTTGATTGTGAGGTATTTTTTTGATGCTTCTTCTACCTCCATTTGCAGATACGCCTGGGCCAGATCAATCTTAGTGAAGCGTTTCCCTCCAGATAGCGAGGCGAAAATATCTTCAATCCGCGGAAGTGGATATTTTACGGTGTGAAGGATCGGGTTCACTGTTACCTTAAAGTCCCCACAGATGCAAACCTTCCTTGGTTCCCCAGGCGTGCTGCTCAACGACTTTTTCATCACAGGGATGATGGGTGTAGCCCACTTGCTCCAGTCTACCTTGGACAGTATACCTGAACGTTCCAGACTCTCCAGCTCTGCTTCGACGGGTGGGCGGATCGCATAAGGTACTGGTCTGGCCTTAAAAAATTTTGGGCTTGCGTTTTCTTCAATTTTCATCGTCGCTGTCATGCCTTTTAGTGTTCCGAGTCCTTGCTGGAACACTTCTTTTGCGTCAGTTAGGATCTTTGACAGTCGCCCAGGTGTGACGTCGTCATCCTTTTTGTCAGCCACAGTCAGTGCCTGTATGGAATGCCAATCCAGTTGTATTTTCCGGATCCATTCACGTCCCAGTAATGGTGGTCCTCCATCTTGCAATACATACAGGTCTAGTTTTGGTGTTTCCTTACCGTTATATATAACGGTCGCCCTTATTTTTCCTTTGGGGTAGACTTTTTGCCCCGTGTACGTCTTCAAAATAATTTTTGTGTCTCTCAAGGGTATGTGTGAGAATAGCTGCTCGTAGTCCTGTCGGTTTATGACTGTTAGGGCTGATCCTGTGTCCAATTCCATCTTTACCTGGACTCCTGCTATCTTGAGAGTGACCCAAATGGTTCGGTGATCCTCCGTTATGATCACATTATGTAGTTTCAGACAACTCAGTTCCCTGCTTTCGGAGTCGTTATCACTCTTTTGTTCATCTGAACTATTCTCTGTCATCTTATGTACCTTCTTGTACTTTTCTTTGGTAGGTTTCTTATTGCTGGTTTTCTTTCCCGACCTGCAGACTCGTGCTATGTGTCCTACTTTTCCACACTGTCCGCACAGTTTGTCTTTGAACCAGCAATCATTCTGGTCGTGTGTTGTTCTGCCGCAGCGATAGCACTTCTCTGTTCTATATGACATTTCATTTGTGCCATATTCTTGCGGTCTCTGTTGTATCTCTGCAGCGCCCCGTGCTGCTGCTTCATATGATACCGCAATGCTGAAATCCTTTTTCAGCGTAAGGTCCTTTTCAGATAAAAGCCGTTTCTGGGTTCCTTCACTTTGAAGCCCACACACAAACTTGTCCCTTAAGGTATCTGCCAGTCCCACTCCAAACTGGCAGTGTTTCGATAGTTTGCACAGTTCTGTTAAATAATCAGCATTGCTTTCATCCTTATGCTGGTTCCGTTTGTGAAACTTGAATCTTTCTGCTATCAGCAGCGGTGTGGGGTTTAAATGTTCCTGTAGTATCGTTACTATGTCTTCAAAACTCTTTTCCATTGGCTTCATTGGGGTTACTAGATTTCGTAATACACCATACGTCTTTGCACCCATTAAATTTAACAATACCGACGCTTTCTTGTCATCTGACACCTCATTTGCCGTGCAGTATACTTCTATTCGTTCGACATATGTTGTCCAATCTTCAACTTCATTGTCAAATGCAGTGATACTGCCACTCTTCGGCATTTTGGGTGTGGTTTGAAATGGCGTCTCCCAATGGCTTAAAATGGCGTCTCCCGCGCTTTCCTTCCTCCCCCGCTGCTGCCAACGCCGCTCCCGGCGGTCCTCGTGGCAATGGCGGCGCCCTGTAGGTTTCGCGTGCTTCTCCTGCGCTGCTGCCAATGCCGCTCTCGGCGGTCCTCGTGGCAATGGCGGCGCCTCGCGGGTTTCTGCGCGTCTCTCTCTCGCTCTCTTCGACGCTGCTCGGCCCCTGAACACCGGCTGCGCCCTGTGCGCTCTGCCCTCTCTCTCTCTCCCCTGTCGACGCTGCTCGGCCCTTTGCTGTGCCGCTCGGTCGGGCTCTAGCCCGCCGCTGTCTGGGAAGGGTCTGTGCACTATCTGTTGCCAGCCCATTTCGCTGGACCACCTCGACTGGAAAGCCAAGCCTGGCCCTCGACAGCCTCCCCCGCAATTCTCGAGTCTCTGCTGGATGACTGGGTGGTTGCCCGTGGTCGACGCCCGAGTCTCTGGCCTTGACCTCCAATCCACTGATCTCCAGCAACGAATCCCCAGGAGGTGATGCAGAGTTGCAGGTAGGTTCGAACTTGCCTTGTCGCCAATGTTGTTTCCGTGTATAATAAGACACAGACTGCAGGAGAACGGTACAACAGGTGTTTACTCAACATGGCTCACATTGGAACTGATCTGTACAGATTACTACTCGGTGCTATATACAGGTGTGGTCACTGCCGGTACTGCAGTATACATGGGCTGTAAAAGATAGTTCCCCCCTTAAAGGTATATACATCACACTGCTGTCCCCTCCGGTGCGATCTGTGGGCTTACCACTGCCGCTGGCCGGGGATCTTCTTCCTTAGGCTTTACTTCTCCCGAACCTGGGCTAGGTGCAGGTAACTCTTCACAGCCTGTTGCTGCAGGCTGAGAGTCTCCGCCCCCAGGTCCCAAATCTGGGTCCGGGGCGGGGTCTTCGCCCTCGGGACCCTCCTCATCTGGAGCTCAGAAGAGTGGGGGAGTGTCCCAATCGGTGGGCGGGATGGCCCCTCCCCTTAAGCAAGCCACAGCGCCTGTCTGTGCAGTCTGTGAACTCGCTCCCGCTGCAGGCTGAGGATTTCTATCCTCAGACTCTACCCCAACTGGCTGTTTTCTCCTTTTGGGTCTAAACAGTTTACACTGGTTAATGTGAAACCATTTGGTACGCCGAGGCATCTTAACGGCGTATACCATGGGGCTGGCTTTGTCTACAATGCTGTAGGGCCCCATGTATAATGGTTCCAGACTCCCTACTCAGGCATAGTTCCTCACCATGACCTGATCTCCTACCTCCTACTCGTGGTGCCTTCGGGGTTCTAACAGCAATCGGTTGCTCCGATGCTGCTTTCCCATGTTCCCAGCCGCCTGCTCGTGGACCTGTTTAAGGCGCTTGAAGAGGTTTCGGGCGAACCTGTCCCGGTTTACCTCTCTGAGCTGACCTTCTGTGAGCACTGGGGCTAGTACATGGGTGGGGGTCCGCATAACCCTGCCAGTCATCAGCTCGTACCGGGAGTACCCCGTGCTTTTTGACTGGCTGGCCCGGATCCCCATCAGAACCAACGGTAGGACCTCGGCCCATTTATGGGGCGAGTCCACCGTCTCCTTCCTCAACCTTTCTTTTAGGGTCCTATTCAATCTCTCCACAATCCCTGATGACTGTGGGTTGTGGGCCACGTGCCACTTCCCCTCGATGTCTAGCAGCATAAGGGTATTCTGCATCACCTGCCCGGTGAGGTGACTCCCTTGGTATGACTCCACATACTGTGGTAGCCCCCACCGCGAGAACACCTCCCAGACCAGGATCCTGGCAGTACCCAGAGCTGTGGCTGTTCTGCAGGGGAAGGCCTTTACCCATTTGGTGAACACATCCACCAGGACTAGGCAGTACTTATAGCCTCCCTGGGCGGTGGGTAGGGGCCCGATGTAGTCGACCTGTATCGACTGCCGTGGTCCCTCTACCCTCCTGATGTGTCCCATGGGTACCTTCCTTTTGTGGGGGTCAGGGTTATTAGCAGCACACACCAGACAGCCGGCGCAGAACTCGCGGACATCTTCCCTGAGTCCCGGCCACCATCCCGCCTGTTCCACCCGCTGCCAGGTGGTCTCAGGCCCGGGATGCCCCGCTCCTGGACCCTCATGGGCCAGTTGAAGGAACTCCCTCCGGTGTTGCTGTGGCACAACCCACTGCTCCCCTCGGAACAGCATGCCCTCTTTGACGGAGAGGGTTGCTGTGCTGTAAGGACCCTCTACCCTTTTTCCCTCAGTCACTGTACCGAGGACTGCTTTGAGGACGGGGTCTTGGGCTTGGACTGTTTTAAGGTCCGGGGCTAAAGCTACCCCTGCACTCCCTTGGGTCCCGTCCCTACCTCTGACTGCTGCCATGGGCCTGGACCCATATGGGTCCCAGAAAGTGCCGGCGCGGGCACCCTCCTTGGCAAGCATGTCAGCCTGCTGGTTGCCTTGGCCACGGGGTTCTGTGGAGGAATGGGCCTTCACCTTGTGAATGAAGACCTCCCCTTCCTCCCCCACTGCTGCCAGGATTTTCTCCAGCAGGGGTTTTACTGTGAGGGTCTTCCATCGGCGGAAGTGTATCTGCAGCCGGACCAAATGGTACTCCGTACACGAATTGCACGTAAACATGCTGTCCGAGCAAATCGTGTATGGGGTAGGGAAGATTTCGGGGTGTGTAACGACATACACTACCGCGGACAGTTCAGCCTGCTGGGCACTCATGGTGCTGGGGAGCTTAATCGCCAGGGCGATGTTTGCCGCTGGGTCATAAACTCTGCACCCCGTGAGACGCTCGCCATCAGATACCGTGCTGAAACCGTCTACATAGATCTCGCGGCCCGTGGGATGTATCCCGGCCCGTAAACCTATGTTCACTTCCCAAACCCCTTCTATGGAACACCGGTGGGCTGTTCCAGGATATACCAGGTTAGCTGCGAGCTTTGGCTCGCAGAGACCCTTCACCTTACGATCCATCTGTGAGAGGAGCAGGGTCCAGCGGGAAATGCGGGCACTGCTCACTGTTCCATCCTTGATCCTCCCATCCAGAAGCATCTGGGTGTGTGTGTGATGGGTGAGGAGGGTGATGGGAGAGGTGCCTGTGAAGATCAGTGATCTTTTCACAGCCCAATGTGTGGCCAAAAGGTGCCGCTCACAGTTGGAGTAGCTCCTCTCCACATCCGTGAGTATCCTGGAGGAATTGACCACTGGCCTCAGCCTGCCGTGCCGCTCTTGGAGCAGCACAGCACTCAGGCTATCTCCGCTGGCTGCTACCTCCAGGAAAAACTCTTTCCCCCCGTCTATGGCCCCTAGAGCTGGTGCGGTCTGCAAGTCCTCCTTGAGCCTGACAAATGCTGCCTGGCAACCCTCATCCCAAACCCACTCCACTCCCTTGTGTAGGAGTCGGAGCAGAGGGGCTGCTGTGGCTGCATAGTCTTCAAAGAAGTCTCTGCAGTACCCGGTTAGCCCTAGAAACGACCTCACACCCGTGACTGTGTTGGGGACTGGTAACTCTTGTACCGCTTCCCTCCTAGCCTTATCTATGGCCCTTTCTCCAGCACGTACGGTCAGTCCTAGGAATTTTACCTCCTGCTGACCGATCTGCGCTTTCTTGGGGTTTACTTTAAAACCCTTTTGCCCGAGCAGCTCCAGCAGTTCGGCCAATAGTGGGCCATGCTCCTCTCTTGAATCGGTGAAGAGAAGCAGGTCATCCACATATTGTACCAACTGTCTGGGCTGACTGAAATCCTTTAGACTGTTTGCCATGCACTGATGGAAAATGCTGGGGCTGTTATGGAAGCCCTGAGGCAAGCAGTTCCACGTGTACTGTTGCCCTTTAAACGTAAAGGCAAACTTGTACTGATCCTCCCTCCTTAAAGGGATGGACCAAAACCCGTTGGAAATATCCAGCACCGTGAAAGTGGTCGCGGATGCTGGGATACTTCCTATCAGGTCGGCGACTGCTGCTACCGTGGGTGCACAGGCTGGGATGTTACTGTTGAGCACTCGATAGTCCACCGTGGCCCTCCAGGAATTGTCCGGCTTTCTAACCAGCCACAATGGAGAGTTTACATGGGTGGCTATCGGTCTCAGAACTCCCTGCTGTACTAAAGAGGACATGGCTGCTTCCATGTCTGGCTCCGCTTCCCTGGGGAAGTTATACTGTTTCTGTGGTCGGGCCATGGGGTCCCCATCTACGCTGACCTCAAACCCGTTGACCCTCCTGCAGTCATGCTTGTGTGTGGCAAATGTGGTTAGGTGGGCCTGCACAAATGCCTGGAGCTCCTTTGGGGTGTTACTGACCATGAGCTCGAGGTTATAACCCTCTTTGGGTTTCATGGTGCATATGGTCCCCTTCCCTTCTTTCCCTGGGATTATTACTACCTCGCCGTCCTTTCCTGTATTTGCCCCCCATAGGCAATGATTTCTTAAATCTACTAGGATCCCATGGCCCACAATAAAGTCGGCCCCCAGGACCCCTCTTCCACCTTCCACTTCCCATTTCATCAGGACACAGGTCCACTTGGAGCGGAGCGGTCCTAAACGAATGGCAAGCGGGATGGAAAACGAGCCGGCCTGTTCTTTGCCTGTGAACCCTGACAGACTATATGGGACCCCATTAGATAGAGGCGAGGTGGTGGAGTTAGCTGAATGGACCACGGTGCATGATGCCCCCGTGTCCAACAGATAGGTCCCCTTCACCTTTTCCACCTCCATCTCCACGAGGGGTCTTTTCCATTCATCGTACCGGAGAGAACACAGGTAAACAGGCTGCGCTGGCTCTAGTCATGGCTGTGGGTTGGATGGGGCTGATGGGGTTAGAGCACCGGTAGCGGCTGCTACTCTCCCGTGGCCAGTCAATAAGGACCTCATGGTGTCCAAGAATGACTCGACCGCTGCGGGAGGGATTCCCGCCTCTGCCTTTTGGGCTGGGGCTGTGGAATTCTTTCCCTTGTTGTCTTTCAAAGGGTTTTTGCACTCCTTCCGCCAATGACCATCCTTCCCACACCCGTAACAATTCGTCTTTGTGTTGGGGGGGTTATTCCCTTCCTGATGCCACTCTTTCCTACCCGGTCTGGGTTTTACCTCATGCACTTCCCCCTTAGGTGGGTGTGCATCGGTTCCCCTACCGTTCTTATAGGCTAGGGTCAACTGTCTGATCACCGTAAGTTCGGTGGTCTGGGGATTCTTGGGGTCGAACCAGACTTCTGCCTTGGCCCGGACCTGTGGCAAGCTGTTTGCCATCAGGCAGCGGACCCAATGAGCCAGTGGATCCCCGTTTAGGAGCGCCCGGTTAGGTGTCCCCGGACAGGCACTCCGGTACACCGGCCATAACCGGTCCGCGAAAGCCTGTGGGGTTTCCCCTGTGAGCTGGACCGTCTTCTCCACATGGGAGAAAGGACTTCCCTCATTCATCCCCATGGCCTCCAGAACTTCATCTCTGAGCGCCTCATACCCGCTCTGCCCCTTCTTACACTCGTCAGAGAGGGATTGGAGGAGCCTACTCTCCAGGGAGAATAGCAGCATTTTGGCCTGCTCAGCGCCATCGCAGTCGTTGACACTGGCTGCCTGCTCTACTTCCCTGAAGTGGATCGAGGGGTCTCCCTTTTCGGAGATCTTTGGGATATGGCTCACCATAGCCCTAAGCTGTTGGGTGCTGTAGGGTAATACGAACTGGTTTTGGAGGGGTCCCTCATCGTCACCATTGACGGGTGGGCTGAACCTCCGATGCCGGGCTGGGCACATCGGTCCCAGCTCCGACCTCTCCGGTGGGGGTTGCTCCACCTCCGCTCCCACCTCTGGCTCCACCCCCCCTTGCTGCCAGACCTCGCTAAAACCTGGCGCTATGGGTAGTGGTCATGAGACCTCCTGTTCCTCAACCGGGTCGTCCCTGGGCACTACCAGTGATGTTTGAACTGTCCTCCCCTCATTCCCCATAAAATCTGCCTGGCCTGCCTTCGGGCTTATGAGGCACACCATGCCTTTTGCCTTCCTCAGGGCCAGGCTCAGATTTTCTATCTGCTCCTTGCAGGGGCCATGATCGGCATCTTCAAACCCCTGTTCGCTCACTAGCTTGTAAGCTGCTTTTACCTCTTTTACCTTCTCCTCCTGTTCTCTCACTTGCCTTGCTAGGCGGGCGTTCTTTTCCCGCAACCTTAACTCATTACCCTTGGCTTCGGTGACTTGACACTGTAGGTAATCCAACTGGGCCTTATGTTCACCGCTCAAAGGGTTGACGGTGGATAGGCAATGGCAAACATTCAAAGACCGAATGGATGAGCTACAGAATTTGTTCATCCCAGATTGGCGTAAAAATAAAACAAAAAAGGTGACTCAACCATGGCTAACAAGGGAAATTAGGGATAGCATAAGATCCAAGGAGAGGACATATAAATTGGCTAGAAAAAGCAATAATCCTGAGGATTGGGAGCAGTTTAGGAGTCAACAAAGGAGGACAAAGGGATTAATTAAGAAAGGGAAAATAGAATATGAGAGTAAGCTATCAGGGAACATAAAAACTGACTGTAAGAGCTTTTATAGATATGTGAAGAGAAAAAGATTAGTGAAGTCAAGCGTAGGTCCCTTACAGTCAGAATCAGGGGAATTTATAATGGGAAACAAGGAAATGGCAGACCAACTAAATACATACTTTGGTTCTGTCTTCACAAAGGAGGACACAAATAACCTTCCAGAGATGCCGGGGAACATAGGGTCTGATGAAAGAGAGGAACTGAAAGAAATCAGTATTTGTAGGAAAATGGTGTTAGGAAAATTGATGGGACTGAAGGCCGATAAATCCCCAGGGCCTGATGGTCTACATCCCAGGGTACTTAAGGAAGTGGCCCTAGAGATAGTAGATGCATTACTGATCATCTTCCAGAACTCGATAGACTCTGGAACGGTACCCATGGATTGAAGGGTAGCTAATGTTACCCCACTATTTAAAAAAGGTGGTAGAGAAAAAGCGGGGAATTATAGACCGGTAAGCCTGACATCGGTAGTGGGGAAAATGCTAGAGTCTATTATAAAAGATGTAATAGCAGAGCACTTGGAAAGCTGTGACAGGATCGGACAAAGTCAACATGGATTTACAAAAGGTAAATCATGCTTGACTAATCTACTGGAATTTTTTGAGGATGTAACTGGTAAAATAGATAAGGGAGAACCAGTGGATGTGGTGTATTTGGACTTTCAGAAGGCTTTCGATAAGGTCCCACACAAGAGATTAGCGTGCAAAATTAAGGCACATGGGATTGGGGGCAAGGTATTGACTTGGATAGAGAACTGGTTGGCGGACAGAAAGCAAAGAGTTGGAATAAACGGGTCGTTTTCCGAGTGGCAGGCAGTGACTAGTGGGGTACCGCAAGGATCGGTCCTAGGACCCCAGCTGTTCACAATATATATTAATGATCTGGACGAGGGAATTGGATGTAATATCTCCAAGTTTGCAGATGACACAAAGCTGGGCGGGAGGGTAAGCTGCGAGGAGGATGTCGGGAAACTCCAGTACGATTTGGACAGGTTGGGTGATTGGGCAGAAACATGGCAAATGCACTATAATGTGGATAAATGTGAGGTTATCCACTTTGGTGGCAAAAACAGGAAGGCAGATTATTATTTGAATGGCAATAGATTGGGAGAAGGGGAAGTGCAAAGAGACCTGGGTGTCCTTGTGCACCAGTCGCTGACGGTAAGCATGCAGGTGCAGCAGGCGGCTAAGAAGGCAAATGGTATGTTGGCCTTCATAGCAAGAGGGTTCGAGTACAGGAACAAGGATGTCTTGCTACAGTTGTACAGGGCCTTGGTGAGACCGCACCTTGAGTATTGTGTGCAGTTTTGGTCACCTTACCTGAGATATTTTTTGACCAGAGGTTTAATTGGATTGGCCCTATCAGCACCATTGATAGAAGAACAGAGAAGAGACTGAGTACCCTGTGATGACCTACACCTTTTGACCCCTCAAAGCCTCTCCACCATCTACAAGGCTTAAGTCAGGAATTTGATGGAATACTTGCCACTTGCTTGGATGACAAAAGCATTCAAGCAGCTCGATATAATCCAGGACCTACCTGAGGGGCAGTGCTGGTGTTTGTGCTGGCAGATCTTGCTCTGTACCCAACCAAGGAGCTGCACCCCGATGCCCGATTGGCATCCACAGCTCACTGGTTTCATGGTAATACTCGGGCCCACCTCTCCAGTGCCCATGGCAGTCCACTTCCCATTTTGTGCCTGTAGTCGGGCACTAACCAATTTTGTGCCCCATTCTCCCTTTCTGAAACTACTTATTAATACTGTAACTACCCTTTGTCCCAACTAACTTACTTACTCTAGTTCCTCATCTACTAGTCCTACAGAGCGCTGGCTAAGTGACAGAAGGTTGGGAAGTGGGTGGCTGGGATGGTTTCCTTGGCTCTAATCATCAAGGAGCCACCAAAGTCTTTAGAAGCTTTTGATGCTGTCTCACTTTCCAGGGCTGTCACAGTCTCCAAGGTGTTCTGAGGTCATGAGAAATTTCCTGCAATGTGTTGCAGATGCGGGTACTGGACTCCTCCCACTTCTCCATCATCTCAGCCATATGTGTGGAAACTCTCTCCACTGCCTCCACACGAGATCGATGGTCCCAAATCAATGAGATGAAAAACTGACAGTTTGGTCACTGATTTGGACCATCTCATTTTTTCATCTAAATACTACTAAATGGGATCAATCCAAAAAAACACATCTTTCACATCATACTGTATATAGAATGTAAAAATAAATATATTGCCATTGCATTAAAGAACAATATGGTGGTTATTACTTTTAAATGTTCATGTAACTAGTCTTTGAACAAAGCTCTATTTCCTCTATGTGTTGGCTCTGGCCAGTAATTTAGAATATTATAATTCTATAAGTTTGAAGGTGCAGTCTTACCATCAGTACCTCGTACTCATCACACTAGGAAATTAATGACTCGGAACTAAAAGGGACCTGCCATCTGTGTATGCAATAAGCTTCTCATCAGGTATTAAAAGTATGCAGGAGAGAAGAAATTGATGAACAGTATGGTCCCCAAAGTTTGTGTATTTTACCTACAGTGTGCTACCGTTATGTTTGTGGTCATTTCTAGCCTTTTCAATCCTAGATTATTTCAGCTACTGTGCCTTAAATCACTTTCCCGGCTGTGACCCAATTCCCCATACCTTTGAGAAAGTCTATCCTTGCCTTGAGATCTAGATAGTTGGATAACGAAACAGAAAACCTTTTCTGGAAATTGCTTTTAGCTACTCGATTTATATTATGACTCCATTAGTTCTCAATCCAGCCTTTGAAAGCAGTAGAGCATTGCATCAGACCTTGTTTTAAGTTTAAAATACCAAGCAAAGGTATTTTACAAAAAGATAAAACGCACATAAATAACGGTTATATATTTACAGCAGACAACCTTCCATAAAACCCCTCTAGGGGACAATATAATAAGAAGTCTGCTACTCTAAGAGCTAAGCTAACTCTTTGTAAATAACTTTTAAATGATGCAAGTTTTCTTTTCTTTGAATTTCTTACCATGATTGGAGTCTACTTAATCTACACTTTTTTGGAAATTCAAGCTGATTTTTCTCTCTTTCTGGAGTTTTGAATTGATTTTCAATTTGACTCCTCAAACAAAACCTTTAATTTGAAGAGTACAATTTTTTTAAATTCCAGTAAAGAGTTACTGAGACTTTAAGGACTTTGAATATCCCACCACTCAAATTTAAAAAGGAACTGTCAGTCATGTAAGCTGAACTGAACCTATTTTTTTTTAAATTGCCTATGTACTGTGACTGGATTTAAAGATATTAAAGGATATGGAGCCCAAAATGATCAAGTAGGTATGTAAAGAGTAGTATTACGGATAAGCTGACAGCTTTCAAAATATACAAAGAATCTAGTAGATAGGAAGACAAGGTCAATTATAAAATGTAGTCTCTGGTATTCTTCACGGACATTTTATAAAGTTTGTTCTGCTATCAGTTGTGGAGAGTGAGCATTCAGCACTAAATCCAATTGTTTATCAATTATATTTCACAGGCGCTGCATTTTAAGTTTGAGTATGAGACTCAAATCCATGACTAACATGTGAGAATAGTTTTGTTTTGTTTCAATGGTACTGTTGTTTATTAAATATCTGGCATTGGGTGAAAAAAACTCTTTTTTCTTCTCATCCCACAGCAAATGTACCAGAAAAAACAAAACATTGGCCCTGAATTTGAGGTCAGCAGCAAAGTGAAGGCATTTACTGCTGGCCCGAAGTATGCTCTGCACAGGGATCTCACAATCTTCGGGTTTTCCGACCTTGAATTCAATTCAATGGAACTTAATGGGGATCCCCTTGTGCTGTGATGTCAACAGACTGTCTAAGCAGCCAATCAAAAGTTAGAATTCTCACAGACAGCAAACAAGGAAGTGGGTAAGCCCTTAAAATTCTTAGGGCTAGAAATTCAGTGCCTTAACACCTCCTGTTAGTGCCCAGGCGGGGTGCTAATGGGGCGCTAAGGGCTTATCGCCTGGGCGCGGCGATTCCAACTCCGCCCGTGAAATTCAGTTGGCATTTAGCGCTGGCGCTGTTAGCGCTTGGCCCTCCAATGCCGCATAGACCGTGACGTCAGTGAGTGTGCAACGCCCTGTTAGTGCCCTGGATGCGAAATTCAGTCACTTCCCCGACTTACCGCCTGGCGCTGAGAACGACAGAAATAGCTGGCATTGCCGCTTTCGGGGCGCTATTTAAAGGAATTACTGGAGGTCAGATTCATTGCTGGCTTGTCAGATAGTGTTTTGACTGCGTTCACATTTTCTCCATTTTTGGTTTGTTGCTGCTCTAACAGTTTCTTCACTTGTATTGCTCTGAACATTTCTACGTCCCCTTTTCTCTCATTTATTGGGGCTGTACTGACACTCCACCTCGCCCTCTGGCAACTACGTCGGAGGCAGCAGATGCAGAGACAGAGATTGCCAAATGTGGCTTGAGAGAGGAGGAGGGCCAACAGACCTCGCTACAAGAGGCCTTACCCTCCCAGGGTTTTCCGGGAGCACTTCTTCTACATTCATCTCTCAGATGAGCAGTGCTTTAGAAGGCGCCGCTTCATTAAAATGGTGGTCACAGAGCTCTGCCACCTCCTGCAGCCAGACCTCTAGCCTCAGCTCAGGACCAGGATGTCTCTCTGTGGCAGTTAAGGTCACAGTTGCTCTCAATTTCTACGCCAGCGGCTCCTTCCAGGCTCCAACAGGGGATATTGCAAACATTTTGCAGTTCGCCATCCATTGCTGCATCCGGGAGGTAACAGACACTCTCTACAGAAGGAGAAGGGAGTACATCTCAATCTCCATCACCGGAGAGAAACACGATGAATGCTCATGTGGCCTTACAAGGATCGCGGGCTTCCCCATGGTTCAGGGTGTCATTGACTGCACCCACATGGCATTGCAGGCACCTCATCACAATGCAGAGGTGTTCCATAACTGCAAATTACCACTCTCTGAACATTCAGTTGGTGTGCGACCACAGACAGCTCATCCTCGCCGTCAATGACCGCTATCCTGGCAGCAGCCATGATACATTCATCCAGCACTGTTCCACCCACCACATAAAGTTCGCGGCTGGCTGCTTGGAGACAAGGGTTATCCACTTGCCACCTGGCTGATGACACCCCTCCGCTACATCAACACTCCTGCTCAGCACGCACGCAATGGCAGCCATACCGCCACCAGGAACCTGATCGAACAGACTATTGGGGTGCTAAAGCAACGGTTCCGCTGCCTTGACTGCTCTGGAGGAGCCCTGCAGTACTCCCCTGATCAAGTCTCTCTTTTCATCGTTGTGTGCTGCATGCTGCACAACCTGGCCATTCTGAGGGCCCAGCCATTGCCACCAGGTATTGGAGGTCCACCTCAGGAGGAGGAAGAAGGAGAGGAGGAGGCGGAGGAGGTGGCAGAGGATGAAGAGGAGGGAGGCACTCAATCTTGCTTCTGCAAGGGCCGTGAGTGAGCGCCTCATTAGACATTGCTTCCAATCAATGATATAGCACATGGCATTTGCACAGCACAACACATCATTACATCCAGCTCACAGTCCCTATCACCGGGCAAAGGTCAAATGAGAAACATCACTAAATGTGTAACATCAAATTAACAATTTATTATCGAACACAACACCCTCTTATGAAACACAACTATTCATAAACAAACACAGCCATTTATCAACAAACACAACTCTTTATTTGTTACCAAGCACAAATATTTAGTTACAAAGATAACAATATATTTACCAGCACATCAATTTATTAACACACGCTTCCCCCATTTGCTACAAAAGTATTCTTTAATCCCCCTTCTTCCCTGATTTCCCTCCCCTTTTGAGTTCCCTCTTCCCAACCCTACTGCTCCTCTGTAATGTGGCCCCAGTGGCTGCAGCAAGTCTGGTGGAAGGCTGCTGAGTCTGGGAGCCAGAGACTGCAGATGTACTTGCAGGACGCCCGCGAGCAGCTCTGGGCCTGGAAGGCCCGGCTGAACACTGCACCACCTCAGCATGGGCAGCAGCAGTCTGGGATGGCTGGGTTACAGGCTGTGACAAGTGCAATGTGGAGTGGCAGTGGTGGGAGCAGGAATACTGTCATCCTGAGAGAGGACAGCACCTTCCTGCTCGATTGACACACTGCCACTCCCCCGGGGCAGAACCGCAGCATCCGGCGCAATCTGCTCGAGCACAGATTGCTGTCCTGCTGCGGCACTGTAAGGTCCCCGGTGGACTGTGGCGACCCAGCAACGATGGCAGCAGTCAGCGTTTGCGTGGCATCAATCTGAGACTGCATGAGAGCAGTCTGATATTGGATGCCAGCAACCACTGACTCCATTACAGCACTAAGCTGTTGCGTTGCTTCAGCCTGTGCTGCACTAGCTGCTGCCACCTCATGCGGCATGAGGTCTGGGTCCCCACGGTCTCTCTGCGAGTCAACCATCCTGTGTAAACTGCCAAGGATGGGCTCAATGGTGTGAGCAGGGCTGAGAGCAATGTTGGAGGTGGACTCCTCCATGCTCCTTGCCTGTGCACCCATGTTCTCGGGCACCCTTGCCATTGCACCAATGAGCTCGGTGACGTAAGAAAACTACGAAGCACTTGGTTTGAGTATAAAACAAGGCTTTAATCAACTGTTTCACAACCATGAGTTTCTAGTTACATCACTAGTTCCTGGTTACAAAAACGTCCTGAGCAAGCTGGGCCCACGCCCGAGTATTTATATTTTCCTTGGACGGCGCCACCAGCTGGCCGCCCAGTGTTGTCTCATGAGTCATTTCTACATGAATGGTAAGATTCATGACACTCGGTGTGTATGCTCATCGCCCGTCTGGTCAACACCTTCACATCAAGGTCCTCATCCGAGTCCTGTGCAGCAGAACTCGTGGCGAACTTATCCTCTGGGGAGATGGCCCCCGAGCTTCCCTTTCCCCGTGGCATTGCTGCAGCCCACTGGGTCCCGGAGCTTCACCCACATCAGACCCATCTACTGGGCTCCCCTCCAGTGACTGCGTTGCCTCATTATCGGACCTAGCGCCTTCGGGGGACACAGGCAGTGAGGCTCTGGCTTGTTCTTCCTCCTCCTCTCCTGCGTCGCTGCCACCGAGAGCCTGATGGACAGGCTGGTCAACTGATGGCTGATTATCTGATAGCATAAAGACACAAGAGTGGGATTAAGGTCAGGGGAGGGGGCAGGAAGAGAGCATGGAATAAAGACAGTATACTTAGATGGAAAGTGGGAAAGGTGTGAGGGGGAAGTGCTTTGAGAGAAGAGGGAGAGGTGATGAACATACAGTTGTTGTTCCCAAGGGGGTCGACGCCTCTGACAGCCACAGCGCCCACGACCTGGGCCCCAATGATGCGGACCACTCGAGGTCTGTAAGGGGGCGCAGGTCCGCCTCTCCTCCTCCCGTTCGTAGCTGCTCCCTCCTGTTGTGAGCAAGCTTGATCTCCAAGAAAGAGGAAAGCGTGTGAGTGAGTGTGCAGCTATGTGTTTGGCAGATGTGCCTACCATAGTTGAATAGCTGTTAATGTATGCAAGGCGTGAGATGTGGATGTGACTTTTAGTAGGTGGGCATAGTTGATGGGTGAGTGTTGGGGATGTGGCAATTTATACAGTGTGTGCACAGGGTGAGGTTGAGATGGTGGCATGTAGAGGCTTTTGAAGCATGTACTCACCCTGGCCACCCGAGTGAGGTTGTTGAATTTCTTCCGGCACTGGGTGAAAGTTCTGTGGACCACACTTCTGGCCAACACGTCCTGGGCAACCTCCCTGCACATCCTCCTAAAGGCCTGTGGCAATGGCCTCCTGCCAGTGTCCAGGAAGAGCACTGCCCGTCGGCGTTCCACGGCCGTGACCAGAGCCTCCAAAGCGTGGTCATTGAACCAGCTCTCTCTCTCTCTGGGCCTCTGATCAGCCATGACTTCTTTGAGTGAAAGCTTGCAGCTCCTTGCAGGCCCAGTTCACAAGCAGCAATGATCAGAGTGAGGCTGTGCAGCATGATTAAACCTCCCCTTTAAGAACTGGAAGGCACCAGTCTGTCTGACAACTTTCTAATTGACAGCGCCGGAACTTGATTAGCACTCTGAAGGTAGCGCCCCGCTCTCCGACATTAGCTCCCTAAGAGAAGTGTGTAGCGCTTGATTTAGGGCTTCACCTCCCTCTTGGGGCACTAAAACTCAATTTTGTGGTCGCTGGCGCTAAAGTTAGCACCCAAGCGATGCTAGCGCCCCAAAATGGTCGATAACGAATTTTTCCCCCTAACTTTTTAAAATAGTTAGAGACAGCAAAAGAAAGATTGGGGTTCAGAATCACAGAATCACAGAAACCCCACAGTGCAGATAGAGGCCATTTCGGCCCATCGAGTCTGCACCGACACATATCCCACCCAATTCCCGTAACCCCTACACCAACACATATCCCACCCTATCCCCGTAACCCCATGTATTTAATCCCCCTAACACTAAGGGTCAATTTATCATAGCCAATCAACCCAACCCGCACATCTTTGGACTGTGGGAGGAAACCGGAGCACCCGGAGAAAACTCACGCAAACACGGGGAGAATGTGCAAACTCCACACAGACAGTCACCCGAGGCCGGATTCGAACCCGGGTCCCTGGCGCTGTGATTCTCACGTGGGGACAAGGCAAAACTAAAATAAAGATGCACTAACTTAAAAAAAAGTTTTAAAATGTTTTGAGAAGTTTCTTAAACAAATTAAATTTTTTCCATACCCTTAACATTTGTTTAGCTGTCAATACGCTGTTAAAACTCCAGTTACACCTAATCCCTTAGGTCTAACTTTTAGTGGGGAATTTAACAGCGTACTTACTGTGGAAGGGCTGAAGTTTTTGTCAGTTTCAATGAACTATGAGATTTCACTGATTGCCGACTCTATGGGCGGGCACAGCACAGCCAGTTTCGGAGCTGACATTGACAGACCGCAACTTCGGGATTTCTGCATGCGCGGCGCCAAATCCCAAAGTTGCAGTCAGTTGCAAAGGCGGTATGACACTGACTGCAAATTCAGGGCCAATCTGCTGCAGGTTTTACAGCAGGGGTGAACCACTATTGTTTGGTCTTGTCTTGGCTGAATGTGAATGTTATATTTTACTTTAATGTTTCTCTGGTGCTCTGCACCAAAGACCACTTATGTAAGTGAACACTCATTCCCTACTAGTTAGAACATGTTTTATATGCTTATTGGCCTGGATTTTGCAGTAGGAATAATGATGAGGCTATCAGCGCTCATCATCATTGAGGAATAAATTGGACAGTGACTTCTGGCATCCGCACATATGCAGTTAAACGTGGAAATCAGGAAGTTGATGTCCGATTTACCCTGCCCAAGCTTCGCTACACTGATACCGCGCCGAGAGATTCAGCATTCAAACACACGAATGGTGTGAGGTTGCTGTACTTACCCATTAGATACCCACTAAACACGCCAGAAAATGTTAGGGCTTGTCCATTCAAGTGTAAGTGAATTTTTAACGGCGTGATAAGTCTCAGTTACTACCAAACAAACCTCTCTGGCACTGAAATTTACTTTTACAGTGTGGAGTGTCATTTCTTCAGAATTGAATGATTGTTAAAAATTAAAAATAAAACTTTTTTGTTACTTTTTCTTTCTGTTTCTTTTATCTTTCTCTCTTAATCCCATCTCTTTTTCACTCTCTTTATTTCGCTTTCTGTACATGATTTTACGTTTTATTAAATATTCTATCTTACACTTCCTGGTTTAGACTCTGTGGGGTTCATTTTAACCACAAAAAACAGGCGGGTTGGGGTCGGGTAGGATGCTAACATTTTTTTAAATCTCCAACTCGCCTCTAAACCGCCCACTTCCAGTTTTAACGGAAGTGGGAGGGGGCGGGCAACCAACCCGCTCCCAGGAGGAGGGTTGGCAATTTAAATATTATAATCGGGCTGCGTGCCTCATAGTTCTGTGGAAGGGTTTTGACCTGAAACGTTGACTCTATTTCTCTCTCCACGGATGTTGCCTGGCCTGCTGAGTTTTTCCAGCATTTTCTGTTGTTATTTCGGATTTCCAGCATCCACAGTATTTTGCTATCGTGCCTCATAGTTAACCTGTCTTTCAGGTTTAACCCTGTCTGGCTGGGTTTCCCAGGCCTCAGGAAAGCAGGCAGTTGAAGGGAGGCGAGGACTGCTTCCTGGAAAAGCTAAGTGTCTTTACAGCACTGCCTGTGGGCCTCCCGGCCTACCAAGCTAACCTTCTTCCCTGCCATCGGAACCCCCCCCCCGCCCCGCCGCCATCAGAACCCCCCCATCCATAGATCCACCCATGATCAGACCCCCAGGCCCCCCCCGGGAATCGCCCTCCTCTCCACCCCCCCCGGATCGGGGATTGGACCCTCCCCCTCAGATCCAATCACCCCGCCCAGGAATCGGGGACCACCCCCCCACCCCCTGCAAAGATCCATTAAAACTCCACAGCATGCATGGTAACCTGAACTACTGGGTTTCCTGAACAAAACTGCTCTCCCCCGCTCACGGAACCCGCCCCAGTCAATATCGGGGCCTGTGTGTCTCAGTAAGGATTCTTCAATCTGATTGGTTGAAGAGACACGCTGTTGTTTTCCCTGTTGATAAAGGTCCATGATCTCCTGTAGAGGGCGCCGCGCTGTTTCGGAGCCTGATGACTGTAAGTTGCCGCTCAAAAGCCCAGGAAAAGTCTGTAGGCAGCTGTGAGTGGAACGAACAGCCAGCGTTCTATTCAGCACCTCCACACAGGCTGCAGTGTAATGGGATGAGAAGATCTGGTGAATTGAGAGAGACGGCCCAAGATATATATCTACCTGGGCGTGGAGCCGTCAGATAACCCCCCGCCCAACCTCCCGCCTCAGAGATACCTCCTGCAACTGCGATAACTAGGTTACTTGAGTTCAGGTCTTTCATCTATTCCCAAGATAAGGAGACAGCAAAATGGTATTTACACAAACATAAACAGCTGTCACACGTGGTGAAGTTCAAAGGTATGTGGCCAGGCTCTCAGATCCTTGATTCCAGCTAAACAAGATGACAAGCTCTCAATTTTCCAGAGTGAATGGCTACACAGACGATTATCAGGAAGTGCTTCTTATAAAATCATAGAATCATAGAATGATACAGCACAGGAGGCCATTTGGCTCATCATACATGTACCAGCTCTTTTGTACAGCTATCCGACTAGTCCCACTCCCCTGCTCTTTCCCCATAGCCCTGCAAATTTTTTCCTTTCAAGTATTTATCCATTTTGAATGTTACTATTGAATCTGCTTCCACCACCCTTCAGGCAGTGCGTTCCAGATCATAACAACTCACTGCATAAAAACATGTTTCCTCAAGTTGCCACTGGTTCTTTTGCCAATCACCTCAAATCTGTGTCCTCCTCCCAGGTCTCTCTGTTTGTGCACCCCCTTTAAAATTGTACCATTTAGTTCGTGTTGCCTTGCCCCATTCTTTCTACCAAAATGTAGCACTTCACACTTCACAGTCTGTCTATGTCCTCCTGGAGTCTGTTACTATCCTCCTCACTTTATTACATTTCCGAGTTTTGTGTCATAGAAACATAGAAGATAGGAGCAGGAGCAGGCCATTCGGCCCTTCGAGCCTGCTCCGCCATTCAACGAGAATCATGGCTGATCATCCAAACCCTAGCACCCGGTCCCTACACCGACAGCCATCCCACCCAAGCCCTATCCCCATAACCCCACGTATTTAATCCCCCCTAACACTAAGGGTCAATTTTTATCATGGCCAATCAACCTAACCCGCACATCTTTGGACTGTGGGAGGAAACCGGAGCACCCGGAGAAAACCCACGCAAACACGGGGAGAATGTGCAAACTCCACACAGACAGTCACCCGAGGCCGGATTTGAACCCGGGTCCCTGGCGCTGTGAGGCAACAGTGCTAACCACTATGCCACCGTGTTCCCTGTTAAAATCTGTGCTCCAGGTGTCATCTTCAAGCTTTGAAATGATACCCTGTATACCCAAATCCAGGTCAGTAATATATATCAAAAAGAGCAGTGGTCCCAACACCGACCACTGACACCACTGTATACCTCCCCTCAATCTGAAAACCACTATTCACCACTACTCTCTGCTTTCTGGCTTGTGTCAATTTTGCATCCATACTGCCACTGTCCCTTTAATCCCATGGGCTTTAATTTTGCTTAACCTTGTCAAACACCATTTGAAAGCCCATATACACAACATCAACCACACTACCCTCATCAACTCACTCCGTTACTTGATTAAAGAACTCAATCAAGTTAGTCAAACATGATTTGCCTTTACAAATCTGTGCTGACTTTCATTTATTACCCCATAATTTTCCAAATGCCAATTAATTTGTCCCAGATTATTGTTTCTAAAAATTTCCCCACCACCGACATTAGGCAGACTGGTCTGTAATCGCCGAGTTTATCCATCTCCCCTTTTTTGAACAGGGATGTAATATTTGCAACCCTCCAGTCCTTGGGCACCACCCCCATATCTAAGGAGGATTGGAAGACCGTGGCCAAAGCCTCCGCAATTTCTACCCTTACTTCCTTCAGTAACCTAGGATACATTCCATCTGGACCGGGTAACTTTTCTACTTTGAGTACTGCCAACCTTTGAAGTACTTCCTCTTTATTTATATTTATCCTATCATCCTATCCAATATCGCTATTACCTCCTCCTTTACTGCTACATTGGCAGCATCTTCTTCTCTAGTGAAGACGGGAAGACAGATGTAAAGTGCTCATTTAGACCCTCAGTCATGTCCTCTGCCTCCACACAAAGATCTCCTCTTTGGTACCTAATCAGCCTCCCCTTCCTTTGACTACCCTTTTACTATTTATATGTTTATAAAAGTCTTTTGGGTTCCCTTTTATGTTAGCTGATAATCTATTCTCATACTCTCTCTTTGCCCCTTTTATTCCCTTATTTAGATCTCCTGTGTACTTTCTGTATTCAGCTTGGTTCTCTACTGTTTTATGAACATTACATTTGTCATAAGCCTCCTTTTTCTATTTCATTTTAATCTCTATGAGCCGAATTTTCCAGGGTGGTAGCGGACGATATCGGTGGCGGGTCGGGGTGGGAAAGTTGTTATGTTTGACAGCGGGTCGGGAACCCACTGTCATCTCATTCCCACGTGCCTTTCTCACAGGCGCGTCTGTCATTGTGGAGCCAACCCAACCTGTAACGGCGGGCGACCCAATTGAAATCATTACAAGGTAGTTTACAGGCACTTAAGAGCCTTTTTCCCCTGAGAATCACAGCAAGCAATATATTGTTATGTGTATCTACATGGCGGCAGACTGCTATTTCATAAGTAAGGACACATATGAGAGTAAGTTTAATCAAGTACCACTTACAAAGAGTACCGTAGAGTTAAAAACCTACTCCGGAGAAATCCTAGAGACATGTGGACAAATGGAATGTAGAGTTCCACACAATGGTCAGTCAGTAAAGTTGCCTATTATTGTAGCGAGCTACAACAACAGGCCAACCCTCATGGGCAAAGACTGGTTGAGAAAGTTAAAACTAGACTGGAAAAACATCTTCAGTGTAGATGCTTCAAAGAACCGACTCGACACAATGCTGAACAAGTATTAAAGCATGTTCACAGAAAGTTATGAGGGTATGATGCACATATCCGCATCAAGTCCAACGTGATGCCTGTCTATTGTGAGGCAAGGCCAGTCCCCGATGCATTGAAAAGTCAGGTGGAGGAAGAGCTAGAGAAACTGAGAGAGAACAGAGTGATAGAAAAAACTGATAAAAGTGAATGGGTTACCTCGATTGTGGTAGTGCCCAAAACAGACAAAACTGTACGTTTGTGCGGTGACTACAAAGTTACTATCAACCAAGCAGTTGACAATGAGCAATACCCGTTACCTACATCGCAAGATTTGTATGCAGCACTCTCTGGGTCAAAGGTTTTCTCCAAGCTTGACCTGTCGCAAGCTTACGCTCAGCTGAATGTTGACAAAGAGAGTCAACAGTATCTCACCATCAAAGCACACAAGGGACTGTACTCATACACCAAGCTGCCTTATGGTGTAAAGTCCTGCCCCAAAATCTTTCAGGCTATGATGAATAAGATTTTGAAAGGAGTTCCAAGTTGCTTATGCAATCAAGATGATGTGCTGATCGCAACAAGCAGCGGGGAAGAAAATCTGGAACTGTTAGCTATAGTGCTTCAATTGAAAAGGAGCAAATGGGCTTTTGTGCAGCCCGAGGATGTGTACCTAGGTCTGAAAGTTGATGCAAATGGCTTGCAACCAGTTAAAGAAAAGGTTGATGCTTTCATCGATGCTGCAAAGCCACAGAACATGTCTGAGTTAAGATCTTTCCTTGGAATGGTCCAGTACTACGCACGTTTCTTACCTGAGTTCGCGATTACATGAGCTCCTCAAGAAGGATGTCCAGTGGATGTGGATGAAAGCGCAGGAGGAAGCTTAAGAGGCTTGTAAGAGAAGTCTCTCTAGCGATGTTCTACTTGTGCACTACGACACAGAGCGTGAGCTTAAGTTAGCGTGTGGTGCTTCCCTGCTACGGTGTGGGAGTTGTCATAAACCATGTAATGGATGACGGCTATTATGTCTGTGAATGATTGAGACACGGACAGCAGGAGTTGAACAAAACAAGTATTTACTGGTGGAAGTCAATAGTGAAACTGAAAACAACAGAGGCTCACTAGCGCCTTTTATACAGGGGTGATCACTGCCGGTACTGCAGTCTGAGACCAGTTATTCTCTTAAAGGTACATACACAACAATTCCTCCCCTTTTAGATAAACAGTACATAACATTCATTTAACAACTAAATGATAACTAATTACAATCACAATTACGGTTGCTAGATACATTGGTTAAGTTTAAGCAATTATAAGTTCAGTCTTTGAGGAGGCTTCCTGATTCTGTCTGGATAACGCCTCTTTGGGGTATCAGGTTCTTCTGGCAATGTTGAGTCGGGATCAATGTCGTTGTTTGGTTCATCTGCTTCCAATATCACCGGTTCTGTGGTAGCTGCAATTGGTACCAGGTGTATCAGATCGTGGTGTGGAGTTGACGTTTTCCAGTGACTCTAGAATCTGGTCAGCATGGCGTCTTACAATGCTCTCTCCAACGTCCACGGTATACATGAGAGGTCCTTGCCGTGTACAAATCGTTCCTGGCTGCCATTTCTCAGTGCGGTAGTCCCGGGCCAAAACTGGTTGACCTTTCTTAAAACTCCTGGTCGGCCTTTCATTCATATTCTGAAACTGCCTGTTCTCCACATCTCTTCGGACGTTTGGCTTAACCAAATCCAAGCGGCATCGTAGTCTTTGATTGAAGAACATCATGGCTGGAGTTTGGTTGGTAACCGCATGTGTCGCATTCCGGTAGGCAAACAAGAAGTTGTCCACCTTGTGTTGTAGGGGTATATCTTCATTACACATTGCCTTGATAGCCTTCTTGAATGTTTGGACAAACCTCTCGGCCAATCCATTAGTGGCTGGATGATATGGGGCAGATGTGTAATGCTTAACACCATTGTTCTTTAAGAACCTCCGGAACTCTTCAGGCACAAACTGTGGTCCATTGTCAGAGCAAATCTGTTCAGGCAGCCCATTCCTGGCGAATATGGTTCGTAAAACTGTGATAGTTATTTCCGTGGTGGTTGAGGACATTTTTATTACCTCTGGCCACTTTGAATGTGCATCCACCGCAATTAAAAACATCGAGTCCATGAAGGGACCAGCAAAATCAATGTGCACCCTTTGCCATGGAGATGAGGGCCACTCCCATGGATGCAGAGGAGCTTGTGGTGGGGCGTTTTGGACCTTCTGGCATCCTGCACAGCTCTTGGTCATCTCTTCGATTTCTCTATCGATTCCCGGCCACCACACAAACGCTCTGGCTAAGTTCTTCATTTTTACCCCACCCAGATGACCCTCATGAAGCTCATTGAGCACTCTATCCGTCAACTTAGGTGGAATTACTACTCTGGATCCACACATCAAGGTTCCTCTGCACACTGACAGCTGTTCTCTTCTCGGCGAGAATGCTGGCAGCAGTGGTTCGCCATGTGCTGGCCATCCCTTCACCGTTAAATCATAGACCCGTGATAGTGTCGGGTCATTCCGTGTTTCCTTTTCTATGTTTGCATTCGTCACAGGGAGACATTCGACTATGGTCGAGCGGAATAACTCCATTGGATCCACTGCAAGGTCTTCTTCTTCCACCGTCGGCAATGGTAGGCGTGACAATCCATCAGCATTCCCATGCTGTTTAGTTCCTTTGTACTCGATGTCATATTGGTGTGCCCCTAGGAAAAGGAACCACCTCTGCAGCCGTTGTGCTGTCATTATCGGTACGCCCTTCTGAGGGTTGAAAATGGAGACAAGAGGTTGATGATCGGTTAGTAGAGTAAATTTTTGACCGTGCAGGTAGTGATTGAACTTCTTCACCCCCCACACTAGGCTGAGGGCCTCTCTGTCAATCTGGGCGTAGTTACGCTCGGCAGAAGTTAACGAGCGTGACGCAAAAGCTATCGGCCTCTCTAAACCATCAAGGAATTTATGTGACAGTACCGCCCCAATGCCGTAGGGAGACGCATCACACGCCAGTCTGATCGGCAGTGCTGGTTGTAGTGAGCCAATACTTCCCTTGAAGTAGTTAAGTCCTTACTCTTCTGAAAGGCCCGCTTACAATCATCGCTCTATTTCCATGCTACCCCCATTCATAGCAGGGCGTTCAGTGGGTGCAGAATTGTCGACAAATTCGGCAAAAACTTATGGTAGTAATTCACCAATCCGAGGAATGACCTCTTCATCAATCACGTGGCCACAATACGATATCTGTTTCTTAAAAAACTCGCACTTGGGGCAGTTGGCTCGTAGCCCATGTTCCAGTAGTCTAGTGAGCACCTGTTCTAGGTTGTTAAGGTGTTCACTGTCATCTTCACCTGTCACAAGGATGTCGTCCAAGTAACACTGAGTCCCCGGAATCCCTTGCAGGACTTGTTCCATAGCTCTTTGCCATATCGCCGGAGCCGATGCTACTCCGAATACCAATCGATGATACTGGTAAAGACCTTTGTGAGTGTTTATCGTGAGATACTTCCTAGAGGACTCTTCAACCTCCATCTGCAAATATGCTTGTGCTAGGTCAATTTTTGTAAAACGCTTCCCTCCAGCCAGTGAGGCGAAGATGTCTTCTATCCTTGGAAGAGGATATTGTACTGTGTGAAGGACTGGGTTCACTGTCACCTTGAAATCCCCACAGGTGCGAATCTTCCTTGGCTCCCCGGACTTATTGCTTAATGTTTTCTTCATGACAGGAACGATGGGTGTCGCCCACTCGCTCCAGTCGACCTTAGACAACACGCCTGCCTTCTCCAGATTCTCCAGCTCTGCCTCGACGGCTGGGCGATTTGCATATGGTACCGGTCTTGCTTTGAAAAACTTGGGAACTGCATTCTCTTCTATTTTTATCGAGGCGGTTACGCCTTTAAGCGTGCCCAGTTCTTGTTGAAATACCTCTTTGGCGTTAGCTAAGATTGTTGACAATCGTCCAGGAGTGACGTCTTCATCTTTTTTACCATCCACCGTCATTGCATGAATGGAGTGCCAATCTAAGTTTATCTTCCTGATCCATTCACGTCCCAATAACGATGGTCCACCATTTGGTAGTATGTAGAGATACAATTTCCATATTTTCTTGCCGTTGTATTCGACAGGCACCCTTATTTTTCCTCTGGGTATACTTTTTGCCCCGTATACGTCGTCAAGACGATGGATGTCTCTCTCAAGGGTATGTGTGAGAATAGCCGCTCGTAGTCTCGTCGATTCATGACGGTTAGCGCTGATCCTGTATCCAATTCCATTTTAACTTGGGACCCTGCTATCGTGAGGATGACCCAAATGGTTCGGTGATCCTCTTTTGTGATTACATTGTGAAGTTTGAGACAGCTTAGTCTCCTGTTCCCGGATTCACTATCGCTCATCTGGTCTTCGGAACTACTGTCCGTCATCTTTTGTACTTTCTTGTACGGTCCCTTAGTCGCCTTTTTGTTGTCGCTGGTCTTCTTCCCAGACCTGCAAACTCGTGCAATGTGTCCCATCTTTCCGCATTGCCTGCATATTTTGTCTTTGGACCAGCAGTCCTTCTAGTCATGGTTAGTCCTGCCGCAGCGATAACATTTTGCAAATCCCCGTGTCATTTTGTGGGTGCCGTATTCCTGTGGCTTTTGTTGAATTTCTGCAGCTCCCCTGGCTGCTGCTTCATACGATACTGCCACGCTGAAAGCCTTATCTAGCGTCAGCTCTTTCTCTGATAGTAACTTCTTCTGTGTTCCTTCACTCAGGAGTCCACAGACAAATTTGTCCCGTAGGGTATCTGCCAGTCCTCGGCATCTTGCAAATCTAAAATGGCGCCTCCCGCGCTTTGCCTTCTTCCCCGATTGAACAAAATGGCACCTCCCGTGCTTTGCCTTCTTCCCCGCTGATTAAGATGGCACCTCCCGTGCTTTTGTCTTCTTCCCCGCTGTTGCTAGCGCTGCTTTCCGCGGTTCCTGTTGCAACCTGCAGCTCCTCGCGGTGTCTTGCGCGTTTAATATTTCTTTTTTTAAATTATTTTCCCGTCGTGGAACAACCCTGTGGGACTCTTGCCTCCCTCTTCTCGGGTCTATACGCAGCCCGGCTTCGTAGCACCGGCCGCGCCCTGTGTGCTTCACCCTCTCTCTCTCTCTTCTTCCTGACAATGCTGCTCGGCCCCGTTGCAAGCCACCCGCTCGAGTTCGCGACCGCCGCAGCCCAGGAAGGATCAGCCCGACCAGCTGAAGCACCGTCGACAGGAACCAGGCCCCGCTTCCGGCAGCTTCTCCAGCAATCTTCAACTCCGCTAACACAGGGGCGGATGCCCACGGTCGACGCCCGTTTCTACTGCCTCTTACTTTCTTTTCTTTCTGGCCTCGACCTCTGCTCACTTCACTGTAGGAATGGATCCCAGGACGTGGTGCAGACTGTAGGTAGGTTCGTATCTACTCGTCGCCAGTATTATGTCCGTGAATGATTGAGACACGGACAGCAGGAGTTGAACAAAACAAGTATTTACTGGTGGAAGTCAATAGTGAAACTGAAAACAACAGGGCTCACTAGCGCCTTTTATACAGGGGTGGTCACTGCCGGTACTGCAGTCTGAGACCAGTTATTCTCTTAAAGGTACATACACAACAACGGCCAAGAGAAATCAATCGTGTTCGCCCTCACAAAGAGTGAAAAAAACGACACGCAAATTGAAAAGGAAGCACTCGCCATAGTGTTTGGAATGAAGAAATTCCAACAGTTCCTGATCAGCAGAAAGTTTACCCTGATAACCAATCACAAACCGCATCTAGTAATATTGGGGTCCAAATCTGCCATCCCTGCAATGGCTGCATCGAGAATGCAAGGTTGGACAGTGTTGTTGTCACAATATGACTACACGATTGAATATCGCACTTCAAAGAAAAATGCAATTGCAGATGCCTTGTCCAGGTTGCCACATGAAGACTCATGTGTTGGGAGTGAAGGTGAGATTTCCAGGCTAGGTGCAGTTGACAATTACTTTGCTGTGACTGCAACTGAGATTGCAGATGAGACTCAAAAGGACTCAGTACTGAAAAGAATGTATGAAAACACCTTGGCCTAGAAATTCAGTTGGGCGCACCAGCCGTTAGCGCCTTAGGAGGAGTAGATCTCGAGTGCTAGGCGCTTAGCGCCCGGGCGCAGCGCGATCTGCGCCTCGCCCCAACTTCAGTACACATTTAGCACCGGCGCAAAGTCTTAGCGCGCGCCCTGCTGCGCGCGCAGATCATGACGTCATTTACTAGTGCAACGCCCTTTGTGCGCCCCGAACCGGAACTTCACTCGCGCCGGGCCATTGTGCACCGGGCGGCCCTAACGACTGTGAAGTGGAACGGTACACAGGCGAGGCGGGCCGCGGGGAGCGCTAATTAAAGGGCACTTACCCTGCACTATAAAGGCCAGCCATTTTGCAGCATTCACTCTTGTGCAACGGTTTTTTGGAGAGAGACCAAGGAGGAGAGCTTACTGGTTTGGACCAACACTAGGACAGGTATTTTTGGCTCAGGCCAGAGCTTAGCAATTATCTTTGCCTTCATTGAGAGCTCAGTGTTTGCCAGCATATAATGGGGGCTGCATTGGGTGCCAATGCTGACTTTCAGCCTTATGCCAGAAGGGCTTACAGACGCCGTGAGAGAGTGGCAGCCCTGGCTAGACGCAGAGGGGGCAACAGGCGTCGCCAACTGAGGCCTTACCCACCCAGGGTATACCGCCAGCAGTCCTCCTATCTGACCATGTCTGCCGCGATGTGTGTTAGGAGGCTGCGATTCAGAAGGGAGGTGGTTGCAGACATCTGCCAGCTGCTTCAGAGAGATCTGCAGCCACAGCTGATGCGCAGGACGTCTCTGTCGGTGGCAGTGAAGGTGACGGTGGCTCTCAACTTCTATGCCACCGGCTCCTTCCAATCCGCTGCTGGGGACATCGCTAACATCTCCCAGTTTGCCGTGCATTGCTGCATCCGCCAGGTGACCGAAGCCCTTTTCAGAAGGAGACATCAATTCATCTCCTTCCCCATGACCCTGGACAAGCAGCAGCAGCGTGCAGTGAGGTTTGCGAGAATAGCGGGCTTCCCCATGGTGCAGGGCGCCATTGACTGCACGCATGTGGCTTTGCGGGCACCTCTGGAGCATGCCGAGGATTACCGCAACCGGAAGGGCTACCATTCCCTCAACGTACAGCTGGTGTGTGACCACAGGCAGCGCATCCTAGCTGTCAATGCCCGCTTTCCAGGCAGCAGCCACGATGCCGTTATCCTGCGACAGACAACTGTGGCTGACATGTTCCAGGCACAGCCTCACCCAAGAGGATGGCTTATCGGAGACAAAGGCTATCCTTTGTGTACCTGGCTCATGACCCCGCTCCGCGCGCCCACGACCCCTGCTGAAGAGGCATACAACGAGAGCCATCAAGCGACTAGGAACATCATAGAACAAACAATCAGCGTCCTCAAGCAATGGTTCCGCTGTCTTGATCGCTCCGGGGGAGCCCTCCAGTATTCGCAGGAGCGAGTCTCCCAATTCGTCGTCGTTTGCTGCATGCTGCACAACCTGGCTATCCGCAGGACTCAGGCACTGCCACCTCACATTGGACCACCACCTCAGGAGGAGGAGCAGGAGGAGCATGAGGAGGAGGAGGACGAGGAGTACCAGCCCAGGAGGGAGGCACAAGGTCCAAGGGCCGCCCGTCGGCGGCTTATTGAACGTCACTTCTAGGCCCCCTGTCAGGGAATGGCTTGTGCCAATGAAAGAACATGATTGCAGCCGCTCCGCAAGCCCTCAGCCGGTTAAGGCAACAAACACTTCAAAGATCAAACATGGACAATGTTAATAAATAAAATGCTTTATTGTGCAAACTCAGGGCCCTTCCCACATGAAAACCAAAAACAGATGAAACCCCCAAAAAACACTCAAACACATTACTCGCTCCCACAACCTGGAGAGGATTAACAAAACAGTGCAACTAAAATGGCCGCCATCCTCGGCCTTCGTAAAAAACAAACATCACATCCTCGGCCTTCAAAAAACAAACATCCAATTCTCGGCCTTCAAAAAACAAACATCCAATTCTCGGCCTCAAAAAACAAACATCCAATTCTCGGCCTCAAAAAACAAACACAACTGGCCACACATTCGACTTTTTGGCCCGCTAGGGCGATGCCTTGGCCATCTTTGTGTGGCCCCTGCCCGCCCTGCTGCTCCTCCTCAAAGTAAGGCCATTGGCTGCTGCAAGGCTGAGGGCAGGCTCCAGAGGGGCACATGTCGTGACGGCAGATGCCCTTGGGGGTCGGCCTAGTCGAGGTCTGGCCATCGAGCGGGCGGCTGTTGAATGCTGCAGCTGTGGCTGGCCAGCATCAGTCGCTGCAGCAGCTCCTGGCAGCTCCACTGGGGGAGTGGCAGTGGCGGCTGGAGGAATGGGGGCAAGCTGGCGGATGGCAGGCGCTCGCTGGTCGCCTGAGACACTGGCACTCGCCCGGGCCAGCACTGCAGCATGCGCACCAATCTGCCGAGGGACAACCGCTGTGCTGCTGCAGCGCGCTGGGTGCCCTGGCGATGCCTGGCTGACACAGCGAGTGTGGCAGCAGTGAGTGCCCGTGTTGACCTGTTCAGTGACCTCATCAGAGCACCCAGTGACTGCACGGCACCACTGATCAGCTGCCCACTCGCTGCCTGAGCTGCCCCGAATGCCGCCCGACTCGCTGCCTGATCTGCCCCGAATGCCGCCCGACTCGCTGCCTGCTCTGCCCCGAATTCCGCCAAACTGATGGCCTGTGAGGCCCCGACGTCGGTCTCACTCCGAGAGAGGGACTCGATGGCCTCAGGCAACCGCGCCACTACCCCCATGAGCTCCGTGTGCCGGCGCTCCGAGTCTGCGGACAAGTCCTCGAGGCGTTCCATCTCCTCGGCGAAGACCATCTCCGGACTGGAGGCCGGACTCTCCCTCTGGGGAGAAGGCCGCTGAGCTGGCCGACCCTTCCAGCGTTGCTGGACGCTGCTGGGCCCAGCAATTGGACTCCCCTCCGACCCTTCCCCCCTCTGGGGAGAAGGCCGCCGAGCTTCCACCCCCCTCCCGCATTTCTGCAGGCCGCAGGTCCCATGAGCTCCCCTCCCCTCTGACACTTCCGCCACGCTCCCCTCCAGGGAAGACGTGTCCCCTACATTCGCATGGGTTGCCGCGGCTGAGGGTTCCCCTGATGGGCCGCCTTCCTCTTGCTCCTCCTCCTCCTCCTCTTCTGAGGGGCTGTCACTGGCAAGTTCAGGGACCTCCTCCTCACCATCTGAAAGCAGGAAGGCACAAGAGTAGCTTTAGAGTGAGGAGAGGGCGTCAGCGAGGGATGCATGAGTGGTGGCATTCAGCGCATTGGTCGGACAGTGGCAAAGGATGTAGATCTGATGCGCAAGTGGGACAAGAGAGGTCCAAAAGGTGATGTCCTTACCATTGGTGCCCAGAACAGGGTCGGCATCTCCACATGCAACGGGGCCAATCACCCGGCCACCCATGATGTGCTCCACGCGATGTTGCAGCTCGGTGAGCGGCTGGATCTGGGGTCGGCCTCCCCCGGTCGCAGTCCGGCTCTTCTTGTTATTGGCCAGCTTGGCCTGCAAGAGAAAGGACGGCCTCTAAGTACAGTGTGTAGCCCTGATCTTGTGTGCACTGCCTCCCATGGTGGAATAACCTGGCCAGTGTGTCGCCCTGATCTTGTGTGCACTGCCTCCCATGGTAGAATAGCCTGGCCAGTGTGTCGCCCTCATCTTGTGTGCACTGCCTCCCATGGTGGAATAGCCTGGCCAGTGTGTCGCCCTGATCTTGTGTGCACTGCCTCCCATGGTGGAATAGCTTGGCCAGTGTGTTAAGTGCAGAATGTGCAATTGATGTTCATGCCTGTCCCATAGCTGCTGGATGAGGGCTGGCCATTAGGGCTTTCAGGTCCCTTTGCCCATAATGTGAGGTGCACATGCAAGGATGAGGAGGTCACTGGAAAGGGTACTCACCCTGACAATCCGAGTGAGGTCATTAAACTTTTTGCGGCATTGGACACCGGTCCTGGGGACCTCGCTGTTGGCTGACAGCTTGCTGGCGACATGCCTCCAGGCTCTCCGGTAGACGCGGACCGGCGACTTCCTGCCATTGTCCGGGTACAAAATATGGCGCCTCTTCTCCACACCACCAACCAGCACACTCAGATCACGCTCTGAGAAGCGCTGCGCTCGTTCACGGGCCTTCTGCATGGCTTCAGGCGCTATTTGGGTCCAGCAGTAGTGTTCAGGCCTAGCTGGAGGGCTCCACTATCCAGGGCGTGGCAGCAGACCAAGTCGACCCTTCCCCCTTAAGAGCTGGCCGGCGCCAGGGTGTCTGCTGTCAATCACGAGATGGCCGCACCTGCGCTGCGCCCGGCCTCGGCGCTCTCGCTCAGCACCTCCGGCTTAGCGCCTAAAGAGAGGCGTCCAGCGCCAGTTTTAGCGCTCGAGCAAACTCTTAGGGCGAAGCTAATGAATATCGGAGAAGTGGCCTTGATTTGGCGGCGGGCGCAAACTTTAGCGGCCGCCCGACTTTACCGCCCCAAAAGTGGCTACAATGAATTTCTAGGCCCTTGAATGGATGGATTGATCAGTGTCTGGACACAGAATTGAAACCATTCCATAACCGTCATACTGAATTGTCTTGTGAACAAGGTTGTATCAAGTGAGGAAACAGAGTGGTGGTACCTACTTCTTTGAGAGATAGAATTCTGGCCAAGCTTCATACTGAACATCCAGGGATCGTCAGTATGAAATCAATTGCAAGAAGCTTTGTTTACTGGCCTGGATTGGACAGTGATCTTGAATCGCTTGTTAGCAAATGCAGCGTTTGCCAAAATTGCAGAAGCAAACCATCCAAAACTCCACTGCAACCCTGGTCAAGGCCAAGTAGACCTTTTCAGAGAGTACATGTAGACTTCTGTGAGAAAGTAAATAATTATTTCCTGGTACTTGTAGATAGTCACTTAAAGTGGATTGAATTGAAACATATGGGTTCAAATACTGCAACTGAACATATCATGGATGATTTGAGGTCTATCTTTACATGTCATGGCTTACCAGAAGAGCTTGTTTGTGACAATGGCCCTCAGTTCTGTTCTGCTCTATTCCAAGAATTCATGGAATGGAACAGTATCAAACACACTCTTGTTCCACCATATCATCCAGCTTCAAATGGAGCAGATAGGTCAGTCAGAATAGTGAAAGAAGCTCTCAAAAAGCAAGTGTTGCAGGGTTGTTTGGGACTCAGCATGAAGCAATGTTTGGCAAATTTCTTGCTGAAATACAGAACTACTCCGCACACTACAACTGGACATAGCCCAGCAGAACTCTTGATGAAGAGGAGATTGAGAACATGATTGAGTCTTGTTCAACCGAATTTGACCTCAAGAGTAGAACAGAAACAGTTGAGTCAGAAACGTTATCATGACACCAATCAGAAAGAATACAGTTTCAAACAAAATGAGTGCGTTGGTGTTCTTTGAGTTCGGAACCAAAGCAAAACAGCCCAAAAATTGGTTCAACACCAAAAGCTTCTGTAACGAGATCAGGAAGGCTCTGCAAAACTGTTATTAAACTGGATTTGAGTTCATTTCAAAGAAAAAAGCCAGCAGTCTTTTTTATGTGGTACATGTAATGCTGGGAAAGGTGGCACCATAGGATTGTTGTATTTGAGAGGGGAACACATACACTTTTTTTTAAAGCAGTGTAATATGTTATCACATGGTTTGGTATTAGCAAGCTCAGTTCACTATGGCCTAATAAACAATCAAATGGACTAGCAACTCATCGTGTCTCTGTCCTTCATTTGTTCTACCCAAGCATATTACAATACTGCAGTGCAACTTCAGCAAGACACAGCTTACACCCACCTCATGTCTGTACCCCTGAGACCAGGCAAACTCCTGGGGCTGGATTATGTCAATGGGGACATGTTGGGGGCGGGACTGCTGGTTGTCGGGTTTCAGTCCCGCCCCCAAAGATGTCCGGCCAACCCACGCTATTTTCCCTTGATTGACCTTGTTAAGCCTGCAGGCTTAGCCGGCCAATTAAGGGAAAGCCGGTGACAGAGGATTTTTGACAGGTGAATTGTCAGCATTTGATAGTTCTATGGTGAGCCCTTGCACTGAAGGCTCACCAAAACCTATTTCCTTAGCAGAAATCAGATGGCTGCTGCATCTGAGAATGCAGCAGCCATTCTGTCATCTCTGTCATTGAGATGAGGCACCTCTGGATTCCCAAGGGTTGAAGCCTGCAGGAAGAAGCAAGTAAGTAAATTTTTTCTAACACTTTACACTCATCTCTCATACTTACCTCTCCACACTTGCACCCATCACTCACCTCCACAGCGGACTTTTCGATCCCTCTCACCCCCGCAGACCCACTGCTCGCCTCGCTGACCCTGGTGAGGTTTGCAGCCGTTGGGAAGCCCACACTTGCAGGGGTAAAATGGAGATAAGCCTCAAAACTGCCTGTTAACTACCTGTAGTTAATTGGCTCTAATCCCCTTCCCGCCTCGAGGAGACGGGTACCTACGCGAATCGGGGACCTGCCTCCCGGGGGGACGGTTCGGTACCCGCTCCCAGTTTCTGCCATTTTCCCGGCAGTCCCGCCTCCATACCCGCCTCCCCAAGGCTGGGAAAACTCCCCCCCTGGTGTCAGGGTCATTACCATAATTTTGGTGGCCAATGGCAGTGTTTCCATTACCACCGGATTGTCCCCTTTGGTGGTAGGGTGGGAAATGGTTGAAGTGCTTTAAGTACACAGTGAAGGCCTGTCTGAATCCTTCGCTACTGCAATCATTTAGAAATGGTCCTCTGGAGCTAATGGTAATGCAAATCAACCTTTGGTTCTGCATTTCTACATACTAAAAATGAAGACTAATGTGTATCTTTTTTACTCTCAAAGGCAAACAAATACATTAAAGTTGCAGCACAACTTTTTTTTGAAATATTTCTGCTTTCATTTCAAGTACAGCATTTCAAGAATCATGGCCCAGAAATTCGGGTCGGAGGCTTCCCGCGGGTGCAAGCCTCCGACCTGCACTTACCTAGCGCGCCAGCCATTGAGCTGTGGGCCACGTGGGATTCCGATCCTGGGCCTCCTCCAACTGCCGGCGAGCAGTGCTTGCATATCCCAGGGGCGCAGTTAGTTCGATGCGTCCCCTGGGATCACGTGGGCCATGGAGAGCCAATGGTAGCAGGGAATGCTTCATTCATAAGTTTGACAGGAAGAGCTGTCAAACCTATAAATACTAAAAGCCCCAAAACATCACTAAAACTTCAAATACATTGTTTTTTTAATCACATTTTAAAAATAACTATAAATTACATGAAATAACTATTTTAAACAATAATTTAAATTTTTGAAAAAATTAATTACATTTTCTAACGGGGCTAAAAATAAACTTAACTTTCTTTAAAGTATTTAAAAATAATAAACCTGTGGAAAAAATGTTTTAATTTTAATTAATTCACCACTTACCTTGTTAAAAGCAGGCCTTGCGCCTGCTTTTTAAAAGTGTAACTGCTGGAGACTTACTCTCCCGGAGGAACCTGCAAAAAAAACGTAAGTTCCATGCGCACGCGCTGCCTCTCCGGCGCACACGTTCCACCTGTCAACCCCTTCTTTCAGGGGAACGGAAGTGCCAGTTTCCCGCGCATGCGCAGTGCATGCATGAAACCGGCACTTTCGTTGGGCCTACGCGTGAGTACCCCGTGCATACTCGTGTTGGGACCCGAATTTCTGGGCCATTAAGTATAGACTGCCAAGTTCTTTTAACTCTCATTAGTGGATTACCACTACCAATCTGCCCTATTTACTACCAATTTATTTGGTTGTGTGTCATTGGGTGTTTAATAGATTCAAATAAACTGCATATTAAATAGATAAATGGTTCAAAGCTTACTTTAGCATAGATGATGCAAAACTGATCATGGTGGTTCTTAGTCATTCCCAATAAAATTAAAATTAAAAGGCAACATTTCAAATTTATTTGACATAATAGCAGTGGTGCGAGTGCAGCAGCAGCAGCTGTTGTGTTCCATCAGCAATTAATATGTGTCTGTGTCGGTGAGCTAACCAATAGATTATTAGGATACAGCCTGGATATAAAGACGTACAACACCAGAAGATTGTGAGATAGAATTAAGAAATAGGTAAGATTAGAACAAGGAGCGTGGTTGGATTTCCCACTTGGTGTCACCATTAGGCGATATTACAGCCAAAGGTAGTGCAAATTATTCTCTGCAAACCTGGTAATTATGCTGGTGGCATATTTACTGCCAGTCTGCATTTTTCACTACATGATGAATGCCAATGCGGCAGTTTAATTGACAGCCATCTGAGATGTTAATGAAGGGTCATTATGGCAGAAAATATGCCACCTTCGCAATTTTCCATGCATATTTTCAGCATTTTTTCCTGGCAGCTTTTAAATCAAGTTGATAAAGGAATAAATAATGTACGAAAACTATAAAAGGCTCAAAGAAGGACATTGTCCTATTCTGTCTGTAGAGGTGGCTCATGCAGAAGCACATATAGTGATGTAGTATCCTCCATTTCTCAATTTTAATGAAAAGGTGGGCATAACTAGAAAAGTGTTTCCTGCTTTATACTTACATTTACTGTGTTGTTAAAGTTAGTGAACAGAGAAAAATACACCCCCTGGTGTACGAATGGACTGCAATTGCAGGACATGAAGAAGCAGAAGATGTTGAACCCAAGGGGAGGAGACAGTACTTGGCTGGGGGATGGGCACCAGCATATAGGAGTAGAAAAGAGGAATGAGGTGCATAAAAGAGTGAGTGTGTTGGATAGTATTAGAGAATAAAGTACTGTAGTAATAGAGGCAGAAGTAGTACCATATTAGATAGGAGACGAAGAAAGACTACGAAAAATTCAAAAATGGGTTTAGAATGCATGTACATAAAAGCACAAAGTGTGGTGAATAAGGTTGGTGAGCTACAAGCACAGTTAGCCGTGTGGCAATATGATGTTGTGGCAATAATGGAAACGTGGCTTAAAAACGGTGAGGACTGGGCACTTAATATTCAAGAGTACAAGGTGCTCAGAAAAGATAGGGAAGGAAAAAAGAGAGATGAGGTGGCAGTGCTGATTAAGGAAGACATTGTAGTGTTGGAAAGGGAGGATGTTCTTGAGGGGACAAAGACAGAATCCATTTGCTTAAAGTTGAGCAGCAAAAAGTGTATGACCACGCTATTGGGGGTATTCTACAGGCCTCCAAATAGTGAGAGGCAGGTAGAGGAGCAAAACTGTAGGGAAATCGCAGAGATATGCAAGAGCTATAGAGTGGTGATATTGGGGGACTTTAATAACCCAAATATCGATTGGGATAATGCTAGGGTAAAGGGAAAGGAGGGGGAGGAATTTCTGAAATGTGTTCAGGAGAATTTCCTTGACCAGTATATTCTTCGCCCAACTAGGAAGGAGGCATTGCTGGATCTGGTGCTGGGGAATGAGATGGGCCACGTCGACCAAGTGCTTGTAGGAGAACACTTGGGTACGAGTCATCATCGTATCATAAGATTTAGATTAGCAATGGAGAGGAGCAAGGAACAAACTAGAGTGGAACTTCGAAACTGGAATAGGGCTAGCTTCAATGGGATGCAAAAGGATCTAGCCAGGGTACAATGGAACCAAAGACACAGGAAAAACTGTAACGGAACAATGGGTGATTTTTAAGGAGGAGATGTTCCAAGTACTGGCTAGGTACATTCCAACAAGAGGGAAGGGTAAGGGAGCCAAAGCAAGGGCTCCTTGGATGACGAGGGAGATAGAGAAGATGATGAAACAAAAAAAGAGGGTGTGTGATGCATGTCAGGTGAATTCTTCAAGGGAGAACCAGACCAAATACAGTAAATTGAGAGGGGAAATGAAGATGAAAATAAGTTTGGCAAAGAGCGAATATGAGAGTAGAATGGCGGTTAACATAAAACAGAACTCAAAAATCTTCTACCGGCATGTAAACAGTAAGTGGGTAGTAAAAGGCTGGGTGGTGCCTATTAAGGACAAAGAAGGTGATATATGCTTGGAGGCATAGGGCAAGGCTAGAATACTCAATGAGTACTGACGTAATAAAACTCACTACGCACTTGGTTTGAGCATAAAGCAAGGCTTTAATCAACTTGTTTCAGAACAGGAGGTCTAGTTGTACTTCACTAGTTCCTTGTCTTACAAAATGTCCCTGGAGAGCTGGGCCCACGCCCGAGTATTTATACTCCTTGGACGGCGCCACCAGCTGGCCGTCCAGCGTTATTTCATGAGTAGTTTCTTTATAATGATGAGATTTATAACATTCTTCCTGCCTAAAAGATTTGGAAGTCCGACGACTTCCTCTTAACAGATTAGGCGGACCACGAATAGCCGCAGTCTTTTAGATTTTTGTTTATGGCTAGAAGGCACATCTCCCCGGACCGTGTCTTGGTCCCTGGGCCGCTTGATCCGTACCGGTGGATCGACAGGGCCCGTGTTGCTCTGATTGACCCGAGGGAGGCTGGGGAAATCGTGACTCCGGGTGCAGGTCCCCACAGGCGCAGAACTGGCTTCATCCTGTTGGATAGCTGGGGATTGACCGGCGTCCTGGCCTCGGGTGGCCATCCCACGGGGAGCACTCGGCTCCCCGAGTGGATGCGGTGGGGCAGCTGGCAGATCTTTCGATGTCCTAGGTAGGGCGTCATCTTTGGGGGAGTGCAGAGTGTCGGCATCATCCCCGTGGGTCCCTCTATCAGTTGGGTCCGTGGAACCGGCTGGACAGGGAGCCAGGTCCCGGAGTGAAACGGTGGACTCCCAGCCATCAGGGTACTGCACGTGCGCGTACGTGGGGCTAATGTCCGTGAGTTCTACCTCGTCAATGAGGGGATCGTTTTTAGAAGACCGGTCGAATCTTCAGAGCAGCACAGGGCCGGGAGCTGCCAACCATGACGGTAGAGATGTCCCATGGGTGGAGCGACGCTGGAAGCTGAAGAATCGCTCGTGAGGTGTGACATTGGTAGACGTAGAAAGGAGAGACCTGATGGAATGCAACACGTCAGGGAGCATAGTTTCCCACTGCTGGTCTGGTAGGTTGTGTGACCTCAGTGCAAGATGAACAGCATTCCAAATGATAGCGTTGTATCTCTCAACCTGTCCGTTACCGATGGGATGGTACAGTGTCATTTTACTTGTGGCGATTCCCCGTTGGGAGAGATAACTTTTGAGTTCGCTTGACATGAAGGAGGAACCCCGATCAGAGTGGATGAACTTAGCCGTACCGCAAAGGGAAAAGGCTTGATCAAGGCATTAGATCACTGTGGAAGTAAGCATATTGGGACAGGGGAAAGCAAAGGGAAAGTGTGAATATTCGTCCACCATAGTCAGTAAGTAGGTGTTTCACGTTGAGGAAGGCAATGGCCCTTTAAAGTCAATGCTGAGTCACTGCATAGGCTGCATAGCATGTATGAGCGAGCCATCCGATGGACGGAAGAATTGCGGTTTTAATTCCGCACAAATTCTACAGGAGGAGCACGTTCTTTTCACATCTTCCGTAGAAAATGGGAGATTTTTAGATTGCACAAAGTGCAACATACGGGTAACGCCAGGATGGCATAAGTCAGTATGAAGATCCACCAGAGTCGAAGTTGACATAGAAGAGCAGAATGCCCGCATGAGGGTATCCGGGGCCACATTCTCTTTGCCAGGTCGATAATGTATGGTGTATCCAAAGGTGGCCAATTCCATCCTCCAGAGTTCTATTTTGTTATTCTTGATCTTAGTGCGTTTCTGATTATCCAGCATAAAGGCCACGGAGCGCTGATCAGTTATAAGTGTGAAATGGCGACGAGCAAGAAAATGACTCCATTTACGTACCGCTTCGATGACGGCCGTAGCCTCCTTCTCGACAGGAGGATAATGGAGCTCGCTACCCTGCAAAGTTCTGGACAGAAATGCAACGGGTCAACCACCTTGATTCAAGGTAGCAGAGATCGCCACATCCGATGCATTGCACTCGACCACGAAAGGAAGATTTTCATCAATGGAACGAAGCGTGGCTTTTTCCAGTTGTCGCTTGAGGAGGTTGAAAGCTGAAATAGCCGTTGCTTCCAATGGAAATGACTTTGCGTGAAGCAGGGGCTGGATCTTGTTGGAGAAGTGGGTTATCCATTTCGCATAATAGGCGAACATGCCGAGTGCCTGACGAAGAGAGCCAAGATTCGTAGGGGGAGGGAGCTCCTGAAGCGGACGAAGTCACTCCGGATCCGGTTTGATGACACCGTTGCCCACCCAGTAGCCAAGGATGTTGACTGATGGTACTGATTTCACAGATTTGGACTCAGTTAAGGTTAAGTTGTGACGACAGAGAACGTCAAAACATTTCTGGAGGTTGGCATCATGCTCCTTCTGGTCATGACCAGCAATGGTGATATTATCCAGATATGGAAAAGTGTCCGTTAAGTTCTCCTGTTTGACTAGGCTATCCATTGCCCGTTGAAAGACGGCCACCCCATTGGTGACCCCAAATGGAAGGCGACAAAACTGGTAAAGCCGACCATTGGCCTCAAAGGCCGTATACTTTTTGTCAGAGTCCTTTAACGGTACTTGATGATATGCGTTCTTTAAATCAAAAGTTGAAAATACCTTGTAGTTGGCAAGGTTATTGACCATGTCATCGATGCGTGGTAGTGGGTAGGCATCTAGGTCGGTATACTGGTTAATAGTTTGCGAGTAATCGATGCAAAGACGTTTCTTGTGTTGCTTCAGAGGATTTTTAACAATGACGACTTGAGCCCGCCAGGAAGATGAACATGGCTCAATGATACCATCAGCTAGAAGGCGAGAGATTTCTGCCTCGATAAAGGATCGATCATCTTGGCTGAAACGTCATGATTTAGCGACTATGGGCTTACATCGGGGGGAAAGATTGGCAAACAAGGAGGGCTCGTCGAGCGAAGCTGCCGACAGCGCACAAAACTGTACTTTGAAAATAGTAAGCTCTGGCTTTGACCCTCCAAACTCGAAAGTGAGTCTTTTGTGTTGTTTCTGGAAATCCTGTTCTAGGAGCACATCACTGCATAGGTTCTTGAGCACCCCGAGCCGGGTGGAGAAATAAGTGCGGCCATTGAGAATAAGGTCGACAAGACAAAAGCCGGAAGAATTGGTGGTCAGTGTCGTCAGAGCCATTGCAATTTCCCTGTCTGAGGGGTAAATACGCAGTTTTAACTTACTGACAGCCCGCTCACTAATGAAGCTGTCAGAGCTGCATGAGTCGATTAGTGCACTCAAAATGTGTCCATTTACCGAAACCTTCGTGGCTGCATGGGACAGACTTTGGGGAAAAACAGCTGTGATGGGAGGAGGGGCAGTTTTACCCTTGACAGCTGTAACCTTAGTAGTGGTTCTTGGGGGAGGAGCAGTTTTATAGATAGTAGCTGCAAAACTAACAGGAGCTCTCGACCGGTATACCTTAGAAAAGTGGCCTTTCTTACTAACTGCGGCTCTTGACTGGCATACCTTAGAAAAGTGACCTTTCTTGTTGCAATGATTGCGGGTTGCGTTTCGAGCAGGACAAAATTTCCTATAATGGAACACACCTCCACAGAAGAAACACTTCCTTCCAGATTGCCAAGATGCCGCTAGGGTGGGGTCATCATCAGTGTAGGTTTCTAGGGTAGGGTTGTCATCGGCCAGGTTGGAGTCGTCATCCGTGAGGGCTTCCGCCCGAGGCCTATCGAAGGAGTCACTAAAAGTGATAGCAGCAGCCCGATCACATGGTGAAAGATAGATGTCTGCATTCCTCTTTGCTAAGTCCAGAGAACATGTCTGGTCATAGGCAGATTGTAACTTGAGGGTTTTATTCTCCAACAGATGCTGACGTATGAAGGGAGATACAATCCCATTAATAAAGGAATCACAAATTAACTCCTCCTGGTACTGCTCAGCTGTAACAGCTTTAAGATTACAATCCTTGCTGAGCCTGCAAAGGTTGTGAAGGAATTCATCAAGTGATTCCCTGGGTTGTTGTCAAATTGTGGCCAGTAGATACCGAGCAAAAATTTAATTTGGGGACTTGACATATAGCTGCTGTAGTATTTGGATAGCGGTGTCGTAGTCTACACAGTCTTCGATATAATCAAACACATGAGGGGATACATAATTAGCAAGCATTCGTAACTTGTTCGGAACATTCTCACCACACTCCTCAAGGAGGTTGCTAAAGGTACGATTCCAGTGTTTCCATACCTTAGCAGCTGTAAGTGAATTCGGGTCCAGGTCGAGACGGGCGGGTTTGAGTAGTTTCTCCATGATGGATTGATTACTTGTCTGAGTTCCCTTCTACGGTTCAAGTCGTATCTGGCTGTTCCCGAAATCACCCAAAGCGTGGAGTCGATATCAAGTTGATTAAATTGACGTAATAAAACTCACTACACACTTGGTTTGAGCATAAAGCAAGGCTTTAATCAACTTGTTTCAGAACATGGAGGTCTAGTTGTACTTCATTAGTTCCTTGTCTTACAAAATGTCCCTGGAAAGCTGGGCCCACGCCCAAGTATTTATACTCATTGGACGGCGCCACCAGCTGGCCGTCCAGCGTTATTTCATGAGTAGTTTCTTGATGAATGATGAGATTTATAACAAGTACTTTGTATCAGTGTTTACTAACGAGGTGGATGCTGACAAAATATCGGTAGAAGTGGAAAAGGTAGAAGCAATGGAAGGGGTGAAAATTGATAGACAGGATGTACTAGAAAGGCTGGGTATGCTCAGAGTGATCCAGATGGCTTGCATCCCAGGTTGCTAAGGGAATTGGGGGTGGAGATAGCGGAAGGGCTTGCCATAATTTTCCAATCTTCCCTAGATGCGGGGGAGGTGCCTGAGGATTGGAAATTGGCAAATGTGACATCGTTGTTCAAGAAAGGGTGTAAGGACAATCTTAGTAACTACAGACCGGTCAGTTTAGCATCAGTGGTGGGTAAAGTTTTAGAAACAATAATCAAGGAAAAAAATAACGGGCACTTGGAAAGGTTTAATGGGCACTTGGAGAGGTTTAAGCTAATTAAGGAGAGCCAACATGGATTTGTAAAAGGCAGATCATGTTTGACTAATCTAATTGAATTTTTTGATGAAGTAACAGGGAGGATTGATGAAGGGAATGCAATGGATGTTGTCTACATGGATTTTCAGAAGGTGTTTGACAAAGTACCACATAGAAGACTGGTTAACAAAATTGAGGCTCATGGCATAGATGGGTCAGCGGCAGCTTGGATAAGGAATTGGCTTAAGGACAGAAAACAGCGAGTTGTGGTAAATGGCTGTTTTTCAGGCTGGAGGATGGTAGACAGTGGTGTGACCCAAGGGTCAGTGCTGGGGCCACTGCTTTTTTTGATATATATAAATGACCTGGATATTGGAATACAGAGTAGAATTTCTAAATTTGCCAATGACACCAAACTTAGGGGTGTGGCAAACAGTGAGGATGATACCAATCAACTGCAACAGGACATAGAACGGTAGCAGAATGGGCAGACAAGTGGCAGATGGAATTTAATATAGAGAAGTGTGAGGTGATGCATTTTGGCAGAAGGAACAGGGAGAGGCAATATACACTTAATGTCACAGTTTCAAAGAGTGTGCAGGGACAGAGGGACCTGGGAATTAATGCGCATAGGTCCCTGATGGTGGCAGGACATATTGAGAGAGTGGTTAGCAAAGCATATGGGATCTTGGGCTTCATAAATAGAGGTATTGAGTACAAAAGTAGAGAAGTTATGCTGAACCTTTATAAAGCGCTGGTTAGGCCACAACTGGAGTATTGCGTCCAGTTCTGGTCACCACGCGCTAGGAAGGATGTGAAGGCACTTGAGAAGGTGCAGAGGAGATTTACCAGAATGGTTCCGGGGATGGGGGATCTTAGCTACAAGGACAGGTTGGAGAAGCTGGATTTGTTTTCATTAGAGCAAAGGAGGTTGAGGGGTGATTTGATAGCGGTGTACAAGATTATGACGGGTTTGGATAGGCTAGACAGGGAAAGGCTGTTCCCACTAGTTGATGGTACAAGGACTAGGGGACACAGATTTACGGTTTTGGGCAAGAGATACCGGGGGGATGTAAGGAAAAACATTTTTACACAGCAAGAACCTGGAACTTGCTGCTGACGGAAGTGGTGGAAGCGGAGACACTCAATGTTTTCAAGAGTAGACTGGATAGGCACTTGAGGGAAATAAACCTGCAGGGCTACGGGGATAGAGCGGGGGAATGGGACTGACTGGATTGCTCTACAGAGAGCCAGCATGGACTCGATGGGCCAAATGGCCTCTTTCTGTGCCATTATGACTTTTTGGGCTGGATCTTGCCAGTCCTGGGGAGGCAGGTATGGAGGCAGGACTGCCGGGAAAATGGCAGAATCTGGGGGCGGGTGCCCATCCCACCCCCGTGCCATCTTGCCAGGAGGCAGGTAGCTGACCTGCGCCGGGTCCCATCTCCTTGGAGGCGGGAAGGAGATTATAGCCACTAAACTGCCTGTTAACAGGTAGTTAACAGGCAGATAAGAGGATTATCCCCATTTACGCAAACAAGTGCGGGCTTCCCGAAGGCTGTGAACCCCACCAGGATCAGCGAGGCGAGCAGTGGCTCTGCGGAGGTCGGAGGGGTGCCAAAGTGTGCTGTGAAGGTAAGTGATGGGTGCAAGTGTGGAGAGGTGAGTAAGTGAGGTAAATGGAAAGTGTTAGAAAAAGTTCACTTACCTTTCTTTCTTCCTGCAGACTTCAATCGTTGGGGATGTGAAGAGTCTCGCATCTCCGCGAGATGGCTGCTGCGTTCTCCAATGCAACAACCATCTAATTTCTGCTACAGAAAGAGGTTTGATGAGTCTTGAATACAAGAACTCATCAAACTATAGAGAATGTCAGTGTTTTGACAGCTTCACAGTGCTGTCAAATGATGACAATACATCTGTCAAAAATTTTTGACAGATGAAACATCATACCCTGACGTTCTCTGTAACCGGCTTCCCCTTAATTGGCCTGCTAAGCCCACTGGGTCAAGGTCAATCAAGGGAAAATAGTGTGGGTTGGCCAGAAGTTGATGGAGGCAGGACTAAAACCTGACAAGTGGGAGTCCCGCCTCCAAAAGCTCCCCATTGGCAAAATCCAGCCCATGGACTCTACTCTTCAAACGCACTTCACAAGAATGACATGAATGACTACCTTTAACTGGAGTCCAATGTATTAAATACCTTTGGCTGTATAGACAAATCCTGATTAACACGTGTGTCAAAACCTGCGGAATGGCTTAGAATCTCATTCTGTCAGTTCTGCTGCTGTGCCTATAGCAATTAATGTGACTCTTGTTATTAACTTTAAGCTGTAACTTCTAGGCTTTTTGCGTCAATAAACAATCATCAATGGAGATTTACTGACCAGCCTACTCCCTCCCTAAAAGGAATGTACCACCTCCTCCTCAGCAGAGGCCAATGATATTTCTGATAGTGACATTCCTTCAAAAATATTCCTCACATTCCTACTTTGTGCAATTTTATCACTTTTAATATTAGTTTTTAAATTTCCTGTAATCCTCTCCATCTTCTTAATAATGCATTAATAATTTTGATAATTTCAGGCCAGGAAGCATGACAATCTCACAGATGTTTCCTGGATTCAAATGTTGCTTTACTATGCTTTAGGAGTTAATTAACAAGAGATTCAGCCTTGGAATCTCTAAAGTTGACTTTTACTGCTGATTTTCCTTCTCTCCGTTTTGTGATCCTCTCCAATGGAAGATTAAAAAGACACTAGAATTTTTTAATAAAAATAAAAAGGCTCATTTCATTTGGATGGTCAAATCGCTTGTTTCAGATTCTGATTGAACAATTTATCACTGGCAGAGTTACCTCCAAACGGCAACGACAACAGCTTACATTTATACAGTGTCTATAAAGTGGAAAAATTCCCAAGAGGCTTCACAGAGGGGATAACAAATATACATAACTGGAATAAAGGAATGGATGCTCAGCTACGATGTGAGGGTTCATAGGGGTGACCAAAAGCTTACTTGAAAAGGTAGGTTTTGAGAATGTTTTAAAGGTAGAGAAAGTGGCCTCGTGGCGGGTTCTCTTCTCGCTCCCCGCATTGGGTTTTCAGCAGTCAAGGACATCCATACCAATCGCAGGTGGGGGACGAGACCTGAGTCCAAAGTCATACAGGACACATGGGCCACAAAAGGGCGAGACGAGACAAAACAAGGCGAAACGAGGCGAGACGAAGAAAAAGGTAAAGACCCGACAAGAGCAGAGAAGGGCAGCAGAAGACGCGCTAATAAAAACCGAGCGCCTAGTTATAAGCTGGCGCTTTGAGGAAGAAAATATATGGACAGTGAGAATAGGTTGGCCATTGACCACTGCGAATTAAGCAGGCGTTAAACGCAGGTGTCCACGCCATAACGAATATACTGGCATTTGACGCTTGGGTAGTAAAATCAAACCAGCAGTGAAGACTGCCAACCATCCCGCTGACGCAACGTTACCGCCGATGACCGCCCGAGGGAGAAGAAGAAGAGAACCCATCGCAACGAGACGACGACGGTAGCTGAGGAGAGGAAAGATGTGTCGCAGCAACAACTCCAGCACCACGCCCTGAGACCATGTGGCGATGGGGTACCCCAAAGGACAGGAGACCAGACCTCAAAACTCGCGATTGCTAAAACAACAGGCTTTGCTTTGGATTGGTGAGCATGAATTCCTGGCCCCTCATAGCTTAATCTAGTTAGGTATAGGGGTGGGATAAGGATAAGGGGATTGTTAAAGTAGTTGTTTTTCCCTCGATGTGCCGTGTGTTCCCCATTCCCTGTATAAGTATATAGTTATTGTTATATGCCTGTAATTTTTCTACCAGTAATTTCTCATAAGACTGTTTTCATTTCTGTTTTAATAAAATTTTGGTTTTCTTACACCAAACCACTTGTCTACTTGAGTTTTCTGTATCGCCGCCTGTACCTAAGTCCGGTGTCTAGAACCCAGGGGTGTGGGAGCGATTCGAACCACTCACAAGCAGTCAGGGGCATAACTGACTGGGCGCACGCGCCACCCGCCACCCCCTACAGTCTGCTTCTCATGGTGAGTGAGGCATCGCAGATTGGCTGGTCCGCTACCAGTTTCAAAAAATAGTGGTCTACCTTCCCCTTGAAATACAAAACAATCAACATTAACATGTAACACAGAGACACCCCAATGAGCACTCAACATTCCGCCTGGTGCGAAAGAGTGAGAACAGAGCATGCAAGTAGTTAGAGGAGCCACACTGAGTGGGTGAGAAAACAGTTATGTGTGGTGAAGGAAGCCATTTGCCTTTGCCTGTTACCAAACTGGACCTGCAGCTTCACAGACATTGTGCAGTGGAAGAGACGAGAGGTGGGGCTAGTGCTCTGGAGGCTGCATTGCTGATGTGGCATACTGTGGGCTGAGTTCTAGACACCTGCATAATACCAAAAAACACAGAACATGCTGGAAACGCTCAGCAAGTCAGGCAGCTCTGAGCAACGCTGAAAAGGGTTTAAAAAATAGAGAAAACTGAGCCACTCATGGTCCACCGAGCCATCCCTGTCTAGGATTGCAGAATGACTGAGTCTACTGCATTACTTTTTTCAGTCTGTACCATAGCAAACAGGTTGCCAGCTCATTCCCTGATTAAGGATACCTTCATAACTGCTGCAGCTGTTATTAATGAAATCACAGTACATTATTAGCCAGACTAGTTGGAGTTGGAGTGTTGCAGGCTGTGATGGCTAGACTCGATTCCTTAGAAGCACATGGTAACTATATTACCTGCTGTATCAGTACAAATGAATTTTTCCACATTTAAATCTTCACAGCACAGTACTTTTTTCTTTCTGCTTTTTTCACACAGTGTCAGAGCATTGGTCCCCACAGGGATTCAGTCCTCTGACCTTATGAAGAACAAGCACAAATGTCTCAGGTCATTTGTTAAAATGAAAAACTGAGCAGTTGTTGACGAGACCCTGATGCTGCCAATTTGACGCTGGATTCACAGCTGCACTGACATAAGTTTGGCGCTAGAGTCATAGTATGACACCATAGTGTACGTTTCCTCTGGAATCAGTGCCCATGTTGTGTTTCCTGTCAGATCTTTATATTACAAGTAGCTCACTGTGCCAACTCTAGTACAACAACCAGAAATGTGAATAATCTCCAGTCAAACTAATGTCAGCGAGAGTCCCATCACTCTCTGGTTGGGAAACTCACACCAGCATTCCATCCAAACCTTGGAACGCCATTGCCTATGGACAGAATGGTGCTCTGACCTTTACAGATAAATGGAACAGCAGTTAAATAATGTATAGGGTAGTCTCATAGGAACGTTTATGTCCACCTGAAGAGACTGATGGGGCCTCAGCACCTTCAACAATAGCACACTTCCTCATTCTATAGTGACACTTAAACCCACAACTTTCTGACCCGGAGGCAACAGCTCACAAATGAGACAAGTTGACACGTGGCTCAATTGGTAGATCTCTCACCTCAGGCAGAACAATAGCCAAAAGGTTATTATTAAACATTAGCTGGAATCAGTACTCCTACTTTCCCATATCCTGCACCCTTTGGCCTAGAAATTCAGTTGGTTGCGCCAGCCGTTAGCGCCTTAGGAGGAGTAGATGTCGGGCGCTAGGCGGCTAGCGCCCGGGCGCAGCGCGATCTGCGCCTCGCCCCAACTTCACTAGAGATTTAGCGGCGGCGCAAAGTCTTTGCGCGCGCTCAGCTGCGCGCGCAGATCATGACGTCATTTCCTCGTGCAACGCCCTTTGTGCGCCCCGAACCGGAACTTCAGTGGCAACGCCCCATTGTGCGCCTGGCGCCCCTAGCGACTGTTAGAGTGGAACGGTGCTCAGCCGATGCGGGGCGCGGGGGCGCAAATTAAAGGGCACTCCTCCTGCACTATAAAAGGCTGCCATTTCGCAGCACTCCTTCTTGAGAAACGGATCTTTGGAGAGAGACCAAGGTAGATAGCTTTCTGCTTTGGCCCAACACTCGGACAGGTACTTCTGGCTTCAGGCCACAGCTTTCCACTAGTCTTTGCCTTCATTGACATCTCATTGTTTGCCAGCATGTTATGGGGGCTGCAATGGGTGTCAATGCTGGCTTTCTCAATTACATCCAAAGGGCTCACAGACGCCGTGAGAGAGTGGCAGCCCTGGCTAGACGGAGAGGGGGCAACAGGCGTCAGCAAAGGAGGCCTTACCCACCCAGGGTATACCACCAGCAGTTCTCCTATCTCAACATGTCTGAGGAGCAGTGTGTTCGGAGGCTGCGATTCAGAAGGGACGTGGTCACAGAGATCTGCCAGCTGCTTGGCGGTGATCTGCAGCCACAGCTGAGGTGCAGGACGTCTCTGTCGGTGGCAGTGAAGGTGACGGTGGCTCTCAACTTCTATGCCACCGGCTCCTTCCAATCCGCTACTGGGGACATTGCCAACATCTCCCAGTTCGCCGTGCATTGCTGCATCTGCCAGGTGACCAATGCCCTTTTCAAAAGGAGACGTCAGTTCATCTCCTTCTCCATGGCCCTTGCCAAGCAGCAACAGCGTGCAATGGGCTTTGCAGCATTCGCGGGCTTCCCCATGGTGCAGGGCGCCATTGACTGCATGCATGTGGCTTTGCGGGCACCTCTGGAGAATGCTGAGGATTACCGCAACTGGAAGGGCTACCATTCGCTCAACGTCCAGCTGGTGTGTGACCACAGGCAGCTCATCCTAGCTGTCAATGCCCGCTTTCCAGGCAGCAGCCACGATGCCGTCATCCTGCGACAGACTTCTGTGGCAGACATGTTCCAGGCACAGCCTTACCCACGAGGATGGCTTATCAGGGACAAAGGCTATCCTTTGTGTACCTGGCTGATGACCCCGCTCCGTGCGCCCAGCACCCCTGCTGAAGAGGGATACAATGAGAGCCATCAAGCGACCAGGAACATCATCGAACAAACAATCGGCGTCCTGAAGCAACGGTTCCGCTGTCTGGATCGTTCCGGTGGAGCCCTACAATATTCGCCGGAGCGAGTCTCCCATTTCGTGGTCGTTTGCTGTATGCTGCACAACCTGGCTATCCGCAGGACTCAGCTACTGCCACCAGAGATTGGAGGACCACCTCAGGAGGAGGAGGAGGAGGAGGACCAGCACAGGAGGGAGGCAGAAAGTGCAAGGGCCGCCCGTCGCCGGCTTATTGAACGTCGGTTCTAGGCCCCCTCTCAGGTAATGGCTTGTGCCAATGTCAGCAGATGAATGTAGCAGCTCCACAAGCCCTCAGCCGAGCAGGGCAACCAGGACTTAACCAAAAAACCATGCACAGTGCAATTTAACAACAATAATTTATTGAAAACCTCTGCCCTTCCCACATTACATGCTCATGTGGAGAAGCCCCCTCCAAAAACACAAAACTACCAGTCTCGGCCTTACAAAAAGAAAGAAAGACACCAGTCTCGGCCTTACAAAAACACAACAGGCATTTGAGCATACCTTCTACTTTTTGCCCTGCAAGGGCGCTGCCTTTCGCATCCTTGCCTGGCCCCTGCCCGCCCTGCAGCTCCTCCTCAATGGGAGCCCAGTGGCTGCAGCAAGGCTGGGGGAAGGCTGCTGAGGGGCAGATGGCATGATGGCAGATGCCCTTGGGGGTCGGCCTGCACCAGCCCTGGCCTTGGAGTGGCCGGCTGCTGACTGCTCCAACTCTGGCTGGGCGGCAGCAGTCTGTCCAGCGGCTCGTGGCAGCTGCAATGGCGGAGTGGCAGTGTCGGCTGCAGGAATGGTGCCAACCTGGCAGATCGCAGGTGCTCGCTGGTCGCCTGATACAGTGGCACTCACACGGGCCAGCACTGCAGCATGCGCAGTGATGTAAGAAAAAGGAGGCTTACCATCAAGTAACTTTAAAGTAAGCTTTAACTAACTTATAAACACACTATATACAAGAGAGGTCTTTACCATGCCTCTGGTAGAAGCCTCTTACAATACTGAACAGACCAGTATTTATACCAGTCCAACAGGAAGTGACACATGACAGAAAGTGAGGTATGTACACAGTTCATAGTTCATAGTTCACAGTTCACAGGAAGTGATGACATAACTTCCCGGAAGTTATTATTTTTATCACATTCTTCCCTCCTGCAGGTTTAGGAGGCTGTGGTCTACCTTTTGGTCCGCAGCCGCCGAACAAGGAAGAGTCGCACCCGTTTGGATTCCCGTCGTAGAGGGTCGCTGGTCCGCTTACATGCGGTTGGCCATTGGCCAGAGTCCGTGTGGCCTGGATTGCCCTGTGAAGGGTCGGGGAGATCATGGCTTCGAGTACGAGCCCCAATAGGTTCAAAGTCAGACTGCCTCTGTTCAGAGGGAGGTGCAGAGCTGGTCTGTGGCAGACCAATACTTTCATGCGTGGTACTGGGAGGGTCGCAACCTTGAGCACGGGGTTCTACCGGCACCAAGCTAGTTGGTGTCCGATCAGGATCCTGGAGAGGGGTACCCGATAGGTCCCAAGAGTTTCCTGGTGAAATGCCATCACCCGATGTCCCACTAGGTCCTGGTGGGCAGGGAGCCAGATCCCGTAATGATACGGTAGATTCTCGGCCGTCGGAATATCGTATGTTTGTATAGGTGGGGTTGGCATCGGTTAGTTCGACCTCGTCTACAAGAGGGTCATTTTTAGACGTCCGAACGTATCTTCGGAGTAATACAGGTCCAGGAGTAGTTAGCCATGACGGGAGTGATGTCCCATGAGATGAGCGACGCTGGAATCCAAAGAACCGCTCATGAGGTGTAGTATTTGTGGCTGTAGAAAGCAGGGACCGTATAGAGTGCAATGCATCCGGAAGCACTGTTTCCCATTGCTGGTCTGGTAGGCCCCGAGATCTTAAAGCGAGACGTACGGAATTCCAGATGATACCGTTATACCTCTCTACCTGCCCATTTCCGATGGGATGGTATGGTGTTGTTTTGCTTGTAGCAATTCCCCGTTCTGAGAGGTAGTCCTTGAGTTCCCTCGACATAAAGGATGGACCCCGATCTGAGTGAATATAAGCCGGCATGCCACAGAGAGAAAATACCTGCTCAAGGCAGGAGATTACTGTGGACGCCAGCATATTGGAGCAGGGGAAGGCAAACGGAAAACGTGAATATTCGTCGATCATGGCGAGCAAATATGTGTTCCGAGTTGAAGAGGGCACTGGGCCCTTAAAATCGATGCTAAGTCGTTGCATCGGTTGGGTTGCATGTATGAGTATACCATCTGAGGGGCGGAAGAACTGAGGTTTTAATTCCGCACAAAGCCGGCATTCTGAGCATATTTTCTTTACATCTCCAGTGGAAAAAGGGAGATTCCGTGATCGTACGAAATGTAGCATGCGCGTAACGCCAGGATGGCACAAACCATTGTGGACATCCATGAGGGTGGAGGATGACATAGTGGAGCAGAATGCCCGTGTGAGGGTGTCCGGGGCCACATTCTCCTTGCCAGGCCGATAGAGAATGGTATAACCAAAAGAGGCCAGTTCCATCCTCCAAAGTTGTATTTTATTATTCTTAATTTTGGTTCGTTTTCGATTATCGAGCATGAAGGCGACTGATTGTTGGTCCGTGATCAATGTAAAGTGCTGGCGAGCTAGAAAATGGTTCCACTTCCGTACTGCCTCTATGATGGCTGTGGCTTCTTTCTCAACCGGAGGATAATGTAGCTCGGCACCTTGTAAGGTCCTGGACATAAATGCTATAGGACGACCTTCCTGATTCAGAGTAGCCGAGATCGCCACCTCCGAGGCATCACATTCAACCACGAAAGGGAGATTCTCATCAATGGAGTGAAGAGCCGCTTTCTCCAACTGTTTTTTGAGAAGGTTAAAGGCTGCAACAGCCGCTGTTCCCAGTGGAAATGATCTAGCATGCAGCAAGGGTTGGATTTTGTCCGAAAAATGAGGAATCCATTTAGCGTAGTATGCAAACAGACCGAGAGCCCGACGTAAAGAAGCCGGATTCTTAGGTGACGGGAGCTCTTGGAGCGGGCGAAGTCTTTCTGGGTCTGGCTTAATGATACCATTGCCTACGCAGTAGCCAAGGATGTTGATGGTCGGTTGCGACTCAACAGATTTGGATTCATTCAGGGTCAAATTACGGCGATGGAGGGCATCCCGAAATTTTTGGAGGTTGGAGTCGTGTTCCTGTTGATCGTGACCTGCAATGGTAATGTTATCAAGATAGGGAAAAGTGTCCCTTAGGTTTTCCTGCTTAACCAGGCCATCCATTGCCCGTTGAAAGACAGCCACTCCATTAGTAACCCCGAATGGGAGGCGACGAAATTGGTACAGCCGTCCATTAGCCTCAAAGGCTGTGTACTGCTTATCTGAGACCTTCAAGGGTAACTGATGATAGGCACTTTTTAAATCGTAAGTTGAGAACACTTTGCATTCGGCCAGTTTATTAACCATATCATCAATGCGTGGCAATGGGTAGGCGTCCAAGTCGGTATATTGATTGATGGTTTGCGAATAATCGATGCATAGTCGCTGTTTGTGAGGTTTTAGAGGGTTCTTGACAATGACGACTTGAGCCCGCCAGGGCGACGAACATGGTTCAATGATATCCTCTGCTAGAAGTCGAGAGATTTCAGCCGCAATAAAAGATTGGTCTTCCTGATTAAAGCGCCGCGATTTCGTTATTATCGGTTGGCATTGAGGCGGAATACTGGCAAATAATGAGGGTTCATCAAGTGAAGCTGCTGATAATGCACAAAATGGTAATTTAGACGGTATATTAGAAATAGTAAGTCCGGGTTTGGATCCACCAAACTCAATGGTGAGTTTCTTATGCTGTTTTTGGAAGTCCAGTCCTAAGAGGAGATCACTACATAAGTCCTTGAGCACCGAAAGTCGGGTGGAGGGATACATACGACCATGAAGTGTCATATCAACAACACAAAAGCCGGAGATTCTGGTATTAAGTGATGACTGGGCCATCGCAATTGCCTGGTCCGATGGGAAGACATGTAGTTTCAATTTCGCAACAATCTGTTCCTTAATGAAACTATCAGTACTTCCTGAGTCAATTAAGGCATCTAAGGTATGCCCTTTAATTGACATTTTTGTGGCAGCATGAGACAGGTTCTGTGGGCAAGCAGCTGTAATTGGTGTCGTTGCACAGAGAGTGGCTAAAACTCTCGGTGTGCTTCTTCGGGAGAGAGCTCGAGAAGAAGCTTGATAGGTCCTAGCTGGAGCATCTTGATAGGCCCTAATTGGGGCAGTTCGGTAGGCCTTAGCTGGATTGGCCCTCGTAGAGGCCCTTGATAGGCAAACTTTAGCAAAGTGTCCTTTTTTCCCGCAATAACTGCAGATTGCATTGCGAGCAGTGCAGGTTTTCCTAGGGTGAAAAGCATCTCCACAAAAGAAGCATTCCTTCCTAGATTGCCAAGAGGCTGCTAAAGTGGGGTCGTCCTCCTCTTCTTCATCAGAATTATCAGAATTAGATTCCCCCATGATAGGGTTCACCTGAGACCGCTTGAATTGTCTGGTTGCAGCTACAGCAGCAGATCGAGATCTGGGCAGCTGATAGAGGTCTGCATTTCTCTTTGCCAAATCCAGTGAACAAGCTAGGTCAAAAGCTTTTTGTAGCTCAAGTGTTTTACTTTCTAGTAGACGCTGGCGTATAAATGGAGAGGCAATCCCGCAGATGAAAGCATCACGAATCATTTCTTGGCGGTACAGCTCAGCTGAGGCTGCCTGAAAGTTACAATCTACGCTGAGCCTGCGAAGTTCTTGCAGGAATTCGTCAATTGATCCCCCTGGCCCTTGTCGGGCTGTGGCCAGTAGATGTCTAGCATAGACCTCATTTGGGGTCTTGGCATACAGTTTCTTAAGTGCCCGAATCACCTCATCGTAATTATCCCATTCATCAACATATTCGAACACTTTTGGGGTCACATAATTGATAAGTATCTTCAATCTAGCAGGAGCATCCGCTTCACATTCATCCAGAAAATTCTCAAAAGTACGGTACCAATGCTTCCATACCCTGCCAGCTGCTGGTGCATTCGGGTCCAAGTCCAGACGAATAGGTCTAAGGATTTTCTCCATGATGGGTGGTTCCCTGGATCCTTAATTCCGAGTTTGTCCGAAGGTCTAGTATTCGTGAGTGTAAATACTAAGTTACTTAAATTGATGTAAGAAAAAGGAGGCTTACCATCAAGTAACTTTAAAGTAAGCTTTAAGTAACTTATAAACACACTATATACAAGAGAGGTCTTTACCATGCCTCTGGTAGAAGCCTCTTACAATACTGAACAGACCAGTATTTATACCAGTCCAACAGGAAGTGACACATGACAGGAAGTGAGGTATGTACACAGTTCATAGTTCATAGTTCACAGTTCACAGGAAGTGATGACATAACTTCCCGGAAGTTATTATTTTTATCACACGCAGCAAACAGCTGAAGGACAGACTGCTGGGCTGCTGCTGCGCGGTGGGTGCCCTGGCGATGCCTGGCTGATCCAGCGAGGGTGGCAGCAGTTAGTGCCCGTGTGGCCCTGGTCTGTGTCGGCATGACACCAGCCAGTGAATGGACGGCACGACTGAGCACTTGGCTAGAAGCCGACTGTGCTGCCGCGAAGTCCTGCAGACTCCTGGCCTGTGCTGCACTGAATTGTTCCAGACTCCTGGCCTGTGCTGCACTGAATTGTTGCAGACTCCTGGCCTGTGCTGCTCCGAATTGCTGCACACTCCTTGACAGAGACTCTATGGAGTCAGGCATCCTTGCCACTGCAGCCATGAGCTCAGTGTGCCTGCGCTCAGCCTGGATGGCCATTTCCTCTAGGAGGCGCACCTCCTCTGCGCTGACCGTCGCAGGACTGGAGGCCGCACTCACCCTCTGGGGAGAAGTCCGCCGAGCTTCCCCACCCCTCCCGCATTGCTGCAGGCCGCTGGGCCCCGGAGCTTCACTCTCCTCCAACCCTTCCCCCCGGCTCCCCTCCAGGGAAGACGTGTCCCCGACATCGCCATGGGCTGGCGTGGCTGAGGGTGGCACTGATGGGCCGGCTTCCTCTTCCTCCTCCTCGTCTTCCGAAGGGCTGACAGTGGCAGCTTGAGGGCCCGCCTCCTCACCTGGCGATTCACCATCTGAAAGCAGGAAGGCACAAGAGTAGCTTTAGAGTGAGGACAGGGCGGCAGCGAGGGAGGCATGAGTGGTGCCATTCACCACATTGGTCGGACAGTGGCAAAGGATGGTGATCTCATGCGCAAGTGGAACGAGAGAGGTCCAAAAGGTGATGCCCTTACCATTGGTGCCCAGAACAGGGTCGACATCTCCATTGGCGACGGGGCCAATCAGCCGGCCTGCCATAATGCACTCCACATGCTGGTCGAGGTCGGAGAGCTCTTTGAGGTCAGGACGGCCTCCCCCGGTCTCAGTTCGGTTGCGCCGGTTGTGCGCCACCTTGGCCTGCAAGAGAAAGGACGGCCTCTAAGTACAGTGTGTAGCCCTGATCTTGTCTGCACTGCCTCCCATGGTCGAATAGCTTGTACAGTGTGTAGCCCTGATCTTGTCTGCAATGCCTCCCATGGTTGAAGAGCTTGTACAGTGTGTAAAGTGCTGAATGTGCAAGTGATTTTCATGCCAGTCCCATAGCTGCTGGATGAGGGCTGGCCATTAGGGCTTTCAGGCCCCTTTGCCCATAAAGTGAGGTGCACATGCAAGGATGAGGAGGACACTGGAAAGGGTACTCACCCTGACAACCCGAGTGAGGTCGTTGAACTTCTTCCGGCATTGCACAGGAGTCCTGGCAACCACGCTGTTGGAAGACACCCTGCTTGAGACCTCCCTCCAGGCTTTCCGGTAGGTGCTGGGCAGCGGCCTCTTGCCACCTTCTGGAAACAGAACATGGTGCCTGCGCTCCACTCCGCCAACCAGCAGCCTCAGGTCACCGTCGCTGAAGCGCTGCGCTCTCTCCCTGGCCTTCTCCATAGCCCTGGGCGTTGTGCAGGTGAAGCTGAAGTGGTCAGGCCTAGGCTGAGGGCTGCAGTGTGCAGGGCATGACAGGCAAACAAATTGACCCTCCCCCTTTAAGAGCTGACCGGCGCCAGAGTGTCTGCCGTCAATCAAGAACTCGCCGCACCGGCGCTGTGCCCGGCCTCGGGGCTATCGCTCAGCACCGCCGGCTTAGCGCCTAAAGATAGTCGTGCATCGCCTGTTTTAGCGCAGCAGCAACCTCTTGGGGCGATGCGACTGAATATCGGCGAAGGGGGCGCGACTTGGCGCCGGGCGCAAACTTTAGCGGCCGCCCGACTTTAGCACCCGAAAAGTGGCTATACTGAATTTCTAGGCCTTTATGTTCTGCTTTCCCAGGTTTTCCAGTGTTTCCTCCTCATACGTGACGTGGGTTGGTATTTTGTTGGGAATTAGGAGACAGAGTAGGCATAAAGGGAATGTATCTGATTGGCGGGATGTTACAAGTGGTGTTCCCCAGGGATCTGTACTGGGGTCTCAACTTTTCACCATATTTATCAATGATTTGGATGAAGGAATAGAGAGTTGTGTATTCAAGTTTGCAGATGACACTAACCTACGAGGCACAGTAAATTGTGTTGCAGGAAGTTACAAAAGGGCATAGACAGATTAAGTGAGTGGGCAAAACTATGGCAGATGAAGTTCAATGTGGTGAAGTGTGAGGCCAAGAAAGACAAATCAGGATATTTTCATAATGGTGAGAGACTAGGAGCTGTAGAGGAGCAAAGGGATTTAGTTGTACTGCTAAACAAATCATTAAAAGATTGTGGACAGGTACAAAAAGTAATCCAACAGACTAATGAAAGGTTGGCCTTTATCTCAAGGGGACTGGAAGACAAAGGGGAGGAAGTTATACTTCAGGGCCTAGAAATTCGGTAGGCTTAGCGCCGCATTTGAGGCGCTAGAGGGCCTAGCGCCGGAGTTATGGCCAGTTGAGAAATTCCCTGGGGCCCTAAATCGGCGTTGCACCGGTAGCGCTGCGCCGGCACCGATGACGTCATCGGTGTGCGCAGCGTCCCGGTTGCCGTGGTAACCCGGCCCCAAGCCGAAATTCAGTTGCGCCCGCCTCGCCCGTGGCAGGCGCAACTAAGACTCTGGCAACAGAGTCTTCCCCCAGTGTGCGCCGGCGCATAAAGGTGGAGCGGCGGCCGGCCGCGTTCCCGGCGGCCGCCTGCCCGCACCTCCCTTCCCGGACTCCTGCATTCCCCCCCCGCGGCCCTGATCAGTGTCTGATGCGAGCCCGGCACTTCCCCGAGGTGCCGGGCTCAGATGTCGGGTCAATCCGCCGGACAGTTGTCGGCTGCAGGCAGCTCCTCCTTAACAGGAGGAGGAGGCCTGCAGTTCCCCTGCCTGCCGCACCGCATCGGGTGCCGCAGCGGGGGATTAGCGCCGGGAAACCCAAGCTCACGCCCGTTTTGAGGCGCTAAAGGAGGGTTTTAGCGCCCGCCGCCGTCTGGGCCCGGCGCACCCGAATTTTCGTCGCGCGCTGCCGCATTACCGCTGGCGCAAACTTTCTGGCGCTACAGCCCTGGCAAGACCAAAACCCAATTTCTAGGCCCAGTTGTACAGAACCTTGGTCAGAATGCATCTGGAGTACTGCGTTCCGGAAGCATAAGAACAGAAGAACATAAGAAATAGGAGCAGGAGTAGGCCATTCGGCTCTTCAAGCCTGCTCCGCCATTCAATGAGATCATGGCTGATCTTCTGCCTCAACTCCATTCACTGGCCCTATCGCCATATCCCTTGATGCCCTTACTAGTCAGAAATCTATCGACTTCTGTTTTGAATATACCCAATTGTAAAGTCTGTGGGTTGTGCAGTTAATTACGACACAGACTTCAGGAGTAACATACAACAGGACTTTACTATTCGAAGGTCAGGGCGAATCTGCCCTATAAATCATGCCACAGCACTTATATACCGGTGTGGTCACCGTCGGTATTACCGTATACAGAAGCCAAACAAGTAGTGCCACACCTAAAATAGTTCTCTTAAAGGTGAACGGTTACATACAATAGTCTCTTAAAGGTAGACGGTTACATACACTACAATCCCCCCTTTTTAGCTTACAACATACGTATTCCCCATTAAACATAACATATATTCAACTTCATGTAAAACAATTTACAGATATAGGGCTAGATTTTCAGTATAGGCAGTTTTGGGGCGCTAACCTTAGCGCCCGCCCGAAGTTAGCGCCCGCCCCAAAGTAGCGCCCCGTTGCCGGAAATTCAGTGGCTTCGCCCTAAGAGGTTGGTGGAGCGCTAAAAGAGGCGTTCCACTACTATCTTTAGGCGCTAAGCCGGCGGTCCAGAGGGATAGCACCCAGGCGGGGCGCAGCGCGGGTGCGGTCATTTTTGGACTGACAGCAGACCCCGTGACGCCGACCAGCTCTTAAAGGGGGAAGGGACGAATTGGTCTGCTGCCACGCCCTGCACACTGCAGCCTTGCAAAGAGGCCTCAACACTGCTGCTCAGCCCCAGGGAGTCATGGCAACGCCAGAGAAGGCCCGTCAGCGTGCCCTGCGCTTCTCAGAGGGTGATCTGGACATAATGGTCACAGCTCTGGAGGTGAGGCGCAAGATCTTGTTCCCAGAGAGTGGGAGGAATCCAACCCACCACGACTACACCAAAGCCTGGAAGCAGATCGCCCAGAGGGTGACGTTCACCGGCGATGCCCCCAGGACCCACAAACAATGTCGTAAAAAATACAACAACCTGACCAGGATTGTCAGGGTGAGTACCCTTTCCAGTCTCCTCCTCATTCTTGCATGTACACCTGACATGATGGGCAAAGGGAGCTGAAAGTCCTATTGGCCAGCCCTCAGCCAGCAGCATTGGGACAGTCATGAGCATCAATTGGCCATTCGGCACTCTACACTCTGGCCAAGCTATTCCACCATGGGAGGCAGTGCACACTACATCAGGGCTTCACTCTGGCCAAGCTATTCCACCATGGGAGGCAGTGCACACTACATCAGGGCTTCACTCTGGCCAAGCTATTCCACCATGGGAGGCTGTGCACACTACATCAGGGCTTCACTCTGTCCAAGCTATTCCACCATGGGAGGCAGTGCACACTACATCAGGGCTTCACTCTGGCCAAGCTATTCCACCATGGGAGGCTGTGCACACTACATCAGGGCTACACTGCGCACTTACAGCCCGTCCTTTCTCTTGCAGGCTAAAGTAGCCTTTAATCGCCAGGCCCGTGCCAGGGGTGGCCGCGCCAAGCTGCAGAGGCTCACTCGGCTGGAGGAGCGCGTGTGTGTGCTCATGGGAGCCCGTGTGCTCGTCCCCACAGCGTGCGGAGTAGCCGACCCTCCACTGCCCGGCAATTGTAAGGACCTCGCCTTTTGGCCCTCTCGCGTCGCACTGGCCCATCCGAGCTACCTCCTTTGCCACTGTCCCACCAATGCGCTGAATGCCACCAGTCCTAACTCCCTCGCTGACGCCGTCTCCTCACTCTGAAGCTACTCTTGTGCATTCCTGCTTTCAGCTGGTGACGACCAGGACCCTGAAGCTGCCAGTGACAGCACCTCCGAGCAGGAGGAGGAGGAGGAGCAAGCCGGACCATTGGGGGAACAGTCACGTCCCGCAGGAGAGGAGGAAATGCTTGACACCTCCTCACTGGACGAGTGCCTGGAGGAACTGTCGCAGGGCAATGCAGCTTCTGGGACCAGTGGCGTCCAGCCACCCAGGAGCCGTGCGCGTGGCCCGCGGCCTTCCCCCCAAAGGGGGCAAGGATCAGAGGGGAGTGCTGCTGATCGGCACACTCGCCGCCACCAACGTGGCAAGGGTCCCCTAGTTCGGCCCCCTCCTCCCCAGCGGGAGAGTCGCGACTCCAGTCCGGACACCTTCACCTCGGAGGAGGTGCGGAAGCTGGATAAGATGGCCGAGGATTCGGACCGGCGCCACACGGAGCTCATGAGCGTGGTGGGGCGCATGCCTGAGGCCATCGAGTCGCTGGCGACCAGTGTGCGCGAGTTCGGGGCAGCAACTGCCGCGAGTGGCGGCATGCTGACTGATGCCGTCAAGACCCTGGCGGATGTGATGCGGGCGCACACCAGGACAACAGGGGCACTCACTGCTGCCACACGCGCTGTCTCAGGCAGGCATCGCCAGGGCAGCCGCCGCGCTGGACCATCCCAGCAAGCCGCCCCTCGGCTGATTGTTGCGCATCCTGCAGAGCGGGCCCGGCCAAGTGCCACCGTGCCACAGCACCAGCCAGCGCATCCCAGACGCCAGCTGGCCCACATTGCGCCATCCGTCGCCGCCATTCCCCCACTGGGGCGTCAAGGGCAAGCGGCTGCAGCTGATGGTGGCCAGGCTCAGGTGCGCCACTCAGCAGACGGCCCCTCGAGGCCCAAACGCCGTGTAGGCCGCCCCCCAGCGGCATCTGGCGGAAGGGCATCTGAGCCTCAGGCGCCTTCCCCCAGCCTCGCAGCAGCCACTGGGCAGAGCTTGCAAAGGAGCAGCAGGCCGGGCAGGGGAGGCAAAAGGCTGGGAAAGGTCTCGCCCTCGTGGGCCACTCAGTAGAGGGTGTGGCCAGCTTTCCTTTTATATGGCGGTGGCCATCTTTATTTTGCCCATGGTTGTGTTGTTGGAGGGCTTATTTTTTGCGTTAGGCCGACGTTGAGGCCCGGTTTGAAGAAATGTGGAGTGACTCCTCCCCAGTTTGTGGGAGTGAGTCGTTTGTTGGGCTTTTTGTGAGGCCCGTTTATTGTTTTTGGGGATTCATGTGGGAAGGGCTTTTCATTTTTGTGTAATAAATAATTATCTTTATTCATGCAGTCTCCATGGTTGTTCTTCTTAGTGTTTGTTGGCTTCGCCGGCTGAGGGCTTGCGGAGCGGCTGCATTCATCTTCCCTCATGGCCCCTGGCCATTCCCTGACAGGGGGCTTAGAAGTACCGTGTAATAAGGTGGCGTCGTGCGGCCCTTGGCCCTGGTCGCTCCCTCCTGGGAACGTACTCCTGCTCCTCCTCCTCCTCCTCCTCATGCTCCTCCTGCTCCTCCTCCTGAGGTGCTGGTCCAATGTCAGGTGGCAGTGCCTGAGTCCTGCGGATAGCCAGGTTGTGTAGCATGCAGCAAACCACCACAAATTGGGAGACCCGGTCCGGCGAATACTGGAGAGCTCCTCCGGAGCGATCAAGGCAGCGGAACCGCTGCTTGAGGACCCCAATAGTTTGCTCGATGATGTTGCGGGTGGTTTGATGGCTCTCGTTGTAGGCCTCTTCAGCAGCGGTCCTGGGCGCGCGGAGCGGGGTCATGAGCCAGGTGCACAAAGGATAGCCTTTGTCCCCGAGTAGCCATCCTCTTGGGGGAGGCTGTGCCTGGAACATGTCATGCACAGTACTCTGCCGCAGGATAAAGGCATCGTGGCTGCTGCCTGGGAAGCTGGCATTGACTGCCATGATGCGCTGCTTGTGGTCACACACCAGCTGCACATTCAGAGAATGGTAGCCCTTCCTGTTGCGATACTGCTCGCCATGCTCCAGAGGGGCCCGCAAAGCCACATGCGTACAGTCAATGGCGCCCTGCACCAAGGGGAATTCCCCGAGTCTGGAAAATCCCAATGCGCGCTGATGCTGGCTCTCCAGGGCCATGGGGAAGGAGATGAATTGGCTTCTCCTTCTGAACAGTGCTTCGGTCACCTGGCGGATGCAGCGATGCGCGCCGTACTGGGAGATGTTTGCTATGTCCCCAGCAGCGTATTGGAAGGAGCCGGTGGCATAGAAGTTCAATGCCACCGTCACCTTCACTTCCACTGACAGAGACGTCCTGCACCTGAGCTTTGGCCACAGATCTCGGCGAAGCAGGTGGCAGATCTCTGCAATCACCTCCTTTCGGAATCGGAGCCTTTTAACACATCGCGCGGCACTCATGTTTAGGTAGGAGCGCTGCTGGCGGTATAGCCTGACTGGGTAAGGCCTACGTGGCCGACGCCTGTAGCCCCCTCTGCCTCTAGCCAGGGCCGCCCCTCTCACAATGCGTCTGCGAGCCCTACGGACATGGAGCTGCAGCTCCGCGTTGGCACCCCATGCAACCCCCATCAAATCCTGGCAAACACTCAAATTTCCAAAAGGCCACTTGCAGCGCTCTGGCCTGAGTCCAAAAATACCTGAGCTCTTGCTGCTTGAAACCAGTTAGCGATCCTCCTTGTTGTGTCTCCAGAAATGCGTTGCACAAGAGTGTTTTCTGAAAAAAGGCTGGCCTTTATACTGGAGAGCACGTCCCCTTTAATTTGCGCCCCCCGGGGCCCGCGCTGGTTGTGTTGCGTTCCTTTTTCCAAACGCTCCGGCCGCCAGCCGCACAATGGGGCGGTCCGACTGAAGTTTGGAATCAGGGCGGCCAAAGGGCGTTGCACGAGGATGTGACGTCATTTTCTGCGCGCGCATCCGGGCGGGCGCTAAACTTTGCGCCGGCGCTAACGGGCAACTTAATTTGGGGCGGGGCGCAAACTGCGCTGCGCACGGGCGCTACACGCATAGCGCCCGAAAATCACTTCTCTTAAGGCGCTAACTGCTGGCGCTAGCAACTGAAAATCTAGCCCATAGTCTCTGCGGAAAACAGTTCACAGGTTCAGTCTCTGTGGGAACAGTTCACAGATTCAGTCTCTGGTCTTGACTCGGTCCGAACAACATCTCTGTTGTGTAGCCGGTTCACATTGCTAGCGTGACTCATCCAATAGTCTTTCCCTTGACGTAACAGCTTGAACTTCCGTCCTGCTGAACCAGCAGTGCTGACTTTTACAAACAGCTGGACTGCCTTAGTAATTTTTCCCTACTTTCCCATTAGAAGTGATAATGATTTAGATGGTTATCATCTTCGGCTTCGTCTTTTCCTTTTTTGCTTCTTGGAGACTCTTGGGGCTCCCTTATCAGCTGCCAGCTGTAGTGCCACCATCTCCCTATGTTCCTTAGACTTTAAGTGCTTCATCCTGATTTCTGCACTTTGGGAGTTTTCATCACAAGCTGGGCAGACCAAGTCCTTGTAATATTCCGTGTCACTCAACAGGTCATGGTAATATTCGGTGTCATCCTGAGCTAGTCTAGCGAGAGGGCCTGCTACTTCTTCCTTACCCAACTGGACGTTAGCCGACTGTTGTTCCCTCCCTAGACATCTTTCCTGAAGAGACTTCTTTATGCGTTCATATTCATCCCACTCTTCCTGGGTTTCCTGCAAATCCTTCACTAATGACTTCAATACTTCCCCTTCCATCGGAGATTGATTGATCGGGCTATTCAATCCTTCTACTGGAGCATCTGTTTCAACATTCTGTTGTTCCCATTGACGTGATTCAGCGTACTTTTGGCATCCCAGTAAAATCCGTGTTGCACCCTCAGCTATATCCGTAACTTTTGAGAGCTCCGAACTCCTTCCCTCTGAAGATTGAAGCTCGTGTTCAGATTGTTCCCATTGCAGAGTCTTGTCCCTCAACATATGAAGGAGTTGGCTGACCGTTAACTCTTCCACGGGAACACTGTGAATCAGAGTCTTCTCCATTTCATCCACCTTTTCCTCCAATGCTTTCACCTTCTTTTCCTCTTGGACTTTGGCTTTCAGCGCTCGGAGAAGTTGTGCCATGATGCTATCTAGCTCTTGTGCCATGATGCTCTCTAGCTCATGTCTTACAGTCTCTGTGTTTCTTACAGTTTCCTTTTCTTCCACTGAAAGGATTCCCAGTTGACTCTGTTCTTCAAGTTGTTGAACCTCGGTCATTGCCGCCTCATATTTGTCTTGGGTTTCCTTCAAATTTTTTCTGAGTTCTTGGACATCTTGCCTTTCATGTTCTGCCATGTCTTTCACCTCTAATTTCTCATCTATGGATGGAACTTCTACCGATGAGTCTGTCTTGGCCTTGAGCTCATCAAGAATTTCCTGCAGCCTTTGGACTTCTTGCTCATGTTCAACCTTTAGTTGCTCATATGCTTCTACTGAAACTAGCTTTTCGGAGGTTGCCGAGTTAACCCCCTCCAGAATTGTAGCCTGGGCCTGTTCATACTGTTCTTTCAACTGCTCACACTCTGCTTGTAAGGAGTCGTAGAGAAGAACTGGAATAAAATCCTGGCTTCCTGAAGATTCCTCTTCATTTGCTTCTTTCACAATTTTCTGTTGGAGTTCAGCCAAGGCTGGTATGCTATCTGCCTCTCGAAGTCTCACTGCCATCAATTCTTCTTTATTCTTGCAGTCTATCTCAGCCATTTTCCCTTTACTTTCATTTAACTGAGTGAGTAGTCCCTTATTCTGGGCTGAGAGATATTGCACCTTCTCCTGTAGACCATTGCACTCCTTCTCTGTTCGACCTAGCTGGTTACTGCTGATTTGGTTCTGTGTTTCAAGTTCCAACATCCTTTGCTTAGCTTCTTTCAGTTTCGCCCCTATAAGCTCCTCTTGCAACATGGCCACATTATTCTCATCAGGTAAAGAAGCGTTTCTCTTTTCTATGCCCAAGATTTTGTTTTGCATCTCTTTAAGTGCACACTGCGATTCAGCTTCTCTTAACCTTGCCTGCACTAGCTCCGTCTCCAATTGCAGAACAAAATCCTCAGTGTAGCGTGGGTTGCCTTTATGCTGTATCTCTAGATCATGCAAATATTCTAACTCCTGAACATCATAAGGGAGATGTGATCGGTAATTGGTCACGATGGCTCTATGGTCGCTCTCTGCTTGAGCCAGCAGGTTCTGTTGTCTTTCCAGACTCTCCCATTCGGTGTCATAGAACTTTTTCATTGTTTTCATCTCTTGTACGAGACGGTAACTCAATTGTTCTAATTGTTGTCGTACTTTGAGATAACGTTGAGTTCGAGCCCGGTGTTCCTCCGTAATGCATATGTCTGTAACTTGAACAGACTCAAAATTCTCTGTCTTTATACACGCCATCGTTTTTCCAACCTTAGTCAGTGAGTTCATGTTAACCTTGTTTTTCATACTTGGGCTGGACTTATCGTCTTCCGGCTCAGAGTCTGAGCTGCTTGTCTGCACCGAGTCCTCACTCATCATTGCTTGTAGGTCGTGCCATTCCATGTCTATTTTCTTGATCCACTCCCGTCCTAGAAGTGGTGGTCCTCCCTCAGGTAGTACGTATAAGTTCATTCTTGGGTGTTCTTTACCCCTATCTCTCACCTTGACTCTTATCTTTCCCATGGGGTATACTTTATGCCCCGTGTATGTCTGCAATACGAACTTGGTATCTCTTAAGGGTATATGTGAAAAGAGCCGGTGGTAATCCCTTCGATTTATGACTGATACAGCTGATTCAGTGTCCAACTCCATTTTCACTTGGATTCCAGCTATTTTTAGCATGACCCAGATAGTTTGTAGGTCAGCTTCCTTACTCACATTATGAATTCTCAGACTACCCAGCTCCTGGCCGTTTGGGTCTGAGTCTGAATTCTGTTCGTCTGAACTCTTCTCAGCCACCTTGTGTACCTTGTTGTACTTTTCCTGTGATGGCTTCCTTTGGTTGTTGGTCTTCTTCCCTGACCGGCATACCTTAGCGATGTGACCCAGTTTGCCACATTTCCTACATTCCTGGTTCTTAAACCAGCATTGGTTCTGATCATGTGTTGTCTTCCCACAGCGATAGCATTTTGTTATACTCGAGGTAATTTGGTCCACACCGAGTGCCGCTGCCTTTAGCTGCATTTCCGCAGTTCCTTTCGCTGCGGCTTCGTGCGATGCTGCTATAAGGACAGCCCTGTCAAGTGTAAGGTCGTTCTCTTCGAGTAATCGCTTTTGCGTCCCTTCCTTGGACAGTCCGCATACGAACTTGTCTCGCAATGCCTCTGTCAGATTCCCTTCAAACTGGCAGTATTTCGCTAGTCTACGCAATTCGACCAAGTATTCCGCGTTGCTTTCGTCTTTCCGTTGCGTTCTCGCATAGAATTTGAATCGTTCAGCCAACATCAACGGTGTGGGGTTCAAGTGATCCTTCAGAACAGCCACTATCTCATCGAAAGTCTGATCCGCCGGTTTAGCTGGTGATAGTAGATGCTTCAAGAGCCCGTATGTCTTTGCGCCCATCGAGTTTAGCAAGGTTATAGCTTTGTCGTCTTCTTCTATTTTGTTGGCCTCACAATAGATCTCAATGCGTTCCACGTACGTGGCCCAGTCTTCTATCTCCGAATTAAAATCGTTGATGTTACCACGCTTAGGCATCTTCCTCTCTTTGGGAACAACACAAGTATTTCTTTAAATTATTATTTCTTTTTTTTTCTAAGATGGCGGTTTTCCCGCAAAAATGGCGGTTTCCCGCTCTTATCTCCTCTCCCCGCCCACTTCAATGGCGGTTTCCCGCTTCTGTCTTCTTCCCCGCCTAATGGCGGCTTCCCGCGTTTCTTCCCTGGCGGGAGGGGTACACTTTCCCCACGGGCGACGGCCGCTGGCTTTCAGGTTCACAGCCTGCGCGTCGGCTTCAAGGCTTTCCCTTTTTTTTTTTTAATTTTATGGCAGGGCGACCGGCTCTGGGTACCCCGTTGACGGCGAACAGGTTCAGCCGCTGGGCTGGCTCTCGCACAGTTCCCCTTGCTCGGCTCTGTCTCTCTCCCGCTCGCTCGGCTCTACCGGTACTGGGTACACCCCGTTGACGGAGGACAGTTCAGCCGCTGGACTGGCTCTCGCACAGTTCCCCTTGCTCGGCTCTGCCTCTCTCCCGCTCGCTCGGCTCTACCGGCGCTGGTTACACCCCGTTGACGGAGGACAGTTCAGCCGCTGGACTGGCTCTCGTGCAGTCTCTCTTGGTCGGCTCTGCCTCTCCCGCTCGCTCGGACCCCAATCGCGCCTCCCAGCCCTCTCGCAGTCCGGTGCTTCTCTCCCCGGCTGCGGCTGAGTTTCTCTCTTCCCGCGCCTACGCTCCCGGTCGCAGCGCTTCGTGGCTTCGGTCACCGCCCGGCTTTTCCCGCCGGTCGCGGTCTCTCACGACGCCGTTGGACCCGACTTTTTGTCCGGCTCCTTTTCCCCCTCGACCGTGGTCGAGTGCCCAGCCCTTATCCTCCGGCTATTCTTTTCACTTTCCCTTACTCACAGTCACCATGGCAGAAGGGACAGTCAGTGCCTGTTGCTGATGGAAGTTTCTGTCGCTAAAGTCTTCCTCCTTTCTATTGCTGCAGCCTTGAGTTTTCTCCCAGCCGAATGACGAGGGCGGTTGCCTCTTTTCGACGCTCTTTCGTTGCTTTGAAAATATTGTTGCCGGAGGGTACGATCGGACTCGTCGCCACTGTAAAGTCTGTGGGTTGTGCAGTTAATTACGACACAGACTTCAGGAGTAACATACAACAGGACTTTACTATTCGAAGGTCAGGGCGAATCTGCCCTATAAATCATGCCACAGCACTTATATACCGGTGTGGTCACCGTCGGTATTACCGTATACAGAAGCCAAACAAGTAGTGCCACACCTAAAATAGTTCTCTTAAAGGTGAACGGTTACATACAATAGTCTCTTAAAGGTAGACGGTTACATACACTACACCAATGACTGAGACTCCACAGCCCTCTGGGGCAGAGAATTCCAAAGATTCACCACCCTCTGTGTGAAGAAATTTCTTCTCATCTCAGTCCTGAATGGCCTACCCTTTATCTTGAGGCTGTGGCCCCTGGTTCTAGACTCCTCAGCCAATGGAAACATTCTCCCAGCATCCACCCTATCAAGCCCTGTAATAATTTTGTATGCTTCAATGAGATCCCCTCTCATTCTTCTGAATTCAAGAGAATACAGGCCTAGTTTACTCAATCTCTTCTCATACGACAGTCCCGCCATCCCAGGAATCAATCTCGTGAACCTTCGTTGCACTCCCTCTATGGCAAGTATATCCTTCCTTAGGTAAGGTGACCAAAATTGTACACAGTACGCCAGGTGTGGTCTCACCAAGGCCCTATATAATTGGTGAAAGACTTCTTTACTCCTGTACTCAAATCCTCTTGTAATGAAGGCCAGCATACTATTTGCCTTCCTAATGGCTTGCTGCACCTGCACATTCACTTTCAGTGACTCATGTACAAGGACACCCAGGCCCTTTTGAGCATCTGCATTTCCCAAACTTTCACCATTTAGGAAATACTCTGCTTTTCTGTTTTTTCTACCAAAGTGGATAACTTCACATTTATCCACATTGTAATCCATCTGCCATGTTCTTGCCCACTCACTGAGCCTGTCGAGATCCTCTTGAAGCCTCTTCACATCCTTTTCACAACTGACACTGCCACCTAGCTTTGTATCATCAGCAAATTTGGAAATGTTACATTTAGTTCCCTCATCCAAATCATTGATATAGATTGTGAATAGCTGGGGCCCAAGCACCGATCCCTGTGGTACCCCACTAGTCACAGCCTGCCATCTGAAAAAGACCCGTTTATCCCAACTCTTTGTTTTCTGTCTGTTAACCAATTCTCAATCCAAGCTAATATATTACCCCCAATTCCATGTGCCCTAATTTTGTTCACCAACCTCTTGTGTGGGACCTTATCGGCCTTGTATTAAACACTTCGATTATAGAACACTTCGAAACACTTTGACACAGAAAGGCAGCGTATTTCCTAAATGGTGAAAGATTGGGGAATGCAGATGCTCAAAGGGACCTGGGTGTCCTTGTACATGAGTCACTGAAAGTGAATGTGCAGGTGCAGCAAGCCATTAGATTGGCCTTGGAGGACGTACAGCGTAGATTCACCAGAATGATATTAGCTCTTAAAGGGTTAAATTATGAGAACAGGTTGCATGAAATTGGCTTGTATACCTTTGAGTTTAGAAGGTTGAGGGGAGATCTAATCGAAGTGTTTAAAATGATAAAAGGATTTGACAGAGTAGATACATAAAGAAAAGAAAGAAAGACAAACTTGCATTTATATAGCGCCTTTCACGACCACCGGACGTCTCAAAGCGCTTTACAGCCAATGAAGTACTCTTGGAGTATTCACTGTTGTAATGTGGGAAATGTGGCAGCCAATTTGCACACAGCAAGCTCCCACAAACAGCAATGTGATAATGATCAGGTAATCTGTTTTTAGTGATGTTGATTGAGGGATAAATATTGGCCAGGACACCAGGGATAACTCCCCTGCTCTTCTTCGAAATAGTGCCAATGGATCTTTTACATCCACCTGAGAGAGCAGACGCAGCCTTGGTTTAATGTCTCATCCGAAAGATGGCACCTCCGACAGTGCAGCACTCCCTCAGCACTGCACTGGAGTGTCAGCCTAGATTTTTGTGCTCAAGTCTCTGGAGTGGGACTTGAACCCACAACCTTCTGACTCAGAGGCGAGGGTGTTCACTGTCAATCAGGCTGAGTTCTGGGCAGGGAACCTGTCAAGTACAAAAGACGTATACTCCACAACATGCAGGGAAACCAGGACTTCTGGGTTACCTGTCTGAAACTCTGCCCCCAACCCCCCTCTACGTAACCCACCTCTGTTAATATCCAGAATATAGAAGCACAATTCCTCTGGTGGAGTAATCCAGAATAAGAGGGCACTATCCTAAAATTAGAGCTACTCCATTTAGGAGTGAAATCAGGAAGCACTTTTTCACACAAAGGGTAATGGAAATCTCAAATTTTCTTCCCAAAAGATTGTGAATGCAAGGTCAATTGAAATTTTTAAGATTACGATCAATGGATTTTTGTTGGGTAAGGGTATCAAGGGATATGGTTCCACGACAGGTAAATGGATTTGAGGTACAGATCAGCTATGCTCCAATTGAATGGTGGAGCAGGCTCGAGGGGCTGAATGCCTATTCCTGTTCCTATGCTCCAATGAAACTGGACAGGCGGGCAGTTAAAATTGGCTGGGTGAATTATCCGCTGACGTCCTGCTGTCTGGAATTTTAACCTACTCTTCTGAACAGACACCAAGGACGTCCGCTTGAAGCCGGCGGGGTCTTTGGAGAGGAGTGACTGTTGCTTTCCCACCAGGTGAAGATAGTGGTAAGAAGATCTGAGGGCAGAAGAAGCCCAACCAGGTAAGAATTTTTACTTTTGTTTACTTTCCTTGTGGGACCAGCAGGAGCAAAAGGGCTCTGGGCCCCATAAGGAAAGTTTAGGCCTCCCCTGCCCCGGATTCCTCTCCGCTTTAACAATTGTGAGTCCCTCCTGAAAGCCTCCTCCCTACCATTTACCTGGGTATTGGGCAACCGTTCCATTGGCGCTGCCCGGCAGCCTCCTGCCGCCCAAAATTCTTGGCCACCAGCAGTTGTTGCTTCCTGCCCATTACGTAGCGAGCAGCTGATTGGGGTCTGGGAATTAAAATTATCACGCTGCCTAGGTCGGGGGAGCCGGCCCTCGCCTGCGTAAAGAAAAATAGAAAATAAAATTGACAATTTTTTGGGTAGAAGTAAATTTTCATTGTTGATCCTCATTTCTGGCCTTACAACAAAATTATCTTGGGAGATTCTGCTATCTTCATTTATTATACTAAATAAATACATTTTAAAGATCTATTACCTAGTAATATATTCACTCGACTGATACAGATGGCAGTCGGGATGTAGTTAACAGAAGTGTTTCATTGTGTGTGGTTTGAACCTGAATGGATTTGTTTCCTTAATGAGGATCACAGCCTAGCAAATTGGATGGTTTCATTTCCATCCCAATTAACAGGTTTCAATAGTAAAATGAAGGAACATATTAGGAGGATGTGTTTTAGGGATTGATGCATACTGAGTTTAATAAATATGCAGTGTTCACACAGGTCCAGTCCCAATCAGCGGGATATCTGTCTGCAAACCACCTCTCGCAAATGAGTATATTCTGTATTCAGTTTAAACAGTGTTTATAAAGTTTACTTAGTAAATAAAAAAAATAGATGAACAAATGTTAAAATAATTTAGTGTGAATCCAAGTGATTTGTGCAAGATTTCTCCAAGGAAAAAGGCATGTTCAGATTACAAACTCACAATGAGCTGTCAATATTGTGCATTCTTTCCATTCTCAATGGATGCAAAAAGGCACCAGCATACCATAACCACATTGGTATGGCAACCAATTTGTGTTCCACTATATCTAAATCTAAAACTACTATATCTCTATCTCTATATATCGATATATCTCTATCTCTATATCCATCGAGGACTGAATTTCCCTCTTTGTGGGGTGATACTTCCATGCACTACTCTAACTCCACTGTAATCCTGATCCATTTTCCTGGGTCAGGGTAATTTCCAACGCAGGCCAGGCTCCCGGTGGGAATCCCACCACCAATGGAAGACCACTGCTGTAACAGAGGGAAATTGGGTGGTTTTGCAGCAAGATTGCCACTGTAGCACTCAAAGAGGTGGGGGAGGCACTTAATATGGCAGGAAACCATGAAAATGAACAAACCTACCTGCTTTGTGAGGCCTGCAAAGGTAAGTGTAAGGGGCTGAATTGGAGGGAGAGGAGGCTTCTACTAGGTTCCTTCCCACCATTTAGAAAATTCAGAGCCATTACTGCTGATACCCCAGGGTTATTGCCACTTTTCACCCGGTGATCCCAGGCCATCAGCCTACACTTCTAAGATCTTTCCCTTGGGAATGCTGCACTGTCGGAGGTGCCACCTTTTGGATGAGACTTTTTTGTCTGCCCTCTCAAGTTGTCAAAAAAGATCCCAAGGCACTATTTTGAAGAAGTGCAGAGGAGTTCTCCCTGGTATCCTGGCCAATATTTATCCCTCAATCAATATCATTGAAACAGATTATCTGGTCATTATCACATTGCTCTTTGTGGGAGTTTGCTGTGCGTAAATTGGCTGCCGTGTTTCCTACATTACAACAGTGACTACACTTCAAAAAGTACTAAATTAGCTGTAAAGTACTTTGGGACATACTGAGGTCTTGATAGGTGCTATATGAATGCAAGCCTTTCTTTTTCTTTGTTTTCCCTCTTAGGTTAGTCACAGCAAGATGCTGCCAAAGAGGAGAAGGAGGAGGAGAAAGAAGAAATAGAAAGTAAGCAGTGCCCTTCCACCTTTGCCCTATCCAACTCCTCTTCACACAAGCCATCTTTCACTCTTTCTCTCTTAGCTCAAAGAAATCCACCTGCGGGAATCTAGAGAGTTACGATAAGAGATTGTCACTAGCAGGGCTACGGGCGGGGGAGTGGGACTAGCTGAAGTGTGCTTGCAGAGAGACGGCACAGGCTCGATGGGCCGAATGGCCTCCTTCTGTGCTGTAACTATTCTATGATTCTATGATTCTATGAATGAGTCACAGATTATGAGGGTCCTGGGGGTGTCACATGCCCTAGGTAGCAGTGGGTATCAGAAGCACTGCAGATGGCATATGTTGGCTCTAGAGCCTCAGGAATTAGATTTCAGGGGTGCTGTTCTAAAAGGGATATTGGATGAGCAACAAACTTACTTGGCAGCTTTGAGGATCAGCTCCGAGGACCGGAGACAGGTGTTAGGAGTCATGGCAGAGTCCAATGCAATGCTACCTGGATTGAGTGGCAGTTCCAGAAACATCTGCATCTTTCCCTCCTAAACAAGAGGTCGCAAGACCAGTTCGTGACTTGTCTGTGGAGATAGTGACCACTGGCCTTCAGACCTCAAGAGAACGATAGCAACGTGTTTCAGAGAGCTTTGGAACACAATCTTTCAGGGTTGACTTAGTGTAAATGCAACCATCAGGTGTGCCCTTGCACTGATCAGATTTGCCTGTGTCTGGGCCCAGGTGTACTGGCGTGTCTGGACGCAGCGAAAAGTCGAGTGTTCAGAATGCCACCCGCAAAAGAATCACCAAACTTTCCTCCTAGACGCAGGAAAATCTCCCCTCTAGAATTAACTGTTTAACTGCCTTATCAAACTAAAGGGCTATTTCTAGCTAAGGAGCCTTTAGGTTTTTGTAACTTGACTTTACAGTTGGAAAATACATGATAATCACCTAGAATGCTTTGAAAAGCAAACTGCCTGTGAAAGTCAGTTTGTGGCTGTGGAGGCAGGAATCAGTGGCAACATGGGTTGTATAGGGTAGTAATGCACGTGCCCCTGCTCCATTAATTGATTGATTTGTGCCCACTATTCCATTAAGGTATTAATTTTATTGCTCCATTAATTATTGATTCAGTGTGCCTGCTGTTCCATTAATTTATTAATTAACCAGTGCCCACTGCTTTATTAATTTGTTGGTCTGCCTGCTGCCTTATGGATTTATTGATTGTGATGAAATATGCCATTCATCAGGCACTGTATTCCCTGTGTTTAGTTTAGTTTCAGTTTCATTTCCTTACCTGTATTATATTGTGTGCAGGGCTCCGCCCATACCTGGCCCCTACTTAAGCAAGCCCCAGCGTGTCTCACAGCAGTACAGCAGATCTCTGGATGAGACACACTTCTCCAATGTGTATTACTTTCTGAGTTAATAAAAGCCTTGCTTTGCTCCGTTAACGTCGAGTCTCGGATTCATTGAGGCACATCATTGATGCTCTGTTAATTTATTGATTTGTTATTATACTCACTGGTCTATGAATTTGTTAACTCATTACTACTCAGTTCTCCATTTAGTTCACTGGTGCCTGCGACTGTATTAATTTAGTAATTTACTGGGGCCTACTGTTGTCTTAATTTAGTATCTGCTGGTGCTTGTTGCTCTATCAATTTATTGATTCCACAGCTCCATTAATTTCTTAAGTCATGGGTGCCTTTTTAGCTGCACTGCGATGTTCATGAGTACCCATTCATTGTTGTCAGTGAGTTGCAACACATATGGTTTGTGTTGGGTTTCTGTGAGCTATTTCCCTGTTGCAGTCATATGATATAAATAAAGCACACTGGGGGTTTATTTTGGTGAAAGGGCAAAAACAGGCGCTAACTGGGTGCTGTGCTAATAAGACACGCCTGTTTGAAAGTCTGTTGTAGCATGTAACTTTGGTCCTAATTGTTGATTACCATAATTTGAACTTGTCTGGAGGTGCTAAAACAGACGCCTGCAGGTTTAGCACTAAAGCGCTAATTAGACACAATTTTCGTGCAGCAGTATATGTGGGCTCCACTCACCCACTTCCACTGAAGGTGTGGAGTGTGCTGGATGACACAGCAGCACATTTCAAGATGGCTCAGGAACTGAGTGAGAGGTTAATCTGGCTAAAAATATTTGACAGCGTAATCCTGCCGATTGCGCTGTACGGTAGTGAAGTATGGGGCCCGCTCAATCACCATAGCTACACTAAATGGGAAAAACACACAATAGAAGCCCTACATGCAGAATTTTGCCGAAGCATCCTTCGCACCCAAAGGAAAACACCAACAAATGCATGCAGAGCCGAACTAGGCAGATACCCACTGATAATAAACATCCAAAAACGAGCACTAAACTTCCTAAATCACCTCAAATCTAGCTCCCCAGACACCCTTCATTTTAAAGCCTTCCAGACCCAAGAGCTAAACCCAGAAAAGAGTCCCCTGAGTCAGCTGCTACTGAAACTAAGTACTCCTACTCAGCCGGACCCTGACCAGTCCCAGGCCAACACTGCCGTCCAAACACCAATCCGAGTGAACCAAATCATTAAACAAAGCAAAGAAACCTACCTGGAACATTGGAACAAAATAACCAAAAGCCAAAGCAGATTAGAATGTAACCGGGCCCTAAAAAGAGAATATAAACTGGCAGACTATCTCTCGACCATCAGAGACACAAAACAGAGACAGACCCTCACCAGGTACAGACTAAGCGACCACCAACTGGCAATTGAAAAAGGAAGATACAAGAAATCCTGGCAGCCTAGAGTGAATAGAATATGTGATCAATGTCTGGCCGGCGAGGTTGAGACAGAGATGCATTTCCTCCTAAAATGCAAAAAATTCAACACATCAAGAAACATATTATTTGACAAGCTCAGCCAAACAACCCCAGATTTCAAGGAATTGGATGACCTGTCAAAATTAAGATTAGTCCTGGGAGAAGGAGACAGACCATACCTTGGTGCCAAATATGTAACAACATGTCACAACCTGAGGACTGTTTAAAATTAATACTGAATGTACCCACTGATGTACAAAGACTGTTTAAATTAATATTGTTTAAAGTAATATTGTATGTACCCAACGAAGGTCAGAATTGTTTGACACCTACAGAATGTTGGAAAACTGTACTTTTTTTTATGTAAGCTTTGGCAATATGGTTCCCTGTAAACTTTCATGCCAATAAAGCATTTGAATTGAATTGAATTAAATTGAATTGAATTGTGTACCGGTTCTCAGACACGGCACTGGAAGTCCTGGTGGAGGAGGTACAGAGGAGGAGGGATGTCCTGCAAGGGGGATGGAGTCCATCTCGCCTTCCTGTTCCTCTCTCCTGCAGCAGCTGGTGCTACTCTGCCTGGTCTCATGTCCTCCTCCTATTCCTCCTGCAGACCCAGGGGGACCCCTAGCCCTCCCTTTCTCCTGGTGACTCCTACAAGGTGTCCAATAAGGTACAGTAGCAGAACACTTATTCTTATTAGGTGAAGTCCTCAGAGAATTTCCAGAATAAATGTTGATAGAGTGTTGGTGAAGTCTTGACAAAATGTCCCAGAATGTCTCCCGATGTGTTTCAAACGTCCTCTACAAACCTCCAGCAGCAAGTGAACAGTAAACAGTAATATACCTTTAAGTAGCGCTCGAAATTCTCAGCATCGACTTGTTTACTCCCAATCAGCTGGTTGCTGCTAGGCGAGGGCGTTAGGTCAAGTGCTATACAACAAAATGCCATGTAGGCTCCTTAATGAACGCCAGTGGGCAATTTAAGTGGCAATCAGCTCCTTAACGATCTTCCAGACAACCGTTCCTTGTGCAAGCTTCAAATCGTTTACCCAGGTGGCGTCTTGCGCTAAACGTGGCTAAACCAGCGTTTCAACTTACGACCCAAGCTTGGCCATCTTGGAGGTTCTTTAGTGCCTAAATATCCAAGGAAAATTACCACCATTTTATTCTAATTTAAATTCTCTAACTTTTTCCATTATGTTTTAATCCCCATGATATTGTAGCTCACTGTTTTAGGATGTATTGTCATCATATTCTTTGAAATAAAGCCTTACAAAACTGTGCAGTTTTTGACTCCCTGTATGTGATACCATAGAGATTGACTAAAAGATAGGCCGGGAAATTCCTTGGAGCTGCTCTTGGGACACCACCATAACTTCCCTGAAACTCCTTTTGTGAGCATAAATGGGGTTTCCACCATTCTTCCAGTGAAGGTTCGGTAGCGGAGCATCCGAACATTCAACATCTTAAATATTTTATTCTTCACACTTTCTTTAGAAAATGGTTTTTAAGTTGATGATTTGATTGATTAGTTCCTTTAAAAATGTGGTTCATTTGCAGTGGTAAGTAACTAAGATTTATCACTGTTTTTCACAAAAAGGATATAAACTTATTTGCGAATTGTGGCTTAAAGAAAATTATTCCATTGACTTGTATTGAGACGGAAAAGATGTGTGCACTGCAGGATTATTAAAATCAGTGCGCATTACTTAAAGTTTCCCCCCTCTAAACACATCTTGCTTAAATTTGTTTTATCAATGAAGAAATCTAGATGAAGGGTTAATGCTCATAAAGCTGAAAAGAGAGGCAGTGGTTATTTGATGCCAATCGTGAGTATTGAAAGGTTGTGGATTGTAGGAGAAAAGATAGACTAAGGGAGGTAAGAGGTTCCACAGTCTGAGGCCCAGAGACAATAATGTATTAAGCAACATACCATTGAAAACTACACATTTGGATAGCCACAACACTACCCAATTGAAAATTAATTGGTGTCTGAGAAAATACCTCATATAAAGAAATGTTTCTTTGAACCACATTCCCGAAGTTGCTGCCAACAATATTATTTATTTATGATGAGATAATAGATAATAATCAATAATAAAGGTAGCAAGTTCTAATGGGCAAAGGCTTCTGAAGTGAAAGTAGAGACTTGGGCCTCGATTTTAACTCAGCTGTGGGTTATTGGCGTGTTCCCTGAATTTCGTGTTTCCCACACGAATCTAAATGGATGTGGGAGATTGATGCAATTTTAACTCAATTGGCCAATTGATTTCCAACGTGTGGGAAGCCTTTGCAAATGGGTTTTTCATGACTGAAAGTCCCCTCCGATGACGTCATCATTGCTGCTGCATTTAAGGTCCACAGCAAGCCTTGCTTCTTCTGCAGACTGCCAAGATTTCTCCATTTGATGGCACAGGAACCTGCAGGAACAATGGCCAGCAGGAGGGCAAGAGCAGCTCCTAAGTTTGATGAGGCAGCACTGTAGGCATTGGTGGATGGGGCTAGGGCCCACAGGGAGGTCCTGTTCCCTTCATCAGGGAGGAAGAAGCCTCCCAGTCAGACCAAGGCTGTGTGGCTACAGGTGGCTGGGGAGGTCAACTCCTTGGGGGTCACACGGCACACCTGGATGCAGTGCAGGAAAAGATTCCATGACCTTTAACGCACTGGAAAAGTAAGTATGAAGTTCCCATCACCCTCAATCTGATCCCCATTGCCTTTCCTCACCAGCACTCAGCTTTAGCAATCTCTTCCTCCACATCCCACTTGACACTCACATCCATGCACCCTTACCCATTCGCTCTCTCTCTATGTTCACAATCACATAACTATTCCACCATGCAGCCCTCACACTCCCGATCACTCTGATGCTTTGAACACAACTGACAACACACAGGGAGGGCCCTTGGTATTGCAACCTCACTCCATCTTTGTCTCCTTCTAAGTATCTATGCTATGCAATCTCTACACTCACTCCTTCATTCTCACTCAACCTCCACTTGTCTCCCTCATTGCAGGAAAAGAGAGCTCACAATAAAAGAGAAAGAGCCAGGACAGGAGGAGGCCCACCATCATTAGCCCAGCTCACCCCCTGGGAGGAAGCCGTCCTGGAAATTGTTGGGGTTGAAAAAGATGCGCGTGTTGGGGCCGGACAGACGGGTGCATCACAGCAAGCTGGTGACAGAATAGTTTTCCATCTCTCTCATTGACATTGCATGAGTCGCTGATAATGATTCTGAAGCTATAACAGATGGACTTATGATCATCTGCAATATGCAATGTGCATGTAACCTTGGCCTCACATCTCTAACTCTTTCCTTTACTCCCCCACAGGACCATCGAGAGCCCCCGTCCCCACTGTCCAGGAGGAAGAGCCTGAGCTTTCAGACTCCTCAGAGGAATCTCCAACCTCTGAGGGCACAGCGTCAGCAGAAATAAAGCATCCAGCACCAGCGCAGACACTCATACCTCGGTGGGACCTTCGGGACATAGAGTAGTGTTGTCACCTGGTGTATCACAGCTCACAAGTGAGCATCAGCTGATTGTGGAGACAGGGACAGCAGTGGAGAGTCCTCGTCGGAGGGCGCAGGACTCTGCCAGCTCGGCTCAGCTGCATGTCGACCCTCTGCCTCTGGGTCCATCCATAAGATCAGAGGTGATGGAACTCCATGCACAGATGCAGGAGTCTCTGGCAGGTTTTGTCTCTAGGGTTGCTGCGAGTGTGGAGTGAATGGAGGTGTAGGATTCGCAAAATTGGACTTTGTATTAATAAGGGTCAAATGGCAGAAGAGGCCATGATTTTAAAGACTGTTTTAAAAGAAGCCCAGAAAAAGGGGCATACAAAATGGCCACCATACCAAGTGACCGGCTTATTGGGACACTTTAAAATGGTTCCTGCGAATCCTCAGACAGCTTTGTGGATTCAACCCACAGTAAGTTCTGGAAGCCGTTTCTGAGAGAACGAAACCAGACCCACACATATACATATGGATTAGATGCAGATCCAGTCAAGATCGGCCTGGAGACAGAGGCCATCTAAATGTTGACCCAGACAAAAGGGGACAATTTCATATTCATGAGAACAACACCAAGGACTAGATAACGAGATCAGCAGGACATTAAAAACAATGAAGGTCATTCCAGACCAGAGATGGGCCCTTACCGGCCATTGATAACATTAAAAAATATAACTACCCCGCTGTGATCCCAGCCCGCCAAAAGTTAAACAAAGACTAACCTGATTTTGGGCGGGAGGTAGAAGCTTCTGGGGGAAAAGTATAACTGGAGGAGTTGGAGTTGTACAGACACTTGGGGAAAACTCTGAAGGAGACACCGGAGTTGTAGTTGCGGAGACAGCGGTGGGTGAAGAGGAGTCGCTTCGGGAGAAGATCAGCAAACTCCTCTCCACCACCGGAGGAGGAAGAAGAATTAAGCCAACATCAAGAAGGCCGCTCGAGCCGGCGTCCCGCCCCGGGGAAACACATCGGGAGATCATCGACCATCCCCGGGCCGTTGCTGAAAGGAGAGGCCATCGACCCAACTTGGGAGAAGAAACAAAAAAATAAAACCCCAAGAGAAGAAACCTTCCAGCCACTCCGGCTCGGGAAGAGACAATAACGAACTAAGGAAATCTATGGGAGCCAGCCCAAGGCTCCTCTGACCGGGGTCGAGCTGACGATCCCCGACCCCGCCGACATCCAGGCCCGCCGGTGTCCAGCCGCCCCGACCCCCACCTCAGGAGAGAGGTGTGGCGCAGCTCGCAGGCGTTCCACGATCCACGAGGAGACGGAGCGCCTGAAGGGATCAAAACACAGGCTTGATTTCAAAACCTTGCACTTCCTAGTGAGATTGATGAGCATGTTTCTGGCCCTTCACAATCAGATCTAGATAGGTTTAATAAGGGGGTGGATTTAAGGGTACAATTAACATGAGTTGTTGTCCCTCGATGTTCCGTGTGTTTCCTTATTTCATGATGATCTTTGTAGAGTATAAGATGCCTGTATTTGCCTTAGTTAGTATGGTGTCGTTATGATTTGTTTGTGTTTTTCCCTCCCATGTACTCCCTTATCTGCTTGCATTTGATTTGATATTTTTCCTTATGCAATAACATTTCATTTTGTTTCATCAGACTTGGTGTTCAAGAGTTTTCTCTACATTGTAGTTCCTGCCCCAAAGTCCAGAGTATAGAATCTAAGGGGCGAGTGGGTCGAACCACTCAAGGTTTTACTGTGCAAGAGAGAGAGGCCTCTAGAGAGAGAAACCTCAGAGATATCTCTCAAGGAAAACCCCTTACAGAGGAGTCCATAGCGAACATGAGCAGAGCCTTTGTGGAGTCATTGGCGCATGAGCGCATGAATACAGAAAGGATGGCTACCTAGGTGGAAATGATTGCTGCCTCCGTGGTAAGGCTGGCTATGGTAGAGGAGAGGAAGGCTACGGCCATGGAGGAGGTTAGTCGCCAGGGTATGGAAAACATGGTGAGTGTTCAGAATAGAATGACATCTCTTGAGGAGCAATGGGCATCTATTGAAAATAGAAACCAGACCTTCATGGAAGTCCTTCTGAGTAGGACTGCCATTGCAGATACGGGTCCCCATGGCCCCCCTGATGTGCAGTAAGGTGCTCTCAAGCCACTTGCAGGCACGGAGGGGGAGCTGACCCATGAGAGGGAGGTTTGTGGCAGACCTCAAGGAAGTGGGGATTCCTCTCCAGGTGCTCACACTTCCATGCCACTGCAGAGCCCTCGGTCAGAGCCCCACCGGAGTCCACACCCAAGTGAGATAGACGTCTCAACCCCTGCACAGCCGCAGGAGCAGCAGACTGTTGACGAGCCCTCACAGGCTTGCCACCCCAGAGGACGCCTGCCAAAGGTGTCGAGACAGGAGCAGCAGGAAAGTGAGCAAGGGGCATCCACATCTGCTGAAGCCACAGGGGAACCACGATGTAGGAGCACGCGTAATAGGAAAATAAAGCACAAGTAGTCACAACGGTAGTCACTTGGGTGAAATTTTATGTATTGTTAAAAAACGCCATCAGATGAATTCTGTCAATAAAAAGTCTGATGGCTACTGCTGTATTTGTGGCGTGTGTCATTTCGCGAATGGGACTTTCACATTGAGGGCTTAGGATTACTTGCAATTGTCAGTATGCTGGACAAATAGCTAGGAATCTGCAGGGTCTTGGCCATTGTCGATGCTCAGGTAAGAAGCTGCGAGGCAAAAGTGCTTGATTGGCTAGGCTAAGCAAATCTGGACAGGATGAGTGCATTCCTTGCATCCCAGGCAGCAATGTTCTGGTGTAATGCTGCCGCTGGTTGTTGGTCCTCTGCAGGATGGTCGTTTTCGCCCTCCTCCTCCTCATCATCATCATCTGAGGAGGGTATGTGAGGAGCCTCTTGGTCCTCAGGAATCTGCAAGCCACGACGCTGTGCCATGTTGTGAAGTGCACAGCAAACCATGACGATTCTGGAGACCCTGGCTGCTGATTACTGTAGGGCTCCACCTGATCTATCCAGGCATCTGAAGTGCATCTTCAGCAAGCCGATGGTTTGCTCGATAATGGATCTGGTGGAAATGTGGCTGGAGTTGTAGTGCTCCTCAGCTTCATTGGCTGGCCTCCTCAATGGCGTCATTAGCCAAGTCCTCAGGGGATAGCCCTTATCTCCAAGTAGCCATCCGTGAAGTTGGTCTGGCGGCCTGAATAGCGGAGGCACAGTAGACTGGCGCAGTATGAAGGAGTCATGGCAACTGCCAGGGTATATGGCACAAATATGCAAAATCTCCTTCTTGTGGTCACACACCAGCTGAACGTTAAGGGAGTGGAAGCCCTTGCGGTTGACAAAAATACCTGGATTGCGATGGGGTGCCCTAAGGGCCACATGTGTGCAGTCAACAACGCCCTGCCCCCTTGGAAAGTCTGCCAGATGAGCTAAACCAACCGCTCGCGCCATCACACTTGCATGATCCTTGGTGAAATGGATGTGATTGTGCGCGAGGACAAAGAGGGCATCAGTTACCTGTGTGATGCAAGTGTGTGCGGCCGCCTGGGAAATGCCGCTGATGTCTGCTGATGATCCCTGGAATGAGCCTGAGGCAAAAAAGTTAAGTGTGGTGGTGACTTTGATGGCCACTGGTAAGGAGTGTCCACCTGGTCCTCTGGGCAGCAGGTCTTGCTGTAGCATTGCGCAGATGTCAGTCACTACCTCTCGCGAAAGTCAGAGCCACCTTTGGCACTGCTGCTCAGTCATGTTGAGGTAGCTGACCCTGTGTCTGTAGACCCTGTTTGGGGGGTATCTCCTGTGCCGATGGGCTTCCAGGCGCTGGCCCCTTCTGGCCTGTTCTGCCTCAGGTGGGTGAGCAGCAGCCTGTCGCTCCTGCTGCTGCTGCTGTTGCTGGTGCTGCTGTTGTTCCTGGTTCTGCTGCTGCCGCGCCTGGTGCTCAAGCTCCTCTAATGCCCAGAAGGGAAGGAAAGAAATGGCTTCCATGCTTCTGGCATATGCCTCCGTTGAGGAAGCACTGAGTGAAAGTGGCAAGAGGGGTTTCCCAGGAGTTCACACTGGAGATGTGTGTGAGGCTCCAACCTTCCACAGGTGTGGTTAAGCCTGGTAAAAGTTGCCCCAGGCCTGAGACAAAAAATCCTGCCACCTGCAAATGATGGCTGATTAAATCTCCTCTTCAATGGTTGACCTGCAGCTGATAGTCAGCAAGCCAATAGTGCTCCCGCAGTCATGATTCCCACCAGGCGTGTTTTACGTGGGAAAAGGGTTAAAAGTAGAAGGGACTGTTAAAATGGCATTATTGAGGCCATTTAGTGGTGATTAAGGTCCTTAAAGACCAGTCCCGCCTGTTGGATGCGGGACGGATTCGGGCCTGAGTAAAAATGGCTCGGAGTCGGGAACCAGGCGGGGGGGAGGGTCCCGCCCGCCAGTTTTTGCAATTCCATGCTTCTCAGGTCTTCCTTTTTTCATGAAGGATTCCCTTAATAGCTCAGTGAGTCAATACACTGTATGGTTTGGACCTGAGCCATTCAAACCAGAAAGAGTCCAGATTAGATGCCCTAACTGTGCTGAGTTAGCTGATCTTAACCAGGCTAGCAGTAGAGATGCTACAATTAGCCTCACTGGACTAGGCAGGGGAAAAAAATCAGCCAATGTTCTCTCTATTGATGGCTGTCAGTAACTCCTATTGGGAAGTGTATATGTGTAGATATTGAATGAAGACAGGCTTGAATTCAGTTATGATGCCCCAATGCTTGGCAACACTCACTCATGAAGAATGGTCACTTGAACAAGGTACCGGAGAGTACCCAACACCCATGGAACAGGACCACAGCAAAAGTCAGTATTCAGGATATGAGCGTAACAATACTTTATAAATTAAATATGTTAAATATCAAGTGCATTGACTGATCTCCAAGTACCTAAGGATTTATGTATTACTGACCATTTATTTCAGTTTAGAGTCTTGAAAATATCCTCCAAACATTCTTTTGACTTCAAATCTTGTAGGAAAGAAATGAATTGTCTAGTTTTGGAAATACAAAAAGCCATCTGTTAAACAGCTCTGGCATCAAGCCTTACTGCAGATGATAAATATGGAACATCTTTGCTGAAGAGGAAATAGAGCTAAAGACGGAGGAAGCCCTAGAGGAGTACAAAAAGTGCAGGGGGATACTTAAAAAAGAAATTAGGAGATCAAGGAGGGGCCATGAAATAACACTGGCGAGCAAAATAAAGGAAAATCCTAAGATGTTTTATAAGTATATTAAGGATAAGAGGATAACTAGGGAAAAAATAGGGCCCATTAGGGACAAAAGTGGCAATCTGTGTGTGGAGCCAGAAGATGTAGGAAAGGTTCTAAATGAATTTTTTGCATCTGTTTTCACTATGGAGAAGGACGATGTAGACATAGAAATAGGGCGGGGGGACTGTGATATGCTCGAACATATTCACATCGAGAGGGAGGAGGTATTGGCGGTTTTAGCTGGCCTAAAAATGGATAAATCCCCAGGCCCGGATGAAATGTATCCCAGGCTGCTGTGTGAGGCAAAGGAAGAGATTGCGGGGGCTCTAACACATATATTCAGGACCTCTCTGGCCACAGGGGATGTGCCAGAGGACTGGAGAACCGCTAATGTAGTATCATTATTCAAGAAGGGAAGTAGGGAAAAACCGGGGAACTACAGGCCAGTGAGCCTAACATCAGTGGTAGGAAAATTATTGGAGAAAATTCTGAGGGACAAAATTTGTCTCCACTTGGAGAGGCTAGGATTAATCAGGGATAGTCAACATGGCTTTGTCAAGGGAAGATCATGTCTGACTAATTTGATTGAATTTTTTGAGGGGGTGACTAGGTGTGTGGATGAGGGTAACGCAGTGGATGTGGTATATATGGATTTCAGTAAGGCCTTCGATAAAGTCCCGCACAGGAGACTGGTCAAGAAGGTAAGAGCCCATGGAATCCAGGGTGCCTTGGCACATTGGAAACAAAACTGGCTTAGTGACAGAAGGCAGAGGGTGATGGTCGAAGGTTGTTTTTGTGACTGGAAGCCTGTGGCCAGTGGGGTACCACAGGGATCGGTGCTGGGTCCCTTGCTGTTTGTGGTCTACATTAATGACTTGGATATGAATGTAAAAGGTATGATCAGTAAGTTCGCGGATGATACAAAAATTGGTAGGGTGGTAAATAGCGAGGAGGGTAGCCTCAGTCTGCAGGACGATATAGATGGGTTGGTCAGATGGGCGGAACAGTGGCAAATGGAATTTAACCCGGAAAAGTGCGAGGTGATGCACTTTGGGGGGACTAACAAGGCAAGGGAATACACAATGAATGGTAAGACCCTAGGCAAGACGGAGGGTCAGAGGGATCTGGGTGTGCAAGTACACAGATCCCTGAAGGCGGCGGAACAGGTGGATAAGGTGGTAAAAAATGCATATGGGGTACTTGCCTTCATTAGCCGAGGCATTGAATATAAGAGCAAGGAGGTTATGATGGAACTGTATAAAACACTGGTTAGGCCACAGCTGGAATACTGTGTGCAGTTCTGGTCGCCACACTACAGGAAGGATGTGATCGCGTTGGAGAGGGTGCAGAGGAGGTTCACCAGGATGTTACCGGGGCTGGAGCGCTTCGGCTATGAAGAGAGACTGGGCAGATTGGGTTTGTTTTCCTTGGAGCAGAGGAGGCTGAGGGGGGACATGATTGAGGTGTACAAAATTATGAGGGGCATAGATAGGATGGATGCTGAGGAGCTTTTTCCCTTAGTAGAGGGGTCAATAACTAGGGGGCATAGATTCAAGGTAAAGGGCGGGAGGTTTAGAGGGGATTTGAGAAAGAACTTTTTCACCCAGAGGGTGGTTGGAGTCTGGAACTCACTGCCTGAAAGGGTTGTGGAGGCAGGAACCCTCACAACATTTAAGAAGCATTTGGATGAGCACTTGAAATGCCATAGCATACAAGGCTACGGACCAAATGCTGGAATATGGGATTAGATCAGACAGGGCTTGATGGCCGGCGCGGACACGATGGGCCGAAGGGCCTCTATCCGTGCTGTATAACTCTATGACTCTATGACTCTAATACATATGTGCCCTATTTGACAGCCAGCTGGGGTCCTTTTGCAAACTATGTGCAGTAGTAACCTTTGAAAGGAGTGAAGGCACCTTGGCAGAGTCCTGAATTCTTTATACATTTATTACAGGGGATGGTATTGGGTAGTTTGATTTGAAAGATGCGTTCTACCCATGTTGGAGAGGATTTGGAAATAATTGAATTGATAGTATGCCAACAGTTTAAAAAAAACACTCTGCTTATGCATTTCAGTGTGGATGCAACATGTCTATACAAAATTAGGTATCAATTAGAGGCCTTCATGACCATTTCCAAGTGAACAAAACTTGTGAACAATCTGTGGAGCAGTGTGACACGCAGTGCAGTAATACACCCTGACACTGCAACTGCTGCTCGAAGCAATGAGCTAGAAAATTTCTCATAAAAGATGAGGGGAATGAGAAATTTTACGGGCATGCATTTTCTGTAATTTCTGAATTCAACATATTACTATTCAACTGCTATAAGGATTTAAAAACCATTTTATTCATATTTTTATTTCTTGTTTTATTACATTAATAACTCACTGGATATAATCTATGAGTGCATCAGTGGTAGCACTCTGGCCTCTGAGTCAGAAGTCCATGAGTTCAAGGCCCACTCCAGACACTTGGGCACATAATTTAGGCTGACATTCCAGTTCAGTACTGAGGGAGTGCTGCACTGTCGGAGTGCCATCTCTCAGATGAGACGTTAAACCGAGGCCCCGTCTGCTCTCTCAGATGGATGTAAAAGATCCCATTGCACTATTCAAAGAAGAGTAGGGGAGTTCTCCCAAGCGCAGATTAAATGGACATTCTTTCATTGCTGTTTGTGGGACCTTGCTATGTGCAGAATGGCTGCTGTGTTTTCCTTCATTACCAGTGTCACCTAATCAAAAATACTTCATTGGCTGTGAAGCACTTTGGAGGATCCTCATGTTGTGAAAGGTGCTATATAAAGGCAAGTCATCTTCTTATGATTGCATATCTTCTCTGTGCAGATGTATTTTAGCTGGTGTAAACAGGGACTGTTTTGCACTGTCAAAGCTGCCATGATTTGTCTGCGTAACAATAATAACATGCCTGACAATGAATTATCAAGTGTCTTTTTCTTCTAGATTACAGGTACCGCCACAGCAGTTAGCCAGGTCCTCTCACCAACAAATCTGATGACATCACATCATTCAACATCATCACACCTTGAAGTGAGTACTAGCCCAGAGATGAGCAGTCAGGGGGTGTTACTAATTTAAAGGAGGAATTACAGAGTGTACTGCCTCACATGTATGCAGCCGGGGCGGAGGTAGTAGCTGCTGCTGGCCAGTAGCATAACACCCCTCCCCCAGGCCTTGTTGACTCAATTTGCGATTCTAACTTCATGGGTTGGCTATGAGCATGAACACCAGCTGCACCAATCACTTGCCTCCTTGCAGATCAAATGCAAATTGAGCTTACTACAGTGGGTGGGAAAAAGTGCACTAATACTTCACTGATGCTACTGTACTAAACTGCCCCACGTTAATGCACATCTAGCATGTACATCCCTCAAATAACAACAGAACATGCTGGAAACACTCAGCAGGTCAGGCAGCATCGAGGAGAGAGAAACAGAGTCAATGTTTCGAGTTGGGGACCCTTCGTCAGACTAAGTCTTCCCGACTCGAAACATTGACTCTGTTTCTCTCTCCTCGATGCTGCCTGACCTGCTGAGTGTTTCCTGCATTTTCTGTTGTTATTTCAGATTTCCAGCATCTGCAGTATTTTGCTAATGTACATTCCTCAAGTAATTTCACATACATATGCATGAAGAAAGGCCATGGGCAAAGTCTCAGAGGCTGCGGCACTCATGGAACCATACCCCAGGAAGAGTCAACAGGCCAGAACATTTGGGGGCCTTTGATCCCGGCGTAAGTGCTGAGATCAACTCATGAGGAACTGTTGCTGCCGACCCTGGCAGTGTATCTAGGATCGGGGGGAGCTTCCCTAACTAACATCTTTTTGCTGGGTGTTCACTTCAAAACGGCTTGATCTTGGGCACCTGCCAGAATGGGGGGGGGTCAGAAGAAACCATGCAGGTTCACCGCTCAAATAGGCCCCGGCAGCACCTGCCAAAGTGTATCTCAAAGGGTCTATTGGCTCCTTTTTGAAGGAGGCCAATCAGGCCACAAGGCTGTTGAAGTTCTTCAGGGGTCCAGGCCAAGACGCAGGCCAGCTGGCAGAACCCAGGCTGGGACCAAGGAAACTACCAGCCTGAGAGTCCTCTCCACCGTCCACCTGCCCTCTTACACAGGAGGCTGTAATGATCAATAACATGTCATTCTATAGTGGACACTAGGTGGAGCCGTAGAGCTGTATATAGCTGTATGTATAAGACTACACTACCCAGCTGTATATATATTAAGACTACATTACCCATGAGGCATGAGGCTACCCAGAAGGCAGCAGTCAAGATGGAAGCCTCTACAGATACGGTACCTAGTCCACATGTGCTCAATAAAGTAACTAGCAAAAGCTAGCTGTGTTCATAATAAGAATGTCTATTTATTAATGAATATAAGATGGTACCAGGATGGTGAAGATCTGCTAAAAATTGTGAAAAGCGACATAAAGAATTTGAAGCCACCAGAGCGTTTGAAACTCACAGAAAAAATCGACTACAATTGGCAGACTTTTAAACAACAATTCGAACTCTGCATTGCAGCCATCGGATTCGGTACGAAGCCAGACGCAAGGAAGATAGCGTTGCTGCTTACGGTTGCAGGCCCACAGGCGATAGAGGTATTTAATACATTTGTATTTAATCCAGAGGATAACAGAGAAAAATTAGAAGATGTGCTAAAAAAAATTGATGCACATTGCTCTCCCAAAAAGAATGAGACCTATGAAAGATACATCTTCTGTTCTCGGACACAGCAGCAAAATGAGACTTTTGATAGCTTTATAACTGATCTGAAACTGAAAGCACAGACATGTAATTTCTCTGAGCTCAAAGCATCCATGATTCGTGACCAGATTGTGTTTGGTATTCATGATAAAAAAGTCAGGGAACGTCTGTTGAGAGAAACCGAACTCAATTTGGAAAATGCGGTGAAAATATACCAAGCCAGCGAGCTAGCACAAAAGCACGCGAAGACTTTCAGTGAGATCAATAATGATGCGATTGTAATGAGTGATAATGCTGCTGTCGGTGCTGTGTCCTATAAGGGGAAGAAACATGGGCAGAACAGAAATGAAAAGCAATTGGAGGATAACATTTTTAATTGTAAACGCTGTGGTTACAAACACCAGTTAAGACAATGCCCAGCGTTTGGAAAAATGTGCACAAAGTGTAATGGAAAGAATCACTTTGTCAAACAATGCTTTTCAAAAGTACAAACTAAGAAAGGGCAACGAGTTAATGCAATTGAGGACACTGATTTAAGTGAGACATTTTTTGTAGGAATGGTGTCATGTGACAATATCAAAAAGGATACAGAAAATGTGCAGCCCTCAGAAATGGACAATGCTGAACATAAAGTTAATGCAGTAAAAGAGGACAAATGGATGATCCCACTGCAGGTAAATGGAGCATTAGTTACCTTGAAACTAGACACTGGGGCAAAAGCAAACTTAATCAGTATGAGTGACATTAACAATGTGAAAGAAAAGCCCAAAATACAGAAAAAGTCAGTGCTACTGAAGGACTATAATGGACAGAAAATAGATAGCTTAGGTGTATGCAGACTTAAAGTGACAGTCAAAGACAAAGTGCATCATCTCATGTTTTCTGTTGTGGCTGAAAGGCTTGATTCACTACTGGGTGACAAAGCTTGTGAGGACTTAGAACTGGTCAAGAGAGTCTACCGTATAAACTGTGCCATAAGCAGACCAGATGACTCGGTGGATTCTGTAGTGAATAATTTCCAGGATGCGTTCAAAGGATTTGGAGTTCTACCATTCACTTACAAGATCCAGCTAAAGGAGGATGCTCTGCCAGTGGTACATGCTCCACGAAGAGTTCCAGCACCCCTGCGTGACCGGCTCAAGAATGAACTGGACAGAATGACCACACTAGGAGTCATCAGGAAAGTCGAAGAGCCAACAGACTGGGTTAACTCCATGGTATGTGTAAAGAAAAAGAACAATGATCTAAGAATATGCATGGATCCAAAGGACTTAAATGCAAACATAAAACGTGAACACTACCAGATTCCCAAGCGAGAAGAAATCACCAGTGAAATGTCAGGTGCCAGATACTTTACAAAGCTCGATGCCTCACAAGGATTTTGGCAACTAAAACTGGATGAAGAGAGCACCAAATACTGTACCTTCAACACACTATTTGGCAGGTATTGTTTCCTCAGAATGCCTTTCGGGATAATATCTGCATCTGAAATCTTTCATAGAGCGATGGAACACATAATTGAAGGTCTGGAAGGAGTTCGGGTCTATGTTGATGACATCATCATCTGGGGCTCCACACTGAAAGAACACAATGAGAGACTGACTAAAGTGCTACAGAGCATACGCCGGAATGGACTGAAGCTCAACAAAGCCAAGTGTCAGTTTGGTGTCCAGGAAGTCACTTTCCTAGGAGATAATCTATCTGGTAAAGGAATAGAGCCAGATATGGAAAAAGTAAACGCCATACTCAAAATGCCCCGACCCACTGACAAAAAAGGCGTGCTACGCATCATGGGGATGATAAACTTCATTGGAAAGTTCATTCCTAACTTGTCAGCCAAGACAGCCTGTCTGTGAGACCTGCTACATAAAACAAATGAGTTCGCATGGACAGAAAGACATGAACAAGAGTGGATAAACCTCAAAACAGTGCTGACAACCACACCTGTACTCACCTTCTTTGACCCAACAAAAAGAATCAAAGTGTCAACGGATGCATCAAAAGATGGCCTAGGTGCGGTCTTGCTACAAGCAGAGGGTGAAGATTGGAAGCCTGTTGCCTATGCCTCCAGGTCTATGACTGATACTGAGTGTCGATACACCCAGGTTGAAAAGGAATGTCTAGGCTTGGTAGTTGGACTAGAAAAGTTTCATGGCTACATATATGGACTTCCCACCTTCACAGTTGAGACAGACCACAGCCCTCTGGTTGCCATCATAAAAAAAAACCTGAATGAGATGTCTCCAAGGATTCAACGACTCATGATGAAGCAGCAAAGATATGACTTTGAACTGATCTACACACCAGGCAAATACACAGTGTTAGCAGATGCACTATCCCAAGCACCCACAATGAGTCATGTGAGCTCTACTGAAGAAGACGTGGATGTTCATGTGAGTATGGTAACTGCTGCGCTGCCCGTGTCAGACACAAAATCAAAGCAAATAGCAGAAGAAACTGTTGTGTATGTAACCTGTTCCACCTTAAGAGAGCTTAAGCCTGTTCCACCTTAAGAGATGTACTACTTTCTCAGGCTGCTGTAGACGTAATACCGGGGGTGAACACACCGGTATATAAGCACTGTGCAGTAATCTTGTATTCAGTATAGTCCCTACCTCCAACCAGTAAAGACCTGTTTGAGTTATACGTTTAAGTCTTTGTGTTAATTGTTCAATACAATACACATACTTAACACTGGCGACGAGTCAGGTTCTTACCCTGCGGCAGTTATTCCACGGCGGTTGAAGAGAGGTTTCAAACCACACCACCCCACTGGAAGCGACAGGCATTAGGACCCTGAAGCCTCCATCAGCTTGTGAACCGGAGTAGAAGACAGGACTGGGGAAGAGAGAGGTACAGGGCGATAGCGATCGGTAGATAAGGGCCGGGCCGCTTTGAAGTGAGGGGCGCAGCCGGGCCATCGATCGCAAGCACTGATAAGGGCCGGGCCGCTTTCAAGTGCGAGGCGCAGCCGGGCCATCGATCGAAATCCCTGATAAGGGCCGCACTCGGGCTGAAAGGCGCAGCGTTGGCAGACACTGAAGGCGCGAGAGCCGCGGTGAAAAGCGCGGGCCATCGATCGCGGCGGAGATAAGGGCCGCACTCGGGGCTGAAGGGAGACGGCGTCGGGGGACGGGTGAAGACCGCCAAGCGCGGGAAAACCGCCATTTTGTGGGCGGAGGACGACGGCAAGAGCGGGAAGCCGCCATCTTGGATAGCAGAAAAAAAAAAATCTGAGAAATTGCAAATCTGATAAAGTACTACAATGCCTAAACACGGGAATATTAGCAACTTTGATAGTGACATCGAAGATTGGGCCATATATGTTGAACGAGTTAAAAATTATTGTAAGGCCAATAAAATTCGTGAGGCTGATAAAGCACTAACATTATTAAATTTAATGGGTGCGAAGACATACGGGCAATTGAAACACCTGTTATCACCAGATGAACCGGCGGATAAGACGTTCGATGAAATTGTTACTGTCCTGAAAGATCATCTAAACCCCACGCCGCTGATGCTAGCGGAACGATTTAAATTTTATGACAGAAGGCAGCTACAGCATGAAAGCAATGCTGAATATTTGCTGGAATTGCGTAAATTAGCGAAATATTGTCAGTTTGGAACGGGACTGACAGATGCACTACGAGACAAATTTGTGTGTGGTTTATTTAAACAGGATACACAAAAGCGACTGCTCGAGGAGAATGAGCTGACACTTAAGAAGGCGGTCACTATGGCAGCAGCACACAAAGCCGCAGCGAGAGGCACGGCAGTAATGCAGCTATGGTCACCGGAGCTCAGTGCACACAAATTGGGTGTGAGTTCTGTTAAATGTTATCGTTGTGGAAAGACAACGCATGATCAGAACCAGTGTTGGTTTAAAAACCAAGAATGTAGAACTTGTGGTAGGCTTGGACATATAGCTAGAGTATGCAGGTCAGTGAAGAAGACCAGCAACAAGAAGTCACCGCAAGGGAAATACGCAAAGGTACACAAGGTGGCCGAACAGGAGTCCGATTCAGACGCAAGCAGTATTGAACTGGCTAGCTTAAGGGTACTCAACGTTGGTAAGGATGCAGACCTCCAGACAATTTGGGTTACTCTTCAGATAGAAGGAGTCCAAGTAAAAATGGAATTGGACACTGGATCGGCATTGTCGGTCATGAATAAGAAAGATTACAGAAGGTTATTCCAACATATTCCCCTACAGGATACGGAGATTATATTGACAACCTACACGGGGCAGAGAGTGTACCCCATCGGGACAATAAAGGTTGCAGTGGCCAACAAGGGCGAAGGAAGTCAAATAATGGACTTATATGTGCTACCGGAGGGAGGTCCACCACTACTAGGCCGGGAGTGGTTTAGAAACATAAATATGGACTGGCATTCGCTAAAAGCCATAAAGAGTGAGAACTCGGTGCAGATAATCAGCCCAGACTCTAGAACTGATGATGGTAAGACCAACCCATGTGCAAAAGACAAAGTTTCAGCACAGAATTCCACTGAGCAACAACAACATAGTTTAACAGAGAATTCTGAGTCTGTCAAGTCTACTGATATGCACATTTTTGAGGGACACTGGGCTCGAACTCAACTCCATTTCAAACTACAACAGCAATTAGAACAAATGATTCGCCGTTTTGAGCAAGAGATGAATGAAATAAAAAAGTTCTTTGTTACAGAGTGGGAGAATCTGGAAAGGCAACAGAAGCAACTGATGGAGAAAATGGAGCAGGAGCACACCAACCATCTGCGCGAGGAGGCCGAACGAATCAAAGCTGATTCAGGTTCTGAAGGTGCGTGCCATAATCTGGTGTCAGAAGAGTTAACGGTCAGCCAACTCCTTCATATGCTGAGGGACAAGACTCTGAAATGGGAAAAACTTGAACACGAGCTGCGATCTTCAAAGGAAAAGGGTTCGGAGCTCTCAAAAGTCATTGAGATGGCTGATGTGACGACACAGACTGAAACGACTGCAACAGAGCAGCCATTGGATGCCAAAAGTACGCTGACTCACGTCAATGTAGAACAACAGACCGCTGAAACAGCTGCTCCGGTAGAGGGATTGCATAGTCCGAGCAATCAATCTCCAAAGGAAGTTGAAGTATTAAAATCACAAATGAGGTCACTAGTAAACGACTTGCTGAAAGCCCAGAAAAAGCTGGATGCAGAGGTACACATGAAGAAGTCTCTTCAGGAAAGATGTCTGGATTTGGAACAAGAGCTGGCTAACGTCCAGCTGGGTATGGAGGAAATAGACGACCCTCTCACTGACCTAGCTCAGGACGACACCGAATATTACCATGACCTGTCGGACGACTCCGAATATTACGATGTCCTGTCCTGCCCAGCTTGTAACTTCGACCCCCAAAGTGCAGAAATCATGGAGGAGCACCAAAAGTCTACGTAACATCGGAAGAAGGTGGCTCTACTATGGGAAGTAAGAGAGATAGAGAAGGAACAGCAGTCGGATAGCGTCCAGTTGGGTAAGGAAGAAGTAGAAGGGCCTCTCGACCTGTTGAGTGATATTGAATACTACGAGGATGTGGTATGCCCAAATTGTGATGGAAACTCCCAAAGTGCTGAAATCCGGAGGAAGCACTTAAGGTCTAAAGAACATAGAGAGTTGATAGCATTACAGCTGTCTGCCGAGAAGATGGGAACGACAAGAGTTGTAAAAAGGCAGAAAAGAAAAAGAAGAGGCCGAAAATAATAATTGTTTAAAATATTGTTACTTCTACTACCTCCGGCCGAACACTACGAAAAGATGCTGTCTGGAACGAATTAAGATCAGAGACTGAATTTACGAACTGTTCCCACAGAGACTGAACCTGTAAACTGTTCCCACTAAGAGTATGTTGCAACTGTTCGTAGAGATTGAATCTGTGAACTGTTTTCCGCAGAGACTGAATCTGTGATATGTTACGTTAAACATGAAGTTATATATGTATATATGTTATTACGTTATGTTAAATGGGGGGGATGACTATAAAGCTAAGAAGGGAGGAGTGTTGTGTATGTAACCTGTTCCACCTTAAGAGAGCTTAAGCCTGTTCCACCTTAAGAGATGTACTACTTTCTCAGACTGCTGTAGACGTAATACCGGGGGTGAACACACCGGTATATAAGCACTGTGCAGTAATCTTGTATTCAGTATAGTCCCTACCTCCAACCAGTAAAGACCTGTTTGAGTTATACGTTTAAGTCTTTGTGTTAATTGTTCAATGCAATACACATACTTAACAGAAACAGTAAAAGATACAGTATTACAAACAGTAATAGAGAACATTCATCATGGTTGGCCAAAAGGTTCCTGTCCAAAATATTTTCACATAACGTCAGAATTGAGTGTCGCAAGTGGACTATTACTAAAACAGAACAATCTCATGAAGACACATCAGACTTACCCGTGTTGAGAAGATCCACACGTGAAGTAAAAGAGCCTGATAGACTTAATCTTTGAGTACAATGTAAAGCTTTGAAAATGTGTTGGCTGTTTTGAAAATGTTTATGTTTATAGAGCACTAACAAAAGTGTTACTGATATTATCTTTATTATTTTCTTGAAAGTTGATTGATATTGATTTTGTTAAACCTCAAAGAAAGGGGGATGTAATGATCAATAACATGTCATTCTACAGTGGACACTAGGTGGAGCCGTAGAGCTGTATATAGCTGTATGTATAAGACTACACAACCCAGCTGTATATATAGTAAGACTACATTACCCATGAGGCACTAGGCTACCCAGAAGGCAGCAGCCAAGATGGAAGCCTCTACAGATACGGTACCTAGTCCACATGTGCTCAATAAAGTAACTAGCAAAAGCTAGCTGTGTTCATAATAAGAATGTCTATTTATTAATGAACATAAGAGAGACGACCTCTGGGGCGGACCAAAGGTCTGTGTCCTCTCCACCATCCACCTGCCCTCTTACACAACCTCTGGGGCGGACCAATGGTCTGTGTCCTCTCTACCGTCCACCTGCCCTCTTACACAGGAGACTACCTCTGGGGCAGACCAAAGGTCTGTGTCCTCTCCACTGTCCACCTGCCCTCTTACACAGGGTGATGGATAAATGGGATGGTGCGGGATAAGATATGAGCAGCAGAGTTTTGGATGAGATGAAGTTTACAGTGTTTACTGTAAAATTAGATGGATAAGTTGCTTATTATTCTAAAAAGGAGCCTCTCCAAACACCCTGTGATGAGTGGTGTTTGTGAGTGAAAAATGCAGGCAGGGTGAGGGTAGAATTCTGAGAGATAAAGTAAAATAAAATTGCAATAAATTCAGACTTGGAAAACACGTGTTATTTATTTTGAGTGGATGTGAATCTTGCTTAAGTTACCTCTACAGGCCCTCACTGAATTAGATACATGCTAGAGATTTCTAAAATCACAGCTGGTCTGTTAATATACACACACTGAGAGTGACACTGTCTCATTTGTTCTCCACAGATTCACACTTGCTATTTGTCTTGTGCTCCATAGAATTAGATTTTCAATATACAAATAAATGAAACTGGCAGCTCTTTCATACACATTTCCCTCATGGATCACACCTCCAGAATTCAGTGTTGGTGACAGGAATGGCAATGAATCTCGTTTTTCTGAACTGTTTTTCATTTGCACTGAACCAGTGAGACTGAAGGTGAAAATAAATTCAACTTTCAACAAAAGAAATAAAGTTCCTATTGTAATCCGACGAAGATAAATGTTCAGCGTTTTCTAATGGCCAGCTTTAAACCGCTACAATCCAGAAATGGGTGCTGGTAGGGAGTCAGTAGGGATCTGCCACTTCTGAACCTAACTGTTGTATCTATGCTTTAATGCGTTCAATCAAGCATGTAGATACGCCGAATTAAATCAGCGTCAGGCAGACAGGCTTCTAACTGTGATCTTTACCTTATTGGTAAAATGGCTGACTGCAGCTTTCCCGGGTAATTCCCACAATGCAATGCACATTACATTACCGTATTTACTGGTGTTAAACTCGCACATTACATTACCGTATTGACTGGTGTTAAACTCGCAATCAATACACGACATCCCCCTTTTCCTTGGAAACAAACTTGCAGTTTACAAACAGTTGCTTACAATAACACTGCATAACTTATTTGATTTATAAACTTTTAACAAACTTGTGTCTTACCACACAACCAAATAATTCCCAGGTTTAAACATTTAACATCACCCATGCAGTTCTCGCACAGTTTATGTTGTGACATAATCAGACAGTCTTTGGGGTTTTCTTTCAACACTTTGAGGTCTGGCTGTATTGGGTATGTCTGACATGTTGGTGTCAGTGGGTATTGCCTGTGTCACAGTGGTATGTGTGTCAGGGTCTACCATACTGTCCTCAGTCCCTTGTGTTTCCTCCTGCTCATGGAGTGTCTCCTTTGGTCCATTTGTTCTGTATTTCTTCACAAACATAGTGTTTCTCGAGTAACATGCTCCTTCTGGAGATTCCACTACTACTTGACTCCCTGTTTTACTCAAAACTTTGTGCGGTGTGGCATTAAAAGGAGTGGTGAACTTGTCCACTTTGTCCTGCCGTACCAGCACCGTGTCGCCAACTTCCACCTCTGAGTATTGTGTTCTCCGCTGTTCATCTGCGTACAGATTGGACTTGCCTTTTTGTTCTGCATCCCGGTCACGTACTTCCATGTCTGCGTACGACTCTGTGATGTCTGGCAGCTTTCCTCTCATTTTCCGTTTAAAGAGCAGCTCTGCCGGGTTCTTTCCTGTCGTGGCATGGTCAATGCTCCTGTACACAGTCACATATTTTCTAAGTTCACGTTTCCAATCTAGTCCTTCTGACTTAGCAATTCTGATTCTCTTCATCAGCGATGCATTCTGGCGCTCGACTTCTCCGTTAGCCTGAGCCCATTTTGCTGTTGTTTTCAGGTGTTTGATCCCGTTGTTTTCACAGTATTCTTTGAATAATTCAGATCTGAATTGGGGACCATTATCAGATTTGCAGGTGATTGGCAAACCATGACGGCTGAAGATTGACTCTAAACTATCAATAGCCTTCTCTGTTGTTGTGGAGGTCATGATGTCGTATTCATAGTAGCGACTATAATAATCAACTACCACAAGAATGGAGTGGTTGGATGGCAAGGGTCCCAGTAAGTCTATAGCTACATCCTGCCAGGGGCCCTCCGGTAATGGTGTTGGTCTCAACGGTTCAGGTGGGTCGGGTCTGGCTACTATCTGACAGCCGTGGCACGCTTTACAGTGTTTTTCAGCTGCCTTGTCCATGCCAGGCCACCAAACCTTGGTTCTGAGATGTTGCTTTGTTCCAACTATTCCCAAGTGTCCTTCATGTGCTAACACCAGGGCTTGTGCGTGTAACACTGTGGGTAGCATGATGCGTGTTCCCCGAAGAACTAGGTACCCCACTACGCACAGCTCGTTTGCAATTGCTGCATAAGCTTTACAGTTCTCAAAATGTCCGTTTGTGATTGCCTTCCGTACCTCAATCAGCTCTGGGTCGGTAGCAAAGGCTTCCTCCACCTCTCTAGTAGTGAGTGCTTTTGGTGTCGCACTCACAGCTACGAATCTCACGTATTCATCTGAGCCATGAGAATGTCTCTCCTGTTTTGCTGTCTCCCCCAGCAATCGTGACAGTGGGTCTGCAATGTTTTGCTTGCCTGGAATGTGTATCACCTTAAAATCATACGGCTGTAATCTAAGTACCCATCTCTCTATACGGGCACAGGGTTTAGAGTGTGGGCCGTATATCACTTGCAATGGCTTATGGTCAGTTACCAAGTTAAATTTTCAGCCATACACATATGGATGCAGCCTCTCACAAGCCCATACAAGAGCTAAGGCCTCTCTCTATGTTTGAGAGTATTTCCTCTCACAGTCTGTTAAACTACGACTTACATAGCATATTGGTACCTCTTGTCCCTGTTGGTTCTGAACTAGTACTGCGCCTAAACCTACAGGATTGGCATCTGCTATCACCTTGGTTGGTGCGTCCTTATCAAAATATGCTAAAGTGCCGGCTCTGGCCAACTCTTCCTTGAGTGCACTGAATGACTGTCTCTGTTGTGATCCAAATTTAAATGGTGTGTCTCTTCTCGTCAGGCATCGCAGTGGCTCTGATAGCGTTGCAAACTGCGGGATGAATCTGCTACTGTACCCAACGAGTCCCAAGAAACTCCTCACCTCTATAGCATTCTCTGGTTCCCGAACTTCTGCCATCGCTCGCACTCTCTTTGCTGTTGGTCCGATGCCCTTTTCAGACAACAGGATTCCCATGAAAATCAATCGGTCCATGTTGAATTGGCACTTCTCTGAGTTCAGTGTCAGTCCACTTTCCATTAGTCTGGTCATGACAGCATGCAGGCGTCTGTCGTGCGTTTCCTGGTCGTGTGCATGCACGATAATGTCGTCTGAGATGTTTTCAACACCCTCTATTCCAGCTAAGGCATTAGCTACCTCGTGCTGATATTGCTCACTAGCTGAAGATACACCGAATATCAGCCTCTTGTACCTGTATACCCTGTTATGTACTGCAAACTTTGTGATTTCTCGTGATTCAGGGGTCAGTTCTAGCTGGTGATAACCCCATTTCAGGTCTAGCTTACTAAACACCGTCGAGCCATTCATACCTTGGAGTATCTCATCAATGGTGGGGATTGGATATCGTTCCCTCACTATTGCTTGGTTTGCTCGTCTCATGTCTAGGCATAATCTTACATCCTTATCCGCTTTTGGTACAATAACCACAGGATTTACCTATGGGGTGGGACCAGTTACAGGTTCGATAATGTCCATGTCCCTCAATTGTTTCATTTTGGCCTCTACTGCCCCCCTTAAGTTGGTATACGCCTGAGTGGCTGGGCCACAGGCTTCACTTGTGGGTCAATATACAAACTGATCTGTTTTGTGTTCAGCCTTCCTACTCCCTGGAACACCTTTGGATACCGCTGTTCTAGTAGCTGTCTCACATCTACCACAGCTGAGACATCTGCGCCTATTTTTAAAACTCCCAGTTTCATGGCTGTCTCCCTTCCTAACAACGGCTCTCCATGGCCTTTAACCACAATGAACTCTGCCTGCTCAGTTCTCTTACCTATTGTAATCCCATATGTGAATATACCTTTAACTGCCAGTGGTCGGCTAGAAGCATAAGAGAATAACTTTCTCTCTGTCTTAGGGACATGTGACGGACACTTAATGTGTCCTGACTTTAATCCTTCCCATGTATTCTCATCTATCACATTATTAGTTGCACCCGAATCAATTAACATTCTCAGGTTTACTCCCCCCACACAAAAGGTAAGTCTCTCTGTCACTTTATTTCCGGTAACAGCAAATGCACAGTTATTTTGTTCCTCTACATTGTTCACACTGTGTTTCTTTGTACCCTTTGTGCGGCATACTTTGGAGAAATGATCCTTTCCCTTGCACTTATAACACATTTGTCCGCGTGCTGGGCATTTCGGATCTCTGCCCATGTGGTCTGTGTGTCCACATCTGCAACATTTCCTTTAGTTCCTATCACCATTTCCTTTTGGTTTCACTGTCGAGCTTTTCACATAATACCCTCTTTTCTATGTAACACGATGAACAGTATCTGTCTCCGCCTTCTCTGTACATGACATGGCTGACATCTGCTCCTCGACGTTTTCACATAGTGAGGCCAATTGTAACGTGCGGGCGAGCGTTAGACCATGCACTTCCTCTAGCAATTTCCTCCGCACATAGGCTGATGTGCACCTACTCAGGATAGCGTCTCTTATTTGATTATCCGCATCCCCCCCAAAAGCACAGTCTTTAGCAGCCTGCCGCAAGTGAGTAGCAAATTGTTGCACAGTCTCACCTGCCTTCTGGGACAACTTATGAAAAGTCTGTTTAGAAAATGCTGCGTTGACCTGGGGCACGAAGTAGTGATTCAAAGCACTAACCGCCGCCGTGTAGTCTGCTGTCTCTCCTGTGTCCGGTAGAGTCGAAAAGATATCTTGGACATCTGGTCCTGCTAGGTGTAGAAGCAGAGCTCTTCTCCTCTGCTTTGTGGCAGCTGTAGAAGTACTGTTGATAATGAGTCCTTTGCCGTCAGCATAAAGCCCAAAAGACGTTAACCACCTCATCCATCTTGGACCCAATGTGGCTGGCTCGGCGAAGCATGCAAAATTTTGAATGCCGGTCCTCTCCATCCTAGCAACTAAACTTGGGCAACTACCTATTTAAAATGATTCCTTTCGTTATCCTCGTCGCCAATGTTGTATCTATGCTTTAATGCATTCAATCAAGCATGTAGATACGTCGAATTAAATCAGAGTCAGGCAGACAGGCTTCTAACTTTGATCTTTACTTTATTGGTAAAATGGCTGACTGCAGCTTTCCCGGGTAATTCCCATAATGCAATGCACATTACATTACCGTATTTACTGGTGTTAAACTCGCACATTGCATTACTGTATTGGCTGGTGTTAAACTCGCAATCAATACACGACACCAACCAAGTAAATTTTGTGCCTTTTACTCTGAGAAATCCTTTTGGGGCGACTTTTCCCATTAGGTTGAGGATGGGAATGTTTATGAAGATTGCATTCCCGAGTTGTCTTAACACCTCACTGCAAAGAACAGTATTTGAAAGACACAGAAATCTCTCAGATATGCAGTAGTGTGCAGGAGGATTTCATTCCTTTTTGCAACATTAAAACAAACAGCATCCTTTGATTTTTTTTGTTGTTGAAACCTTTAAGTTGTAGGAGGAAGGGAAGATTGTGGCGGGGGGTGGTAGAGTTTTGAGGTCCTGGGAAAGAATCAGCAGGAGGTTGTGCATTGAGCTTGGATTCCAAAAACAGTGACGGAGGAGGAAGGGCGACTAGAAAAGTTTAAAGGAGGATTAGCACAGTAGTAGGGATAAAGTGGAGACCAAAAAGGTTTTCTTTCTACAATCTAGAGGCTTTTAAAAACCAAGATGGGTATCATTAAATTACTACTTTATTTAGCTTTGAGGGTGTCCTTGAAGCGTTTCCTCTGCCCACCTGAGGCTCTCTTGCTGTGCCGGAGCTCCGAGTAGAGCGCTTGTTTTGGGAGTCTCGTATTGGGCATGTGGACAATGTGACCCGTCCATCGGAGCTGCATCGGAGTGGAGGAGAAGCATCCAGGAAGGCGCCGAACACCTCGAGTCTCTTCGCCGGGAGCAAGTGGAAGCCAAACACAAACAGCGGAAGGAGCGCACATCAACCCAAGCACCCCACCTACCCGCCCCTTTAACCACCGTCTGCCCCACCTGTGACAGAGACTGTAGGTCCCGCATTGGACTCATCAGTCACCTGCGAACTCATTTTTAATGTGGAAGCAAGTCATCTGCGGTTCCGAGGGACTGCCTAAGAAGAAGAAGAAGCAGGCTTTATTTAGCTCATCCTCTTTTCTGCTCTCTTCAACCTTTTGATTTGGTTATTAAAATGACGGTTATGTCAGGAAGCCTTCTCTTAAGATGTTTTTTCATTGGTTATAAACAGAGGTGGGTGTGATGATGTCATTATATCATTACTGATCATGTTGTCACTGTTAATTTCTTGGCTCTGAAAATCCATGGGCCACAATTTTGGCTATTACACTGGGATTGCAACTGCTGGTAATTGTAGGCACTGACCCTGCTAGACTTTGTGGGGTCAATGGGAGGTCAACTGATTTGAATGGCCATGGCAGGTGTCCACACCACTAGGAGTACATTTCGGGTGCCCACGTGCCCCCCCACAGGCTGGTAAATTCAGTGCTGCTGTACAAGAGTTCACACATTTGCAGTTGTTTCTTTTCATTTCATATGGGACCTGTACAGGCAGCAGAGAGAAGAGCCTTTCACTCCATCCACCTGAGTCTGGATTCAAGCCCTGGTTCCTGGGGTGAAAGGTCAGTGTTCTAATCCATTGCACAGCATAGTGCTCCCCTCCTCAACATATAGACACACACTCACTGATTTGATCATAATAATAATTATAATAATAGCAATATTTGCATTTGACAAAACGTCTCACACAATGGTGGAGTGACTTATGTAGACCAAGAAGGTGGCCAAGAATGTTTACCTGAGATGTATGAGGTGTGCTTCCACGATATTGTATTTACCTTTCTTAAAGTACTTATACACTCCTAGAGGAGTATAGAAAGTGCAGGGATGAAATTAAAAAGGAGATTAGGAAAGCAAAGAGAGGGCATGAAAAAATATTGGCAAGTAAAATCAAGGAAAACCCAAAGATGTTTTATAAATACATAAAGAGTAAGAGGATAACGAAAGAAAGAGTAGGGCCTATTAGAGACCAAAAAGGTAACCTGTGTGTGGAGGCGGAAGATATGGGTATGGTTCTTAATGAATACTTTACATCTGTCTTCACAAAAGAGAGAGGGACGATGCAGACATTGCAGTTAAGGAAAAGGATTGTGAAATAGTAGATGAGATAAATATAGGGAGGGAGCAAATATTAAGGGGTTTTTGTAAGTAGATAAATCGCCAGGCCAGGATGAAATGTACCCAGGCTGTTACGAGAAGCAAGGGAGGAAACAGCAGAGGCTCTGACCATCATTTTCCAATCCTCTCTGGCTACAGGTGTGGTGCCGGAGGACTGCTAATGTTGTACTGTTACTTAAAAAGGGAGAAAGGGATAGACCGAGTAATTACAGGCCAGTCAGCTTAACCTCGTCGGTGGGCAAATTATTGGAAAAATTCTGAGGGACAGTAATAATTATCATTTAGAAAGACACGGATTAATCAAGGACAGTCAGCATGGATTTGTTAAGGGAAGGTCATGTTTGACCAGCTTGATTGAATTTTTTGAGGAGGTAACAAGGAGGGTCGATGAGGGTAGTGAATTTGATGTAGTCTACATAGATTTTAGCAAGGCTTTTGACAAGGTCCCACATGGCAGACTGGTCAGAAAAGTAAAAGCCTATGGGATCCAGGGAACGTGGCAAGATGGATCCAAAATTGGCTCAGAGGCAGGAAGCAAAGGGTAAAGGTTGATGGGTGTTTTTGTGACTGGAAGGCTGTTTCCAGTGAGGATCCGCAGGGCTCAGTACTGGGTCCCTTGCTTTTTGTGGTATACATCAATGATTTTGACTTCAATGTAGGGGCATGATTAGAAAGTTTGCAGATGATACAAAAAATGGCTGTGTAGACTGCAGGAAGATATCAATGGACTAGTCAGGTGGGCAGAAAATTGGCAAATGGAATTCAATTCGGAGAAGTATGTGGTAATGTATTTGGGGAGGGCAAATAAGGCAAGGGAATACACAATAAATGGTAGGATACTGAGAAGCGTAGAGGAACAGAGGGACCTTGGAGTGCATGTCTGCAGATCCCTGAAGGTAGATAAAGTGGGTAAGAAGGCATACGGGATACTTTCCTTTATTAGTCAAGGCATAGAATATAAGAGCAGGGAGGTTATGCTAGAACTGTATAAAACACTAGTTAGGCCAGTTCTGGTCACCACATTACAGGAAAGATGCGATTGCACTAGAGAGGGTACAGAGGAGAACTATGAGGATGTTGCCAGGACTGAAGAATTTTGGTGTGGAGATGCCGGAGTTGGACTGGGGTGGACAAATGTAAGAAATCACACAACACCAGGTTATAGTCCAACAGCTTTATTTGAAATCACAAGCTTTCGGAGCGCTGCTCCTTCTTCAGGTGAAGTGGAGAAATGCATAAAGACACAGCTTATATAGTCAGAGAATCATGTCAGATGTTTACAGGTAACCTTTCCAACTGCCATTTATCGCACCTCGGCAGAGAGATAATCACAGCAGTCAAAGGTGTGAATGGTGTCCAAACAGGTCAGTCAGGGAAACATTACATCAAAGAACAATGAGGTGGGGTCACAAGGGGTCAAATATTGCAGATGCTGGGGTCTGTATGAAAAACAAAAAAACAGACAAAAAACATTTTTTTTGGCTGGAAATCACAGCAGGTCCAGCCGCATCTGTGTAGAGAGAACAAGCCAATGTCGACTCGAGTCTGGATGACCCTGCATCAGGTGGGGTTACATGTAGCATGACATGAACCCAAGATCTCGGTTAAGGCCGTCCTCATGGGTGCGGAACTTGGCTATCAGTTTCTGCTCGACGATTTTGCGTTGTCGTGTGTCTCGAAGGCCACCTTCCGAAAGCTTGTGATTTCAAATAAAGCTGTTGGACTATAACCTGGTGTTGTGTGATTTCTTACATTTGTCCACCCCAGTCCAACTCCGGCATCTCCACACCATGGCTACTATCGACACCACAAACTGCTGGCTCAAAGTGGAGAGGATCTCCAAGAAGATCGCGCATATCGACACAGACATCAAGTTTCTACAGAGATGCAAGAAAGCAGACAAGATCCCGAAAGGACTACAGATCACTAACCCACTCAAGTTGACCTACAACACAGACTACGCTGAGAGACTCTGCCGTCGTACCTCTCGCACACTCCTCAACCATCTCGTACACCAGCTCTACAGCAGACGCCGCAACCTCGAAACCGAGATGGAGTCCATGTTCTCAGCCTGTGCTCAGGATGCAGCAGACCAGCTACGAGACACCGCCAAACAAACAAGGCAACAGAACTACGCTACCTACATGCACACCAAGAACAGGAAGCTTGAGAAACTTGGCATCACCAGCAGCAGCAACCAAGCCTCCCCCGGTACCACGGTTGAAACCACAGGGAAATCCATCATCAACCTGTCCGACCACACCCTTCAACCAGACGAAATTGAAGTTCTCAGCCGAGGTCTCAATTTCTGCCCCACCACCAAAATGGACCCCATCGGTCTCGCGGCAGACACAGAGGAATTCATCAGGAGAATGAGGCTCCGGGAATTCTTCCACAAATCCCAAGATGTCAGCAGCGAACCCAATGAGACAATCAATGATCCGGAACAGCAGACAGAGGGATCCGCAGTGCAGCGACCGAAGAAGAAAGAGTCAAATTGGACCCCTCCGGAGGGTCGCTGCCCTAAGCTTGACATGTATGCTCAAGCTGTCAGGAGATGCATCAATGCCAGATTCATCAGCCGCACTCACAAGACAGTCCAGAATGTCACCCGAGCACAACGCAACGCCATCCACGCTCTCAAGACCAACCGCAACATCGTCATCAAACCAGCAGACAAAGGAGGTGCCATCGTCATACAGAACAGAACGGACTATTGCAAAGAAGTATACCGACAACTGGACAACCAGGAACACTACAGACAGTTACCCGCAGATCCGACCAAAGAACACACCCGCCAACTCAACAGACTGATCAAAACCTTCGATCCAGACCTTCAAAGCATCCTACATGCTCTCATCCCACGTACTCCCCGCGTGGGTGACTTCTACTGCCTCCCAAAGATACACAAAGCCAACACACCTGGACGTCCTATCGCATCAGGCAACGGAACCCTGTGTGAGAACCTCTCTGGATATGTCGAGGGCATCCTGAAACCCATCGTACAGGGAACCCCCAGCTTCTGTCGCGACACTACAGACTTCTTACAGAAGCTCAGCACCCACGGACCAGTTGAACCAGGAACACTCCTCGCCACGATGGATGTCTCGGCACTCTACACCAGTATCCCCCATGATGTCGGCATCGCTGCGACAGCCTCAGCACTCAACACCAACAACAGCCAATCTCCAGATGCCATCCTACAACTCACCCGCTTCATCCTTGACCACAATGTCTTCACCTTCGACAACCAGTTCTTTACCCAAACACACGGAACAGCCATGGGGACCAAATTCGCACCCCAATACGCAAACATCTTCATGCACAAGTTCGAGCAAGACTTCTTCACTGCACAGGATCTCCAACCAACGCTATACACCAGATACATCGACGACATTTTCTTCCTATGGACCCACGGCGAAGAATCACTGAAAAGACTACACGATAACATCAACAAGTTCCATCCCACCATCAAACTCACCATGGACTACTCCTCAGAATCAGTCTCATTCCTGGACACACGAATCTCCATCAAAGACGGACACCTCAGCACTTCACTCTACCGCAAGCCCACGGACAACCTCACGATGTTTCACTTCTCCAGCTTCCACCCTAACCACGTTAAAGAAGCCATCCCCTATGGACAAGCCCTGCGAATACACAGGATCTGCTCAGACGAGGAGGAACGCGATGGACACCTACAGACACTGAAAGACGCCCTTGTAAGAACGGGATATGACGCTCGACTCGTCGATCGACAGTTCCGACGGGCCACAGCGAAAAATCGCATAGACCTCCTCAGAAGACAAACACGGGACACAACCAACAGAGTACCCTTCGTCGTCCAGTACTTCCCCGGAGCGGAGAAACTACGCCATGTTCTTCGCAGCCTTCAACATGTCATCGATGGCGACGAACACCTCGCTAAGGCCATCCCCACGCCTCCACTACTCGCTTTCAAACAGCCACCTAACCTCAAACAGACCATCGTTCGCAGCAAATTACCCAGCTTCCAGGAGAACAGCGACCACGACACCACACAACCCTGCCACGGCAACCTCTGCAAGACATGCCAGATCATCAACACAGATACCATCATCACACGTGAGGACACCACCCACCAGGTACATGGTACATACTCATGTGACTCGGCCAACGTTGTCTACCTCATACGTTGCAGGAAAGGATGCCCCGGAGCATGGTACATCGGCGAGACCATGCAGACACTGCGACAACGGATGAACGGACACCGCGCAACAATCACCAGGCAGGAGTGTTCCCTCCCAGTCGGGGAACACTTCAGCAGTCAAGGACATTCAGCCTCTGATCTTCAGGTAAGCATTCTCCAAGGTGGCCTTCGAGACACACGACAACGCAAAATCGTCGAGCAGAAACTGATAGCCAAGTTCCGCACCCATGAGGACGGCCTTAACCGAGATCTTGGGTTCATGTCACGCTACATGTAACCCCACCTGATGCAGGGTCATCCAGACTCGAGTCGACATTGGCTTGTTCTCTCTACACAGATGCGGCTGGACCTGCTGTGATTTCCAGCCAAAAAAAATGTTTTTTGTCTGTTTTTTTGTTTTTCATACAGACCCCAGCATCTGCAACATTTGACCCCTTGTGACCCCACCTCATTGTTCTTTGATGTAATGTTTCCCTGACTGACCTGTTTGGACACCATTCACACCTTTGACTGCTGTGATTATCTCTCTGCCGAGGTGCGATAAATGGCAGTTGGAAAGGTTACCTGTAAACATCTGACATGATTCTCTGACTATATAAGCTGTGTCTTTATGCATTTCTCCACTTCACCTGAAGAAGGAGCAGCGCTCCGAAAGCTTGTGATTTCAAATAAAGCTGTTGGACTATAACCTGGTGTTGTGTGATTTCTTACATTTGAAGAATTTTAGCTATGAGGAAAGATTGGATAGGGACCCAGAGCTGGAAAGTGGGATTCGGTTGGATAGCAGTTTTTTGGCCAGCACAGACAAGATGGACTGAATGGCCTCCTTCTGTGCCATAAACTTCTATGATTCTATGATTCTATGCTATTATGCTTTTAATATTTTGTTTTACATATGTGGATGAAATAGAAAGGGGAAAACTCAAATATGATCTGAACATATCAGCATAATTTAAGTGAATTTCCCTTTGCATTATCGATTATTGTATTTAAAAAAAATTTGTGCCTTAATACAATCAAGATGGAATTATTTTTCCTGGTGGCTGAATGTGTTGCGTAAGCAGTTTCCAAAGTCATACATTAATAATCATTTTCTGATAATAATTATGCTGCAATTCTAATTTGCTGTATGCATAAAAAGTATTTATTATACATTAGCTTTAACTAATGTACCATGTGTAAGATCATATTGTACATCTTAGCTGATTAATTATTAAAAGAAAAAACTTATCTTTCAAAGGAAATTTATGATATGAGTAAAAATGTAATGAGGTCAGTGGAATTATATTATAATGTTACAGTTTATTATATATAAGTGTAAAAATGTGGGAATGGGAGCAATTATGGTGCTGGACTAATGACTTAGAAATCAAGGGGATGAAATTCAACTTCAACGGGGGCGTAAAATGGGTGGTAGCAGATTGGCCGCTCGTTATACACCCCGGCTGATTTTCCTTTCAATTGATTCAATACGGAGTGGAGAAGGGCTTGCCAGGAGCACCACCAATCATGCCTTGGAATGAGGAACCAACCTAGTGAAACTACAATACAGGGCTACCTACATGTTGAACTCCAAGAATAGCAGGTTATAGACAGAGATAAATGGTCTGAAAAAACCCAATAAATCAGAGCAAAGCTCTGTAGCCTTACCACATGCAATTGAAAAAGACGATGGGCAACTAACAGGAAGAAGAGGCTCCATGAAAATCCCCATTCTTAACCAAGGTGGTGTCCAGCATGTGAGTGGAGGAGGCAAGGCTGAAGTGTTTGCCAATGGCTTCAGCTAAAAATGCCAAGTGAATCTTCCCACTTGTCTTGCTCCTATGTCCACACTATTATAGATACCAGTATCCAGTCCATTTGATTCATTCCATATGACATTAAGCAGCAGCTGTGTACACTGGACACAAAGACTGCCATGGGCTCTGATGACATCTTGGCTGCAGGGCTGGAGACCTGTGCATCAAATTGTGTTCCCTAGCCTAACAATTCAATTCAATTCAATTCAATTTTATTTGCCATATGTAACTAGTACTAGTACAAGTACAATGGAATGCTTACTCCCCGTAGGGACACGTCAGCTATTCTTACAGCGTCGTGTTCAGAAAGTCAATTCAATGGCTTCCAGTGGCAGCGGGAGCACGATGTCCCTCAGCCGCTCCCTCCTCGTCACCGCGGCCTCCTCCTCACTGTTGCCAGCTCCACGTGTGGTGGCCTGCTTCTCCCGCTCACGATCCGACCTCTGTTCCAGTGCAGCTATGAAACTGCCATAGAGCCAACAACACGGCAAATAGCCCAGATATTTTCTATCCACAAAATGCAGGACAAATTTAATCCAGCCAATTACTACCCTACCAGCCTCCTACCAATCATCAGCAAAGTTATGGAAGGAGTCATCAACAGTGCTATAAAGTGACACCAACTCACCAATAGTCTTCTGCTCACCAATACTCAGTTCAGGATCTGCCAGATCTACTTGATCCAGACCTCAGCACAGCCTTGATCAAAATATGTACACAAGAGCTGAACACCAGAGGAGAGGATGAGAATAACTGATCTCAACATCAAGGCACCATTCAAATGTGTATGGCACCAAGGAGCCATAACAAAATGGAGGTCAATGGGATCAAGGGGAAAACCCACCAGTGGCTGAAGCCGTATCCCATACAGGATGCTGGTCACAACCAGCTATGTTGTCAGCTATGGCTCAGTTGGTAGCACTCTCTAGGTGGGAGGGGCTAGGAGTGAGCCAGGTGTGACTGGTTGCCTAATTGCAGCTGGGTGTTGGAGGAAGTTTTGTAAAAAGTTGCTGGAGAGTGTTGGGGTGTTGTTTTCAGGTTTTAGGGCCTTTTTGGCCCACAAAAAACAGCCAGATGGCTGCTAAGGGGTCCGGAGTGCCGGGCCCCTCAGAGGACAATATTCCCGAGAGGAATTTTATTCGGGAAGAAACTGTGGTGGGAAGGGGGCAAAAAAGGCTCAAAGATTTGGGCCGGGATCTCAGGAGGTTTGGTAAAGAAAATACGGTGGTGGTGCAATGTGAAGATAAGAAGATTCGAGCCTGGGATATAATCCAGGCGGTTCATGAGGACTGTGGTGAGGGAAGCTGTTTTGCCTGCCGACCAAAACCAAATGTGGTTTGAGGTGACGGTCAGTGGCTGTGAGGAGGTGGAAAAACTACTGCTCAGTCTGAAAGTTGGGGAGAAATTTTTGGCGGTGACTGCTATATTCAGAGGAGGTGGTGGTTTCATTTTTGAACTTGCCTGTGTACATCGAGGACGAAGTGCTGAGCAAAAAGCTGGAGTCATGGGACATTAAAATCTGTTCCAAAATAAAGAGGAGGTACTATCCAGGAACACGGGTAGCAGACGGAACCCGGTATGTAAAGGTGCGGTTCCCAGAGGGGGTGAGGTCTTTGCCTTACAGTATGAAGTTCGAGACACTGGAAGGAGTACAGTACTTTCGTGTGCTGCACGATAACCAAGTAAAGGTGTGTTACTATTGTCTGGGACATGACCATCTCATAAGAAACTGTCCTGATTTGTATTACAATTGCGGTGAGTCGGGACATATCGCGCGGAGCTGCAAGGCGGAGAGCTGTGGGGTGTGTCGTAAATGCCCCGCCCACTGTGAGTGTGTGGCAGAAGGGAGTGAAATGAGTGATGAGGAGATGGGAGAAGGAGCAGGAGAGGAGTGTGGAACGGCCGGAGGTGCGGTGCAGTCGGAGGACACAGCCGGTAAAATGAAGGAAAAAGGAGCACAGGAAGAGGCAGAGGTTGGCGGAGCGGAGATCGAGATGGAGATGGCGGAAAACACGGCGAGTGCTATGGAGGGGAACAAAGACAGCAGCGGGCAGCAAGGGTCGAGTGCAGACTCGAGCCTTAGTGCAGTTCGGCTCCCCCTGGGGAGTCTGGTGTCTGCGGGGGGAGAGGAGGCAGGAGCGGGGTGTGTGGTGGAAGTGAGTGCTCCGGGGAGAGGCGGGGAGTCGGATATTTTGGTGAGCGGGAGGGGGCAGGGCGGGGAGAGGGTGCAAGAGGCAGGAGCCTTAAAGGGACAGCAGAATGGGATCGGCGAGATAGAGACATCAGAAGGGAACAATTTAGGTGCGCCATTGTCCCATGGAGTGAGGGAACAAGGTGCAAGGGTCAGAGGTAGAGATGTGGTCGAAGGGGGCGGCACAGTGGGAGAAACTGCGATAGCAGGAAGACTCTCTATGGGAGATGAAGTATCTGACGGGGAGCAGGATTATGTACCTGACGGGGAGCAGGCACAGGGGGTTGCAGAAGAGCTTGAGTGTGAGGAATTAGAGGGGGACAGAGACATGGAAGTCGGGGATGGGGTGGCATCATGTGGAAAGGGAAAGGTTAGTGAGAGGCAGAAGGAGGGAGAAAGGGCAGCTCCTGGGTCCAAACGTAAGGCAAGGAAGAGGCTGAAACAGCAGGGAGGGGTCAAACAGGAGGGGAAAAAGAGCCGGAGGCTGCAGGAAAAAGCAACAGCTGCCCGAAAAGTTGAGAAGGAGCATGAGAGGAAGGAAGAGCCAGAGATTAAATGATGGGGAGATTATTGGGCATACTTCCCTTCTTTGGAGCCATGATTACATTGGTCTCGATCAATGTGAACGGACTGAGGGGTGAGAAGAAATTGCAGCAGTTGTTGCAGGGTTTTAAAGGCACGGACTTGTTGTGTCTGCAAGAAACCTTTTGGGATGAGGATATTCTAGAAAGAGTTCAGAAGGTTTGGAAGGGAGAGGTGTTTGCAAGTTGTGCAAACAATAACCGTAGAGGGGTGGCTGTTTTGGTGAGTCCGTCCATAGAAGAGAACATTGCCTTGGTGGACAAGGACACTGAGAGGAGATTTTTACGGCTAAGGGTAAAATTGGAGGGATTTAATTGTGATCTTTTTAATATCTATGCACCGAACGACTATTGCAAGCGTCGAGAGTTTTTTCGGGGGTTATTCACTGAAGTGGCAGAGGTGGAAAATCCTTGTATAGTGTAGTGATCAATAGCATGTCATTCTGTGGTGGACACTAGGTGGAGCAGTAGAGCTGTATGTATAAGACTACACTACCCAGCTATATATATATTAAGACTACATTACCCATGAGGCTAGGCTACCCAGAAGGGAACAGTCAAGATGGCAGCCTGCACACAGGAGCACACATGGAAGCCTCTACAGATACTGTACCTAGAGAATGTGTACTGAATAAATAACTAGCTAGAAGCTAGCTGTGTTCATAATAAGAATGTCCAGTAATTAATGAACATAACATGGTACCAGGGTGGTGAAGATCTGCTGAAAATTGTGAAAAGTGACATGGAGAATTTGAAGCCACCAGGAGGTTTGTATCTCGAGGGAAATGTCGACTACAATTGGCGGATTTTTAAACAACAATTCGAACTCTACATTGCAGCCATCGGATTCGGTACGAAGCCAGACGCAAGGAAGATAGCGTTGCTGCTTACGGTTGCAGGCCCACAGGCGATAGAGGTATTTAATACATTTGTATTTAATCCAGCGGAGAACAGAGAAAAATTAGAAGATGTGCTAAAAAAATTTGATGCACATTGCTCTCCCAAAAAGAATGAGGCGTATGAAAGATACATCTTCCGTTCTCGGACACAGCAACAAAATGAGACTTTTGTTAGCTTTATAACTGATCTGAAACTGAAAGCACAGACATGTAAATTCTCTGAGCTCAAAGCATCCATGATTCGTGACCAGATTGTGTTTGGTATTCATGATAAAAAAGTCAGGGAACGTCTGTTGAGAGAAACCGAACTAAATTTGGAAAATGCAGTGAAAATATGCAAAGCCAGCGAGCTAGCTCGAAAGCACGCGAAGACTTTCAGTGAAATCAATAATGATGCGAATGTAATGAATGATAATGCTGCTGTCGGTGCTGTGTCCTACAAGGGGAAGAAACGTGGGCAGAAATGAAAAGCAATCGGAGGATGAAATTTTTAATTGTAAACGCTGTGGTTACAAACACCAATTAAGACAATGCCCAGCATTTGGAAAAATGTGCACAAAATGTAATGGAAAGAATCACTTTGCCAAACAATGCTTTTCAAAAGTACAAACTAAGAAAGGGCAACGAGTTAATGTGATTGAGGACACTGATGTAAGTGAGACATTTTTTGTAGGAATGGTGTCATGTGACAATATCAAAAAAGATACAGAAAATGTGCAGCCCTCAGAAATAGAGAATGCTGAACATAAAGTTAATGCAGTAAAAGAGGACAAATGGATGATCCCACTGCAGATAAATGGAGCATTAGTTACCTTGAAACTAGACACTGGGGCAAAAGCAAACTTAATCAGTATGAGTGACATTAACAATATGAAAGAAAAGCCCAAAATACAGAAAAAGTCAGTACTACTGAAGGACTATAATGGACAGAAAATAGATAGCTTATGTGTATGCAGACTTAAAGTGACAGTCAAAAACAAAGTGCATCATCTCATGTTTTCTGTTGTGGCTGAAAGGCTTGATTCACTACTGGGTGACAAAGCTTGTGAGGACTTAGAACTGGTCAAAAGAGTTTACTGTAAAAACTGTGCCATAAGCAGACCAGATGACTCAGGTGATGAAGCAGAGAGCCCATCAAGGATGAAAAGGCCAAAGGGTGTCCATGTCTTCAAAAAGCCTAGTTTCTCCAAGAAGAAAGAAAAAGGCTTCAAGGTCAAAGAGAAGCCAAAGGAAGAAAAGCACAAAGAGGAAAAACACAAGGAGAAAAAGTCCAAAGATATAACCGCAGCAGATGTTGTTAAGCAGTGGAAAGAGAAAACGAAAAAGAAGAAGCCTGCACCAGAGCAGGAAGCAGTTCCGGTGGATACTCCTTCTTCCCTCAGGCCAATCTTTGGTGTTCCATTAGCCGAGGCTGCTGAGAGGACTATGCTGTATGATGGGATCCCGCTGCCAGCAGTTCTTCGAGAGTGCATTGACTACATTGAGAGTTATGGCATGAAGAATGAAGGAAACACTGAAACCCTCTCCAAGCAAAGATCGCAAGGAGACCTCGATCTATACAAGAGCATGGTGTGGAGATGCCGGAGTTGGACTGGGGTGGATAAATGTAAAAAGTCACACAACACCAGGTTATAGTCCAACCGATTTCAAATAAAGCGGTTGGACTATAACCTGGTGTTGTGTGACTTTTTACATTTATATAAGAGCAGATTGATGACAATGCCGCAACTGCATCTTGTCATTCACCGCCAGAACAATCTCATGAAGACACATCAGACTTACCCGTGTTGAGAAGATCCACACATGAAGTAAAAGAGCCTGATAGACTTAATCTTTGAGTACAATGTAAAGCTTTGAAAATGTGTTGACTGTTTTGAAAATGTTTATGTTTATAGAGCACTAACAAAAGTGTTACTGATATTATCTTTATTGTTTTCTTGAAAGTTGATTGATTTTGATTTTGTTAAACATCAAAGAAAGGGGGATGTAGTGATCAATAGCATGTCATTCTGTGGTGGACACTAGGTGGAGCAGTAGAGCTGTATGTATAAGACTACACTACCCAGCTATATATATATTAAGACTACATTACCCATGAGGCTAGGCTACCCAGAAGGCAACAGTCAAGATGGCAGCCTGCACACAGGAGCACACATGGACGCCTCTACAGATACTGTACCTAGAGAACGTGTACTGAATAAATAACTAGCTAGAAGCTAGCTGTGTTCATAATAAGAATGTCGAGTAATTAATGAACATAACATATAGTGGGGGATTTTCATGTATTTTTATCTTGGATGGACATTTCAGCCCAGATGACCTTTAAGGAGGATAACTCCAGAGGGATGATTATAAAAATGATGGCAAATTTAAATTTGAGAGACTTATGGAGGGACCGGAACCCCATAAAAAGGGAGTTCTCCAGAGCAGGTTGGGTGGGTGATGTTTTAAAACAGAGCCGAATAGATTTTGTGTTAATGCAGGAAGGGTTAAGTTCGGAGGTGATGGAGATTTATTATAAAAAGTATTTTTTAGTGATCACTCGGCTTTGGTTCTTAGAATTAGGAACAGCAGAGTTAATATTGGTTCAGGGGTGTGGATTTTAGACAATCAATACCTGAAGGAAAGTGCTTATAAAGAAGGGATTATAAATATAATAAAGAATGCTCGGAAGGAACTTTTGTTCTTGAAAGAAAGAAGAGTTTGGTGGGACAATTTCAAATATGAGGTAAAAGTTTTTTCGGTACGTTATGGGAAAAAGAGGGTGGCAGCTAACCAGCATCGAGAAGAGAATATAAACAAAAGGTTTACGGATGTCTGTAAAGCAGTTGACGGTGGGGATAAGGAAGCTGAGACTAAGTTCCGGGTGCTAAAGGAAGAGTGGGAATTATTGCAAGCTGAAAAATGCAAGGGGGCCATTCTCCGTGCAAAGGCGAAAGATGCACTAGATATTTTCTAGAGCAAGAGAAGCTGTGACAGAGATTATCGTTAATTGAGGAGTTGAAGGTTGGGGAGAAGATCATTCATGAAAGTGAGGAGATTTTGGAGGCGGCTAGCAGCTTTTATCAAGAGCTATATACAAAAGAAGACATTTCCAATTTGGAGATGGAGAAGGTTACTGCTTTTATTGAAAAGGGTTTAAAGGAGGATGAGAGAAGCATGTGTGATAAAGAAGTAGGATTAGCGGAAATAAAAATAGCAATAAGTGGAATGAAGGGGGGGAAAAGCCCAGGGTCCGATGGACTAAGTGCAGAATTTTATAAGGAATTTTTCGAGATTTTAAGTCCATTGCTCTTAGAAGTTTTTAAGGAAATTAAAATTGAGGGAAGCCTGGCCCCATCTATGAGGAGAGGTATCATAAGCTTAGCTTATAAAAATAAAGGGGATAGATGGGATCTGAAGAATTGGAGGCCCATCACACTATTAAATGTGGATTATAAGATCTTGGCGAGGGTTATGGCAAATCGTTTGAAGGAGGTGTTACCGGAGATAGTTTGGCCCTCTCAGTCCTATGGAGTCGTAGGCCGGGACATCGCAGCCTCTGTGGTCTCCATCCGAGATGCGATAGAGCTCATGGAAGAGAGTGGGAGGGAGGCTTATGTATTAAAGATAGATCAAGAGAAAGCCTTTGATAGGGTCTCTCATGAGTTTTTATTGAAGGTTTTGGAAGCATTTGGTTTCAAGGAAAATTTCATTCAGTGGGTATGGATTTTTTATTCAAACATATTTAGCTGTGTTAAATGTAATGGTTTTTTATCTAAGTATTTTCCAATACAGAGATCAGTGAGACAGGGTTGTCCCCTGTCCCCATTGTTGTACACATTGGTAGCAGAACCATTAGGTTACATGATGCGAAAGAAACAAGGTGCAGTTGGGATTGTGGTACCCAGTTCCGGGCTGGTGTCGGTGATACACCAATATGCAGATGACACAACCTTAACATTGAGAAATGGGGAGTCAGTGAGGAAAGCTATGGAGGTAGTGGAGGAATATTGTAGAGCTTCAGGTGCCAGAGTGAATTATAGTAAGTCCCAATGCCTGGTTGCAGGGAGGGGTAGGGGGGAATGGTTGGGGGAATGTCCCTTTAAGGTGGTGGAGGTTTTGGAAGTTCTGGGGTGCATATGAGGTGCAAGAAAGACAGGGAAGAAGTGGATCAATTAAATTGGGAACCGAAGGTTATGAAAATTAAAAAGATTTTGGGAAGATGGGAAAGAAAGTGGTTGAAAGTGCAAGAGCAGCAGTGGTGTCTGCTCTCCTGCTATCTAAGCTATGGTACTTATTGACGGTGGAGGATATTCCTGAGTGGGCAGAAAAGTCCATCCGAGAGGCTTGTGTGAGGTTTTTATAGGAAGGGAAACCAGCCTTGGTGGCTTACAGTACCATCATTGGACGGAGAAATCAGGGAGGACTCAACTTCCCAGATATTGATTTGAAGAAAAAATCCTTTAGAATCAAATGGGCGAAGAGATCTCTTCAGAAGTCAAATTCAAGTTTTTGGAAGAGTTGTTCTGAGCATTTTTTAAAACGAAGTAGGATAGGAGGGCAGGGGATATTGTATATGGAATACAATAATATGTTTTTGAAATCGATTAAGCTTCTCCCTAGGTTTTATAAGGGGGTTGTAGAGACTTGGGCTCAATTTTTAAAAAGTGTGCTGTTTATGCCCAAGGGGGCTGAGGAATTTTTAGAACAGCCCTTATTTTTGAACAGGTGGGTCAACATCGAAGGAGAGGTTTTATTTAATCAAGCTTTTATAAAAGCTGGGATTATATCGGTGAAAGATGTATTATACGAGGTGATTCCAGGTTGGTTGTCGGAAGCGATAGTGAGGGACATGGTGTGGGAGGAGGATCAGGGGGTAGAAGGAAAAGCAATAGGAATCATGTATGAGAAGATTGTGAGGGCAATGCCACAGGATAGGATGGAAGAAATAAATGCGGAAATCTCCAAAGGAAGTAAAATGCATCCTGCTTTTCCAAGCTTTGTACTGGAGAAAGGGGGAGAGTTAGTCCAATTTGACAACTGTAATACTCGAGATTTCTATGAGGTATTCAGAGAATGGAGATTCAAGACACCTGCTGGTCAGGAGTTTTGGCAGAGTATATACCCACAGCTGGACTGCAACAGGATTTGGAAGGGAGTGTGGGCGAATTTTAAATGCCCAGAATGGATTGAACTGGATTTCAAATTGGCTCATAACCAGATTTTTACCATGACGGTCTTGTGCAAGATTGGACGAGAGGAGGCGGCAACTTGCCCAATGTGTGGGACACAGGATGAGACTCTGTCCCATTTACTGGTGTTATGTCCGCAGTTAAATGACTTTAAGTACTATGTTCGACAGTTGTGTGAAGCTTTTTTGCTGGGTGGGGACCGAACAGCGAGAATGGGAATCCCGTGGAACTCAATTTTGAGATGGGGATTGCAGGAGAGTCTGCCAGAGTCTAGCGGAGCGGCAATTAATTTAATGTTCAGTTTGGCTAGATTCGTGATTGTGCAAAGAAGGAATGCTCTGTTTTTTAAGGGGAGGAGAATCAATCCAAAAGAGTATTTTAAATATAAGCTAAAATACCATTATAAGGCTCTGTGGATGTTTTATTCAGAAAGGAATTTAAGGACAGTATTTTACAACCAATTTTTAAAGTACAATCGATTAATATATGTTACAGGTGACAAATTAAACTTCAGGTTTTGATGTTAAAATGTGGTGGCGGAATGGCTGTGCAGGGCGGTGGAATTGATTTGTATCATACAATGTAACGATCACGATGTTGTAAATGTTCTTAATGTTCAATAAAGTATAATAAAAAAAATAAAAAGTTGGTAGCACTCTCACCTGTGAGTCAGAAGGTTGTGGGTTCAAGTCTCACTCCAAAGACTTGAGCGCAAAAAAATCTAGGCTGACAGTCCAGTGTAGTACTGAGGGAATGCTGCACTGGCGGAGGTGACGTTTTTCAGGTGAGACGTTAAACCGAGGCCCTGTCTGCTCTCTCAGATGGACGTAAAAGATCCCATGGCACTATTTTGAAGATGAGCCGGGGAGTTATACCTGGTGTCCTAGCCAATATTTATCCCTCAATAAACATCACAAAAACAATATTTGATCATTATAACATTGCTGTTTGTGGGAGCTTTCTGTGTGCAAATTGGCCACTGTGTTACCTACATTACTTAAAAAGTACTTCATTGCCTGTAAAGTGCTTTGGGATGTCCTGAGATCATGAAAGACACTATATAAATGCAAGTCTTTTTTTTCTATTGTTGCAGTCATGGGACATTACTATATGTGTCCCTCAGGACAGTGTTCTTACCCAGCCATCTTTAGCTGCTTCATCAATGACCTTACCTTCATCATAATGTCTGAACTGGGGCTGTTCACTGACAATTCCACAGTGTTCAGCTCCATTCACAACTTTGCCAATAATGAAGCAGCTCATGACAGTCTACATCTGGACATAGGTAACATCCAAACTTGGGCTGACAAATGGCAAAAAACATTTGCACCGCATAACTGCCAGGTAATGACTAAGAAGAAAAGCCCCAACCACCTTCCCCAAACTTCAATGGCACCATCATCAAGTCACCCATTATTTATGGCTGTAATTATTTGCAACACCAAAGTTCTGATTCGTCCCCTTGGAGGACAAGACCAGGGGGTAGATTTTGCCGAACCTGTCGGGAAGAAGGTGGGATTTCCCCTTTTGGGTTTTTGACCCGTTTACTTCGACGTCCGGCCAATCTGCGCGATTTTCCCTTGATTGACCTTGTTGAGCCCGCCCAGCGGGCTCAGCAGGCCAATTAAGGGCCACCCGGCAACAGGTGACGTCGCAGACTGAAATTTCATCTGTCAAGAGTTCTTGACAGATGAAATATCAGTGTTCCACAGCTGTTTGAAGCTGTGAAACACTGACACTCTGAGTTCTAAGCTGAGTCATTCTGCACAGACTCAGTTAGAACTCTCACTGGCACTCAAAGCTGAAGGCTGTCACTTTTGACAGATTGTAGCCGTTCAGCTTTCAGTTCCGGCTGAGTGATGCGCTCCCGACGGCTACAGGAAGAAAGGCTGTTAAGGTAAGTACAGGTAAGTAAAAGTTCATTACACACCAAACACACTTACCTTTGCACTCATGCACCCATCACTCACCTGAGCGCCGACATCGCGACCCCTCCAACTCCTTCAACCCGACGGCCCGCCTGCTCTACCTGGCGTGATTTGGAGCCGTCAGGAAACCCACATGAAACCCCTCAAAATAGGGATTAGTTTAAAAACTGCATGTTAACTACCTGTTAACAGGCAGTTAATTGGCATTAATCCCTTCCCGCCTGGTTTCGGCAGGTCCCAGTGTGGGGCGGGTACCCGCCGCCCCTGAAACTTACGTGGGGCGGGGTTTTGGGCGGGATGGTGTCGGGACCCCCAAATTTGGGATTTTCCCCCCCACACGCCTGAAACCCCGTCTGATGGCTCCCTGAAAATCTAGCCCCAGATTTCTGATTAGTCCCCTTGGCAGACAAGACACACCCAGCAGATTCTGAAATATGTAATTAGATCCTGCCTGCTTGAGTATTCAAGATATTTGCAATGTGTAATTTAATCCAGCCATTGTGACAGCCAGGCTCCAGAGTTCACAGTGCTAATACTACTGCTTTCAGAGAACAGACAGGGGTCACCCTCGTGGGTTAGGAGCACTCACAGCGCTCACACTGCCGAGTTCAGATAGGATGGGGTGAGGCCATGGAGGGATTTTAACATGAGGATGAGAATTTTAAAATCAAGGTGTTGGTAGACAACGTTCCCCCTCTTTTTTTTGGGTGTGCGGTCCCTTTAATGCGGGACCTCCAGACAGCTGCGCACTTAGCGAGCACAGGGGTGATGGGTGAGTGGGACTTGCTGCATGTTAGGATACGTGATGCAGAGTTTTGGATTAGCTTAATTTCATTCTGGGTGGAAGATGGGAGGCTGGCCAGGAGAACATTGGAATATTAGAGACCAGCAAATAACAAATAAATGGAATGTTATGCATGGTGTAGGACCAACACAGAATATGCTCTTATTTTTTTTAATTAATTTATTTATTGCCATTTCTAGTTGCCCTTGAGAGGGTGGTAGTGAGCTGCCTTCTTGAACCGCTGTGGTCTGGGGGTGAAGAGAGGGTGAACGTGGTGCAGGTGTAAAGGGGGTGGGGGTGGAAGAACATGATCCAGGCCTAACAGAGGGCAGGAGAACGTGATCTCTCTTCCCATCTGGATCACGCTGTTGCTGTCATACACCCCCCTCCTTTAGACCTGGATCATGTTCTTCCCCCATCCCCACTGTACTCACCGTGCTCCCCCAAGTTCCTGACATTCTCTCCCCGAGTTCCTGACCTCCCCCGAGCTCCTGACCTTCTCCCCCCTCTCCGAGCTCCTCTCTCCAAGCTCCTCTCTCTCCGAGCTCCTCCCTCTCTGAGCTCCTCTTCTCCCCTCAATCCCCTCCTTTCTCTCTCTCCCCTTCGATCCATTCTCCCCATTTCGATCCCTTCTCCTTCCTCACCTTTGATCCTCTCTCTCCCCCTTCGATCCCCTCTCCCCTCCCTTCGATCCCCTTTCCCCCCTTCGATCCCCTCTCGCCACTTCAGTCCCAGCTAACCCCCATTCGATCCACTCTACCCCCCTATTCGATCCCCTCTAACCCCCCCCGATTTCCTCTCATCTGATATTGTGGCTCTGACTGGGATTACAAACACCTGTTGGGTTTCAGATATGGCTGCATAAGATAGTGAGGCTGAAAAAACAGCCCTGCCGAAGGGCCGCTTTGAATCGTATTCTCTTGTTCTTTCGAGCCCTGGATACAGAGCGACAATATTTGGGGTAAACGCATTAATGCCCACCATTCACCAAGGATTGCAGTCAATCTGTTCACCGTTGTATCGCTGTGCACATTTTTTGTTTCCACCTCCCAATATCATTTTCCTCTGCAAGTGTTCGGCCCATCCCCACCCCTGGAGTGGAACTCTCGCCAGCTCGTTGCGCCATCAGCATTGTCAATTAGAACCAAATTCAAGCACTCCCCAAGGTGACTCCTTCGAACCCCTCTCCTCTCCCCCTTCGAACTCCTCTCCTCTCCCCCCTTCGAACCCCTCTCCTCTCTCCCCTTCGAACCCCTCTCCTCTTCCCCTTCGAACCCCTCTCCTCTTCCCCTTCAAACTCCTCTCCTCTCCGCCCTTCGAACCCCTCTCCTCTCTCCCCTTCGAACCCCTCTCCTCTTCCCCTTCAAACTCCTCTCCTCTCCCGTCTTCGAACCCCTCTCCTCTTCCCCTTCGAACCCCTCTCCTCTCCTCCATTGAACCCCTCTCCTCTCCCTCTTCAAACCCCTCTCATCTCCCCCTTCGAACCCTTCTCCTCTCCCCCCTTCGATCCCCTCTCCTCTCCCCCTTCGAACCCCTCTCCTCTCCTCCCTTCGATCCCCTCTCTGTGAGAGAATATGCCATGTTTCGGACTGATACCCCATAATATGAACAGAATACTGATATTATTAATACAGAATAGACTGGGTTTATAAATCTAAAGCCTCGGAGACACAGGCTGCAAACAGAATACAGGCTCTTGAGATAAAGATCAGTTGATAACAAAGTTGTAAACAAGCTTTGAAATGGGAATTAGTTAAATATACAAAAACAATGAAAGATTGAAGCAAACCATTGATGCTTCCGAAAGGTCAACAGTTTGCAACCAACACAATGAAAATGCCCAGTTTAAAGTGTTAAGAACTAACACATAGAACAGAAACACAAACATTAAAAGAACCATGTGCCTTTGAAAACATGACATCAAGTAAAGAAACACCTGCTGGTCAAATAGTTTTATGTTAAACTTGAAAGACAGGAAACACGATTAAATATGCAACCAATGAGATAGCTAGAAATGCATGAAACATTCAGTTAAAGTGGTTTTGATTTATATATAGTAGAAACCATACCAACAAAAAAGACTTTGAAGATATGACTTCAATAGATGACACCAAGCAATTACATTGTGTTTGTATTAAACTTGGAACACCACAGAGTCAAAATGTCTGCTAAAAACCAGTTAAGCCAATATTAAGAATGACATCAAACAGAAACCATAGCTGTCATTGTTTTTATTATGGTTTTTGGAACACCTAAAGGTAGTGAAATAATTATGTATGCAATAGTTGAATTGATAGTAAGATAGAAAGCATTCAAACAGAGGTATCGATAAAGACAATTAGCCGACATCAGCAGAGAACATCAAAGAAGAAACCACTGTCAAAAGGGTATAAAAATAAGACCTTTTCAACAGAAAGGCAGAACTCATTGAACGGGCAAAGCATTTCTCAACTCTTCAAAGGCATCTCTGTAAGTCTTTAACTATGAGTCTCGGGAGTCAAAGTAATTGATTTTGGTGGATATTCTGGATTTAGAAATAAGTAAGAAATAAGAAATGTAACGAAGTAAAGATTTGAGGATAAGGATCTCTGAGAAATAAGAAATGTAAGCTAATTGTATTTTGAATTGTTAATGTTGTGACTGATTCAACAGCTGTTAACTGAGTGTCGGCTTTTAAATAAAACTTTATGGGGGAGAAATTCGGTGGAGCCGCAAACAGGGTGCCAAGCAAGCCTGGGCGCTGGAATTAGTGCAGCGATTGGAGCAGTTGCGACTGCCAGAAATTCAGCTTGAACGCCCCAAGAGGGAAACGTGGCGAGGCTCGAGGCACTCCGCGTCCCTCTTAGGGCACTGAAACTGAATATCGCGGCGCAACGTGCCACAGCACCACACACTGCGGCATGGCGCGCTGCGGTACTGCAGGCCTTCCTCCCATTCTTAAGAGGGAGGGGCATGCACCAGCGCGATCGGAGATCGCGAGTGCCGGCAAAAGAGCCCGGCACCGAGGAGAAGTGCTGGGCTCTCGGAAAACAGCCGGCACTGCCGCGGGGGAGATCAGGAGGCCGGGGACGGAGGTGCTGGCAGGTGGCCGCCGAAAAAAACGGCCGCCCCGCACCTCCACCTTAATTTGCGCCACTGCCGCCACAGGTAGGCCCCGTGAACCGGGCGTGATTTGCGAACGGCGCTACAGAGGTGGGCGCTACCGAATATCGAGATCGGGGTGGTAGCGGGGCGCTGTGCACACCAATGACATCATCGGTGGCGGCGCAGCGCAACAGGCTGACGCCGCCATTAGCGCCCCAGCTAAATATCGTGGGAGGCGTGGCCAGTGGTGCTAAAGCCACTGAGTGCCCTCTTTAGGCGCTAACTGGTGGCGCAGCCCACCGAATTTCTAGGCCTATATTTTTAGAATTGTCTCAAAGAGTAATTCTGTATAAACTCGGAAACCCAAATTCTGTACACTCTTTTGTAAGGAGTTGCAGAATTCTGGGGGAGTATTCCAGACCCTCATAATATCCGGAAGGTGACAGTTTAGTTCAACTTATTAAAAGTACTATCTGGAGGATGGTAACATCTTCAGTCATTCCGTTCCTTTAGGGAGAGATAGCCTGAACCTTTAGACCCATTTAAGCGTCTTATGGAATTCGGCTATCTCTAACTTAAGTTGAGGGTGAACGTCTGGGGAATACACCTGATCTGGAATAGCCCAAAAGGGCTAGGATTGTAATTATCCTTTCAGATGGCGCCCAACGAGTGTGTTAATGAGTTGATACAGAACCTGTACTTATATTTATATCTATATCCATGTTGTAGATTGTTAAGTATAGAAGGAATGTTTACTGACAGTGGTTCTAAGACTCAGATTTAAGTCTCTAGAGATGACAAGACCCTGATCAGGCCTTGTAGAACTTAAATCAGAACTCCCTCAAAATATCATTGAGGTCTAGAAGCTTCTTATAAAGTTCTTATTAAATCCTAACCGAGGTTAGGTCCTGATGAAATATTAAACCCTAACCGAGGTTAGGTAGAGATGAAATATTAAACCCTAACCGAGGTTAGGTCTTGAAAAAATGGCAAATCCTGTCGGAATTGGCCAAGTTTTTTATTAGAAAATTTAAACGATTGCTTTATTAGGGAAAATAATCCTATCCCTGTACCTCCGCAAAACCAAGTGATCATTTTTGAAACAGATGGCTTTGATGCCGAAGGAGCCATTAAAACTCATGGCATGATTAATGTTGATCCCCAGAACCAGGGGATACAGAATATCCTGTGGGATAATCAAATGAATACTCCAAATCCAATAAATTCCTTAATGATAAGGTGCACACCTGCACAATTGGGAGACCTAATGAATGGTGCCCAACAAGGTGGTGGCAACAATGGGCAAATAGCAAGACCCAAAGCAACGTATGCTCCTGCGGGCCATGGATTCCGGTTAAGGTGGCAAACTCATGATGAAATAAATGACAACAATTTTCGAGATTCCTATTCGGTATATCCAAAAGAATTACTGTCTAAACCCCTTGGCCATAAGACAGCGCAATATGCTGAAGCCGCAGCATTACGGTATGTTTTAAAGAAAGCAGACTTTATTAAACCCACACTGTGGGAAGATATTCTCCATTCGAGAATGGAGAAAAAGAAGTGTCAGGTGATTCATATAAACGGGCATACCACTGGAACAGTACACTCAAAAGGAAACAGCCTTGCAGACAAACAAACGAAACGTTCGGTCTGCATGACACCCCCTCGAGAGGGGCCTGCCAACGTTAGTGTAATCACTAGGGCAGAACGGGCTAATCAGGATGAGGAACTGATTCAGCTACAGGAAACTTTGTGATATCCGGCACCGACGGGACCGAGCTGTTGCCGATCTATCAAAACTGCCGGACATACAAAGTTAATGTTGAAGCATACGGAGGTTTTCATCTCCATATCTGACAACAAACACTGTTGCTTAGCAACAGCTTCTAAACAGTCGGCTGCAGCTGCAAGCATCTCTAGCTGAAGCTGTTGCTATAGCTACAGACCTTGCAGTGCCTGACTGGGAAAAAAAAGCAACGAGAACTAAAAAAAAACTTATAGAAAACGGCTCCTGATTTTTGCCGTTAGATCGAGTATTCCGGAGATATAACCTCCGGATAAACCAAAGTTTCCTGTATTAGACCCAATAACAGACAATCCACCAGAATGTCCACCAAGGTAGTTTTACTCGGAAACCCCTACGGGTATTGTACTAGTTAAGTTGCCCAAATGAAACCGAGAAGTACCCCCGAGCCACAAACGAGAACAGCTTGTAAAAGAAGCTCACAAGGGCATAAGTCAATCATATTGTAGTGCCAGAATAACATTCTGCAAATTGACCCTCTTATATTGGTGGCCAGGCATGCTTAAAGCCTGTAAAACATAGGTGGCAAATTTGACCACCTGATGCTATTTGACCAATAAGTCATCACTAAATTAAGCCACCACCATTGGCTCCTGTGAAAGCTGATGAGCAAATGGGAAAATTCTTTATTGACTTTATTTCATTGCTAGGGGGATAGAATATCAAAATAGGGAGGTATTGCTTCAGTTGTACAAGGTATTGGTGAGACCGCACCTGGAATACTGCATACAGTTTTGGTGTCCATACTTAAGAAAAGACATACTTGCTCTCGAGTCAGTACAAAGAAGGTTCACTCGGTTAATCCCGGGGATGAGGGGATGGACATATGAGGAGAGGTTGAGTAGATTGGGACTCTACTCATTGGAGTTCAGAAGAATGAGAGGCGATCTTATTGAAACATATAAGATTGTGAAGGGGTTGGATCGGGTGGATGCGGGGAGGATGTTCCCGATGATGGGTGAAACTAGAACTATGGGGCATAGTCTTAGAATAAGGGGCTGCTCTTTCAAAACTGAGATGAGGAGGAACTACTTCACTCAGAGGGTGGTAGGTCCATGGAATATGCTGCCCCAAAAAGCTGTAGAAGCTACATCATTACATAAATTTAAAACAGAAATAGACAGTTTCCTAGAAGTAAAGGGAATAAAGGGTTATGGGGAGCGGGCAGGAATTTGGACATGAGTCTAGGTTCGGATCGGTCATGGCCCTGTGGGTAGCGGAGCGGGCCCAGGGGCCGTGTAGCCTGATCCTGCTCCTATTTCGTGTGTCTAATTCTGTTAGATTCAGGAGATGGTTCTGTGATAGTAGATTGGCGGTTAGGATCAGACCAGCCATGATCTTATTGAGCAGGCTCGAGGGGCCGATTGGCCTACTCCTGCTCCTATTTCTTATGTTCTTATGTTCTTATTTGACCACTTCCCCCAATTTTGGGATATAGACATGTTCTTGTTTGTGTGGATGGATGCACTTCCTTCTGCTGGCTGGTCCCCACAAACTGTTTCAGAAAACGCTCTCGCCAGGGCTATTTCTGATATAATTACTGTAGCTGGTGCACCCAAAATCTTACACTCCAATTAAGGCAGAGCCTTTGTCTCTAAGGTCTTCAAAGACCATTGCAAACAAAGGGGGATTGGGTTAGAGCACAGCACACCACGTCATCTGCAATCAGCGGGGCTGGTGAAATGTAAAAAATCGGGAAGTAATAAATTTATTGGTAAAACTGTTGAAATCAGGGAAATAAGTGGACCACCAGCATTCCAGAAGTACAGCTATCACTCATTAATGTGCCACATCTACATCAGGGACAGTATCCCCTAAGAAATTCCATATTATCTGATGTATGGGGTTGAGATGCATACACTGCTTACCCATAGTTCTTTTATTGCCTCTACACACTCTGAGTCCTTGACCCGACAGCGACAGTTAGAATTAAAAAAAAGTAACAAAAGAGATTCATCGAAATGATCAGAGGATAAGGGAAGCAAATAGGCAGAAAAAATTGACAAATAAAGTATGGCAACCCATAGTAAGAGAATGGGTACAGGAAAAGAAGTTCGAGCAGAGCCCTGGTTTAAGACTGAAGTGGATAAATCCTGTTCAAATATATTCCGTTATTAACGAAAGAACAGTTCAAATACATATTAACCAGCCGAATGGCAAGTCTATTTTTAAAACTGTCTCCATAGAAAATATCAAAAGATGTCCTGAAGGATACCGAAAAGGAGGAACAATACAAGGTGCAGCCGTACACTTGTCTTTAAAGACCCAGCTTGGAGTACGACACAGCAAATGGATGCGATCGAAATACTGACGACGGGAAGTCAGAAGGTGTCATCGACACTTCCACACGTTGCTTGGCAACGCATCAGGAATTGGATTTGCGAAAAGCAACAACCGAAACAAGGAAAGATCAACGAGTTACTTCAGCGAAGGAGGAAGACACCGCTGATAAAAGAAGGAATCAACTAAGTGCCTGGAAGGGCCTTAACGACAACATGCACCGGTAAACATGCCAGATCGAAGGAACAGCATGTCAAGCTTCAACTAGTTTCAAATGACGTTTCCTTGACTCATATGAATAACTCACCTCTATGGAATGTACATCTGCCGATTGGACATTCTAAGGACATTGTTGTTTCGTTAATTGCATGACTATGTACTTATCATCCTTTTAAATTGTGTACAATTTAAAATAAGACAAAACATTGTCCTAGGATGACTTCAAAGGAATTTTCATGTAGCACATGATCGTGCATCTTGTGAACTTAATGTGTTATTGTAACCTTATGAGGAGCATTGACCAAACTCTGCCCTGATGTTATTAGCTCATCTTTTGGTCAAGAAGAGGGTGTGAGGGAATACACCATGTTTCAGACAGATACACCATAATATGAACAGAATACTGATATTATTAATACAGAATATACTGGGTTTAAAAATCTAAAGCCTCGGAGACACAGGTTGCAAACAGAATACAGGCTCCTGAGATAAAGATCAGTTGATAAAGTTGTAAACAAGCTTTGAAATGGGAATTAGTTAAACATACTAAAACAATGAAAGATTGAAGCAAACTATTGGTGCTTCCGAAAGGTCTACGGTTTGCAACCAACACAATGACCCAGAAATTCAGGTCGGGGGCTTCCCGCGGGTGCAAGCCCCCGACCTGCACTTACCTTGCGCGCCGGCAGTTGCGCTCTGGGCTCCCGTGGAATTCCGCTCCGGGGCCTGCTCCAACTCCCAGCGCGCTGTGCTTGCATGTCCCAGGGGCGCAGTTAATGCGATGCATCCCATGGGATCACGTGAGCCATGGGCAGCCAATCAGAGGAGGGAAAAGCCCATTCATAAGATTGACAGGAAGACCTGTCTAAACTTATGAATATACGGGCCCCAAAATAACAGTAAACCTTCAAATAATTTTTTTTTTAAATCACACTTTTTAAATAAACTATAAATTACATTAAATAAACTATTTTAAACAATAATTTAAATTTTGGAAAAAGATAATTTAATTAAAAAACGGGGCTAAAAATAAACTTACCTTGCTTTAAAGTATTTAAAAATAATAAACCTGTGGAAAAAATGTTTTAATTTTAATTAATTGACCACTTACCTTTTAAAATGCAGGCCTTACGCCTGGTTTTTACATTTCTAAAATCTAATGACGTACCCTCACGGAAAAACCTGTAAAAAAAAGTAAGTTCAAAGCGCACGCGCAGACTCCCGCGCGCACGCGTTCGACCTCTGAACCCCTTCGTTCAGAGGAACGGAAGTGCTGGTTTCCCACGCATGCGCAGTGCATGCAAGAAACCGGCACTTCCATCGGGTCCACGCGTGAGTACCCCGTGCGTACTCACGCATTGGGACCCGAATTTCTGGGCCAATGAAAATGCCCAGTTTAAAGTGTTAAGAACTAACACGTAGAACAGAAACACAAACATTAAAAGAACCATGTGCCTTTGAAAACATGACATCAAGTAAAGAAACACCTACTGGTCAAATAGTTTTATGTTAAACTTGGAAGACAGGAAACACGATTAAATAGGCAACCAATTGAAATAGCTAGAAATGCATGAAACATTCAGTTAAAATTGTTTTGATTTATATATAGTAAAAACCATACCAACAAAAAGACTTTGAAGATATGACTTCAATAGATGACACCAAGCAATTACAATGGCCCAGAAATTCGGGTCCCAACGCGTGAGTACGCACGGGGTACTCACGCGTGGACCCGATGGAAGTGCCGGTTTCTTGCATGCACTGCGCATGCGCGGGAAACCGGCACTTCCGTTCCTCTGAACGAAGGGGTTCAGAGGTCGAACGTGTGCGCGCGGGAGTCTGCGCGTGCGCTTTGAACTTACGTTTTTTTTTACAGGTTTTTCCATGAGGGTAGGTCTTTAGATTTTAGAAATGTAAAAACCAGGCACAAGGCCTGCATTTTAAAAGGTAAGTGGTCAATTAATTAAAATTAAAACATTTTTCCCACAGGTTTATTGTTTTTAAATACTTTAAAGCAAGGTAAGTTTATTTTTAGCCCCGTTTTTATAAAATTATTTTTTTCAAAAATTTTCATTATTGTTTAAAATAGTTTATTTAATGTAATTTATAGTTTATTTAAAAAGTGTGATTTAAAAAAAAAATTATTTGAAGGTTTACTGTTATTTTGGGGCCCGTATATTCATAAGTTTAGACAGGTCTTCCTGTCAATCTTATGAATGGGCTTTTCCCTCCTCTGATTGGCTGCCCATGGCTCATGTGATCCCAGGGGACGCATCGCACTAACTACGCCCCTGGGACATGCAAGCACAGCGCGCCGGGAGTTGGAGCAGGCCCCGGAGCGGAATTCCACGGGAGCCCAGTGCGCAACTGCCGGCGCGTAAGGTAAGTGCAGGTCGGGGGCTTGCACCGCGGGAAGCCCCTGACCTGAATTTCTGGGCCATTGTGTTTGTATTAAACTTGGAACACCACGGAGGCAGAATGTCTGCTAAAAACCAGTTAAGCCAATATTAAGAATTGAATGAAAGCATTTTGTAAGAATGACATCAAACAGAAACCATAGCTGTCATTGTTTTTATGATGGCTTTTGGAACACCTGAAGGTAGAGAAATAATTATGCATGCAATAATTGAATTGATAGTAAGATAGAAAGCATTCAAACAGAGGTATCAATAAAGACAATTAGCCGACATCAGCAGAGAACATCAAAGAAGAAACCACTGCCAAAAGGGAATAAAAATAAGACCTTTTCAACAGAAAGGCAGAAGTCGCTGAATGGGCAAAGCGTTTCTCAACTCTTCAGAGGCATCTCTGTAAGTCTTTACCTATGAGTCTCGGGAAGTCAAAGTAATTGATTTTGGTGGATATTCTGGATTTAGAAATAAGCAATGTAACGAAGTAAAGATTTGAGAATAAAGATCTCTGAGAAATAAGAAATGTAAGCTAATTGTATTTTGAATTGTTAATGATGTGACTGATTCAACAGCTGTTAGCTGAATGTTGGCTCTTAAATAAAACTATATATTTTTAGAATTGTCTCAAAGAGTAATTCTGTATAAACTCGCGAACCCAAATTCTGTACACTCTTTTGTAAGGCGTTGCAGAATTCTGGGGGAGTGTTCCGGACTCTCATAATATCCAGAAGGTTACAGTCTAGTTCAACTTATTAAAAGTAGAATCTGGAGGATGGTAACATCTTCAGTCATTCCTTTCCTTTAGGGAGAGGTAGCCTGAACCTTTAGACCCATTTAAGCGTCTTATGGAATTCGGCTATCTCTAACTTAAGTTGAGGGTGAACGTCTGGAGAATACGCCTGATCTGGGATAGCCCAAAAGGGCTAGGACTTGTAATTATCTCTTCATCTCCTCTCCCCACTTCGAACCCCTCTCCTCTCCTCCTTCGAACCCCTCTTCTCTCCCCCCTTTGATCCCCTCTCCTCTCCCCCTTCGATCCCCTCTCCTCTCCCCCTTCCATCCCCTCTCCTCTCCCCCTTCCATCCCCTCTCCTCTCCCCCCTTCGATCCCCTCTCCTCTCCCCCCTTCAAACCCCTCTCCTCTCCCCCTTCAAACCCCTCTCCTCTCCCCCCTTTGATCCCTTCTCCTCTCCCCCCTTCGAACCCCTCTCCTCTTCCCCTTCGAACCCCTCTCCTCTCCCCCCTTTGAGCCCCTCTCCTCTCTCCCTTCAAACCCCTCTCCTCTCTCCCCTTCGAACCCCTCTCCTCTCCCCCCTTTGAGCCCCTCTCCTCTCCCCACTTCGAATCCCTCTTCTCTCCCCCCTTAGAACCCCTCTCCTCTCCCCCCTTCGATCCCCTCCCCTCTCCCCCCTTCCATCCCCTCTCCTCTCCCCCTTCAAACCCCTCTCCTCTTCCCCTTCGAACCCCTCTCCTCTCCCCCCTTTGAGCCCCTCTCCTCTCCCCCTTTGAAACCCTCTCCTCTCTCCCCTTCGAACCCCTCTCCTCTCCCCCCTAGAACCCCTCTCCTCTCCCCACTTCGAACCCCTCTCCTCTTCCCCTTCGAATCCTTCTCCTCTCCCCCCTTCGAATCCCTCTCCGCTCCCCCTTCGAAACCCTCTCCTCTCCCCCTTCGAACCCCTCTCCTCTCCCCCTTTGATCCCCTCTTCTCTCCCCTTTGAACCCCTCTCCTCTCCCCCCTTCGATCCCCTCTCCTCTCCCTCTTTTAACCCCTATCCTCCCCCCTTTGAACCCCTCCCCCTCTCCTCTCCCCCCTTCGATCCCCTCTCCTCTCCCCCCTTCGATCCCCTCTCCTCTCCCCCCTTCGATCCCCTCTCCTCTCCCCCTTTGAACCACTCTCCTCTCCCCCCTTTGAGCCCCTCTCCTCTTCCCCTTCGAACCCCTCTCCTCTCCCCCTTCGATCCCCTCTCCTCTCCCCCTTTGAACCCCTCTGCTCTTCCCCTTTGAACCCCTCTCCTCTCCCCCCTTCGAAACCCTCTCCTCTTCCCCTTTGAACTCCTCTCCTCTCCCCCTTCTCCCCCTCTCTTCTCCCCGCTTCGATCCCCTCTCCTCTCTCCCTTCGAACCCCTCTGCTCTCCCCCCTTCGAACCCCTCTCCTCTCCCCCCCAGCATCTGATCTTCTGACCTTCTCCGCGTGGAGCTGAGGAAAGCATGGCGGTGCAGGCAGCAGCCAGCACACCGTTGGGTATGGGCATGCGCGACCGGATCGAGTACCAAACGGGCGCGCATGCGCAGAGTCAAAAACGCTGTGCAAATAATCACTCCAATCATTTATATCCTGGAGGTCACCATTGATCAGAAGCTTTACTGGACTAGCCAAGGCAGAGGTTGAGTACTCTGTGACAAGTGGTTGACCTTCTGCTCCTTCAGAGCCTTTCCACCACCTGCACAGCTTAGGCCAGGAGTATGTCTGGATGGGCGTAATTGCAACAGTGAAAAAGCTCAACACCATCCATGAGAGTTCCGTCTGCCTGGACCCACTATCCACCCTCTCCACCACTGGCTCACTCCGGCTGAAGTGTGTACAATCCTGGAATTCCCTACCTAATACAATCAGCACAAGGACTGTAGCAATTCTAACAGAAGCCTCACTATCACCTTCTCAGGGCAATTAGGAAGGTCAATAAATGCATTCCACACATCCACTAAAAAAAAAGTCTCTTTTTCTCAGTCCTCCCCTTGAAACAAACCTTACACCAGTAAATACCATGGCCTAAACATTAAGCTTGAGCGGTTTCGCAAAACGGGTGGTATCGGACAGGCTGCCCGTTATACACAGCGCCTAATATTGACTGCAATGGAACTGAATATGAGGCGCTGTGCATAAAGGGCGGACGTTCCAATACTGCCCATTGTGCGCCACCGCCCGAGATGAATTTCTAGCCCCATATGTAGTTTCTCTGCAGTGTAAATAAAATGTGGGTTTACTGGCATTGTAATATATCATGAGAGTTCATTTTGACTGGGGCAGATAAAGGAAGTTGTGGAGAAACGTAATGATATTCATGAATCTTGAAGTAAGGCAATGATGGGGATTTTTTTTGCTATGGTTTTGCATTGGATGATATAAGCACTTAATTAAAGGTATTATTTATTGTCGCCTGCCTCAAGACTCCTTCTGAATGAATGGTTGGGCTGCAATCATATATTCTGGCTGTTGGACTTAGTATCCATCCCGACCCTGCACACTGTGGCTGCAATATGTAGGATCTTTCATTATTCCAATGGTCTGCTGCACCAAGTTCCTGGTAGTTCCATATGTCTCACTGTATGCCTCTCCGGGTCTAATCCCTGGGTGTGTCAAAGGAGTCATGAACCAGGGCTGCGGTAGGTAGCCTTGGATTCCTAGCATTCATCCATAGTGAAAGTAAGCAAATCTCTGACCTGGGCAAACGATGCATGTGTCACCCGTATGATGCAGCCCTGCCCTGCAAATTGAGAGATTAGTCAAACATCCCCTGCGGTTGCTCGCAGATTTAAAAATAATTGGCTGTCACACACTAATTGTGTCAGCCGTGGCTCAGTGGGTGGCCCTCCCACCTCTGAGTCAGAAGGTTGTGGGTTCAAGTCCCACTCCAGAGACTTGAGCACAAAAATCTAGGCTGACTCTCCAGTGCAGTACTGAGGGAGTGTTGCACTATTGGAGGTGCCGTCTTTCAGATGAGACGTTAAACCAAGGCCCCGTCTGCTCTCTCAGGTGGATGTAAAAGATCCCATGGCACTATTTCGAAGAAGAGCAGGGGAGTTATCCCTGGTGTCCTCAATCAACATCACTAAAACAGATAATCTGGCCATTATCACATTGCTGTTTGTGGGAGCTTGCTGTGCACAAATTGGCTGCCGCATTTCCCACATTACAACAGTGACTGCACTCCAAAAGTACTTCATTGGCTGTAAAGTACTTTGGGATGTCTGGGGGCTGTGAAAGACGCTATATAAATGCAAATCTTTCTTTCTAATTGCACAGTTTGTGCTTGTAAAAGATAGCTTGGTTCCTACAATACATAAGTCTACAATTTGGAAACCAGTCTCACGACATTTGTATTGAATTTGATGGCAACACAGGTTTATTTTTTTTTTACTGCAGCTGATTTAAAAATTTGGGTGGATGACTTTCCTTGCTGTTTTGAGGTATAATAAATGGGACAAGTAACTTTTTGTGGCAGGAAAATGGAGCTGAAGCTGTTTCTGCTAGTTTTCCATCATTAAATCGCTCCCCCCGAATTTCCTAACACGTTTTGGTCCTTACAGCGATCTGCCCACCAAGTGCCCTCGTTTATATATATTATTATGGTGAGGGTCAGTGGCACTGCAGCTCCGAGTTTCCTGCATTTACACTCAGAATGCTCTGGAGGCTGCACTCTCATTTCCATGCAGGTCAGCAGATTACACCACTTTTACATGGGATTTACACCAGTGACTACTCCAATGGATATGCAAATGAACTGATCCAGGAAACTGTTAGGTAAGCTACCTCTCCAGATCACTGACATGTGTGAATCTTTTTCCATTTGTGTGAAAAGGATACAGCTCAATGCATGAAAATTCTAAGCCCTTATGTTTTGTTGCTGGATTTAAACGATGGCCAACAAAACAAACCCTACACAAACAAAATACTACAATTTTGTCACTGTCACTGTGACAGCCAATGTTAAAACCATCTCTGTCCTTAAAGTGGTTACAAGGTCCAGCTGCAGGAGACTGCCTATTTCTGACATGGCTTCTGTTCCGAATGCAGATCTCCTCAGACATATGCAGGTATCTTGGCCGCTATAGATGGGTGACAGCCTATGGCCTGCTCATTCTTGAGTGTGTAAGGTGTAAAGTAACATCCACTGATCCTCCAGATATCCTCCTGTAATAGAGCCACCTGGCAGACTACTGATGTATATAATAATAAAGCCATATGTAGTTCAGTTCTTACCGGAAGCCATGTTGCGCTGTTGTATATATATGCTATGTCTCAAGATACCACAGAATTGGCGATGAGGATGCGATTGCGGATTCCCTAGCTGAAATTTTTGTTGGCGGATAATCCTGCCAACCGATGGAGGGATTGCTGGATGTTCTTCGTTTTGCAGAAAAACTTAAAAATCTGAGGTAAATGTCGAGCACACGTGGCTGATCTGTCGATGTTGTCAGAGTCCAAATGGCTGCGCATATGGGAATAATAGGGCACTTAGTTGAGTTTCATCGTGACCGAGAGACTTTTGGAGCATATGTAGAGTGGCTAGAAATGTTTTTCATCGCGAATAGTATTGTCAAAGTCCCCGATGATGTAAACCGTAACTGGGCGGTTTTAGAAATGAAACTGGCTATTTTTTTGACTGAAGCAGGCCCTGAGGTGTATGAAACCTGTAAAGTCTGTAGGTATTATGGTGAATTAATACACAGACTACAAGAGTAACTTTAACAGGACTTTACTATTCGAAGGTCAGGGCGAATCTGCCCAATAAATCCTGACACAGCACTTATATACCGGTGTGGTCACCGTCGGTATTACAGTATACAGCAGCCAAGATAGAAACATAGAAACATAGAGATAGGAACAGGAGTAGGCCATTCGGCCCTTCGAGCCTGCTCCGCCATTCAATGAGATCATGGCTGATCTTCGTCTGAGATCATAGCTGATCTTACCAGTTCAGTACCCCGTCCCCGCCTTTTCTCCGTAACCCTTAATCCCCTTAGCCTTCAGAAATATATCCAATTCTCTCTTGAAAATATTTATTGAATTAGCCTTCACAGCCCTCTGTGGCAGGGAATTCCACAGGCTCACCACTCTTTGAGTGAAGAAATTCTTCCTCATCTCTGTTTTAAATGATTTGCCCGCTATTTTTAGACTGTGGCCCCTGGTTCTGTGCTCCCCTGCCATTGGAAACATTCTCTCTGAATTCAGCCTGTCCAGGCCTGCCATAATTTTATATGTTTCGATGAGATCCCCTCTCAATCTTCTAAACTCCAGTGAGTACAAGCCCAAACTATTCAATCTCTCCTCGTAGGTCATTCCCGCCATTCCAGGTATCAGCCTGGTGAATCGCCGCTGCACTCTTTCCATGGCAAGAACATCCTTCCGCAGATGGGGCGACCAAAACTGTACACAATACTCCAGATGCGGTCTCACCAGCACCTTGTACAGCTGTAGTAAGGTATCCCTATTCCTATACTCGAACCCCCTTGATATGAAGGCCAACATACCATTTGCCTTCTTAATCGCCTGTTGCACCTGCATGCTCTCCTTCAGTGACTGGTGCACAAGAACACCCAGGTCCCTCTGCACTTCCCCATCTCCCAATCTATTGCCATTTAGATAATAATCCACCCTCCTGTTTTTACCCCCAAAGTGGATAACCTCGCATTTATCCACATTATAGTGCATCTGCCACGTATCCGCCCATTCCCCCAACCTGTCCAAATCGCACTGTAGCCTCCTGACATCCTCATCAGAGCCCACCCCTCCTCCTAGTTTAGTGTCGTCAGCGAATTTGGAAATATTGCATCCAATTCCCTGATCCAGATCATTTATATATATTGTGAACAGCTGGGGTCCCAGGACAGATCCTTGCGGCACCCCGCTGGTCACTGCCTGCCACTCCGAAAACGAGCCGTTTATTCCAACCCTCTGTTTTCTATCCGCCAGCCAGTTCTCTATCCACGTTAATACTTTGCCCCCAATCCCATGAGCCTTAATTTTGCATGATAATCTTTTGTGTGGAACCTTATCGAAGGCTTTCTGGAAGTCAAGGTACACCACATCCACTGGCTCTCCCCCATCTATTTTACCAGTTACTTCCTCAAAAAATTCCAGCAGATTAGTCAAACACGATTTACCCTTTGTAAATCCATGTTGACTCTGTTCGATCCTTTCCCCATTTGTCAAGTGCTCCGCTATTTTATCCTTAATAATGGACTCTAGCATTTTGCCCACAACCGATGTAAGGCTTACTGGTCTATAATTCCCTGCTTTCTCTCTACCCCCCTTTTTAAATATTGGGGTAACATTAGCTACCCTCCAATCCACGGGTACTGTTCCCGAGTCAATGGAGTTCCGGAAGATGATCCTTAGAGCATCTGCTATCTCCAGGGCCACCTCCTTAAGTACCCTAGGATGTAGTTTATCAGGCCCCGGGGATTTGTCGGCCTTCAGTCCCCTCAACTTACCCAACACCATATCCCTAGAGATACTAATTTCTGTCAGCTCCTCCCTCTCATTGGTCCCTATGTTTGTCGATATTCCTGGGAGGTTATTTGTGTCCTCCTTTGTGAATACAGAACCAAAGTATGAGTTTAATTGGTCTGCCATTTCCTTATTCTCCATTATATATTCTCCCGAATCGGACTGCAAGGGACCGACTTGGGATTTTACCAGTCTTTTCCTCCTGATATACCGATAAAAGCTTTTGCAGTCTGTCTTTATGTTTGCTGCAAGTTTACTTTCGTATTCTATTTTCCCCTTCCTGATTAATCCCTTTGTCCTCTTTTGCTGTATCCTGTACTGCCCCCAATCTTCCGGTCTGGTGCTTTTTTTTGCCAGTTGATATGCCCTTTTTTTTGATAAAGTAGTGCCACACCCAAAATAGTTCTCTTAAAGGTAGAACAGTTACATACACTACAATCCTCCCTTTTTAGCTTACAACATACTTATTCCCCATTAACATAACATCATAACATATATACAACTTATGCAAAACAGTTCACAGATTCAGTCTCTCTGGAGGCTTCCTGACTCTGTCCGGATAACGCCTCGGTGGTGTAGTAGTTTTCGGCGGGGTAGTAGGTTCTTCTGGCAAGGTCGATTCGGCTTGAAGGACAGTGTCAGGTTCATCTGATTCTAGTATTACCAGATCGGAGGTAGGTGCTCTGGGTATCTCTGCTTCAACATTAGCCATGTAAGGTTGTGGAGTAGGCTGGTCCTTTGTGGATGACCCTATGATCTGGTCAACATGTCGCCTTATGATGCTGTCACCAATGTCCACGGTATACATCAGCGGCCCTAGCCTTTTCCCAATAGTTCCAGGCTGCCATTTCTCGGTACGGTAGTCCCGGGCCAAAACTTGTTGACCTATCTGAAAGGATCTAGTTGGCCTTTCATTCATGCCCTGAAATTGCCGGTTCTCTACGTCCCTTCTGATGTTTGGCTTAATCAAATCCAGCCGGCATCTTAGTCTTCTATTGAAAAACATCATGGCGGGAGTTTGGTTTGTGACCGCATGTGTTGCATTCCTGTACACCAACAAGAAGTTATCTACCTTATGTTGTAGTTTGATGTCTTCATTACCCATGGCATTTATGGCCTTCTTGAAGGTCTGGACAAACCTTTCAGCTAATCCATTGGTGGCGGGATGGTATGGGGCTGACGTGTAGTGCTTGACCCCATTCCTTTTTAAGAACTTCCTGAATTCTTCGGACACAAATTGCGGTCCATTATCAGAACAGATCTGTTCCGGCAGGCCATTCCTAGCAAATATGGTCCGTAATACTGTGATGGTTTTTTCCGTGGTGGTGGAGGACATCTTTATTACCTCCGGCCACTTGGAGTGTGCATCCACCGCGATTAGAAACATTGAGTCCATAAATGGACCAGCAAAGTCGACGTGTACCCTTTGCCAAGGAGATGAGGGCCACTCCCATGGATGCAGAGGAGCTTGTGGTGGCGCGTTTTGGACCTTCTGGCATCCTAGACAGCTCTTGGTTATTTCTTCGATGTCTCCATCAATACCTGGCCACCACACAAACGCTCTTGCTAGTTTCTTCATTTTCACTCCACCCAGATGCCCCTCGTGAAGCTCCTTTAGCACCTTATGCTGAAGTTTGGGTGGAATCACCACTCTAGATCCACACATCAAGGTTCCTCGGCACACTGACAGCTGTTCTTTTCTTTGCGAAAATGCGGGCAGCGTTGGTTCGCCATGTGCTGGCCATCCCTCCACTGTTAAATCGTAGACTCGTGAGAGAGTCGGGTCATTTCTTGTTTCATTTTCGATCATCGAATTTGTTACTGGTAGACATTCCACGATGGATGAGTGGAACATCTCTACCGGGTCCACTGTAGCCGCCTCTTCTACTATTGGCAACGGTAGGCACGATAACCCATCAGCATTTCCATGCTGTTTGGACCTTTTGTATTCGATGTCATATTGGTGTGCCCCAAGTAACATGGACCACCTCTGTAGCCTTTGCGCTGTCATAGTGGAAACGGCCTTGTTAGGGTTGAATATGGACACCAACGGCTGGTGGTCTGTCAGTAATGTGAACTTCTTGCCCTGCAGGTAATGATTGAATTTCTTTACTCCCCACACAAGGCTGAGGGCCTCCCTATCTATCAGAGCATAATTTCGCTCAGCGGAGGTCAATGATCGGGACGCAAATGCGACTGGCCTTTCCGAGCCATTTGGTAACTTGTGTGAAAGTACTGCTCCAATTCCATAAGGGGAAGCATCACAAGCTAGACGAAGAGGTAACGTTGGGTTGAAATGAGCCAACACTTCCTCAGAGGTAATCAACGCCTTGCTTCTGCGAAAGGCCTTCTTACAGTCCTCGCTCCACTTCCATGGTACTTCTTTCCGCAACAGAGCATTCAGCGGATGCAGCACCGTGGATAGATTTGGCAGAAGCTTGTGGTAATAATTAATCAACCCCAGAAACGATCTCAACTGTGATACATTTTCCGGAGCGGGGGCCTTCACGACAGCTTCTATCTTGTCAGGTGACTTGTGCAGCCCCTCTTGGTCAATGACATGACCGCAGTACGAGATCCGTTTCTGGAAGAACTCGCATTTCTGGCGATTAACTCGAAGGCCATATTCCTTCAACCTGGTGAGCACCAGTTTCAAATTTGTGAGGTGTTCCTCCTCGTCTTCTCCCGTAATCAGGATATCATCCAAGTAACACTGCGTGCTTGGAATACCCTGTAAGACCTGCTCCATGGCCCTCTGCCAAATTGCTGGAGCCGAAGCTACTCCAAAAACCAGTCTATTATAACGATACAAGCCTCTGTGCGTGTTGATTGTGAGATACTGGCGCGACTCTTCCTCGACTTCCATTTGTAAGTATGCTTGTGCCAGGTCTATCTTGGTGAAGTGTTTCCTGCCAGACAATGAAGCAAAGATATCCTCAATCCGCGGGAGCGGGTATTGTACCGTGTGAAGCACCGGATTAACTGTGATCTTGAAGTCTCCGCAGATGCGGACCTATCCCGGTCCCCCTGGCTTGTTACTTGATGAAGACTTCATGACGGGAACAATGGGCGTGGCCCACTCACTCCAGTCCACCTTAGACAGTACCCCTGAACGTTCAAGCTCTTCCAGTTCTGCCTCCACAGCAGGTCGTATCGCGTAAGGTACCGATCTGGCTTTGAAACATTTTGGGCTTGCATGTTCTGCAATCTTGATTTTTGCTTTAATCCCTCTCAGTGTTCCCAGTCCTTGCTGGAATACCTCTTTAGCTTCGTCCAATATTCTGGACAACCGTTCAGGTTTGACATCTTCCTTTCTGGAATCTACCGTCATTGTGTTTAGTGAATGCCAGTCTATCTTTATTTTCCTGATCCACTCCCGTCCCAGAAGTGGTGGACCTCCCTTGGGCAGCACATACATGTCCATCCCTTGGTGATCTTTGTCCTTGTATCTCACCTTGACTTCTATCTTTCCGATGGGGTATACTCTGTGCCCCGTGTATGTCTGCAATACTATCTCCGTATCCCGTAGGGGAATATGTTTGAATAACTTTTTGTAATCTTGCTTATTCATGACCGTCAACGCCGATCCGGTGTCCACTTCCATCTTCACTTGGACTTTTGCAATCTGTAGTGTGACCCAGATAGTTTGTCGGTCAGCTTCTTTACTCACATTGTGAATCCTCAGACTACCCAGTTCCTTGCTGTTGGAGTCTGAGTCCGAATTCTGTTCATCTGGACTCTTCCCAGTCACCTTATGTACCTTTCTGTACTTCTTCTGCGGTGACTTATTATTGCTGGTCTTCTTTCCTGACCGGCATACCTTAGCTATGTGACCAAGCTTGCCACATTTTCTACATTCCTGGTTTTTAAACCAGCATTGGTTCTGGTCGTGTGTTGTCTTCCCACAACGATAACATTTCGTTGTACCCGAAGTCATTTGATCCACACTGAGTACCGCTGTCTTCCGCTGCATTTCCGCCGTGCCTCTCGCTGCGGCTTCGTGCGATGCTGCAATAAGGACAGCCTTATCAAGTGTAAGATCGTTCTCTTCGAGCAGTCGTTTTTGTGTTCCTTCCTTCGACATCCCGCACACGAACTTGTCTCTCCGTGCCTCTGTCAGATTTACCCCAAACTGACAGTATTTTGCTAGCCTACGCAGTTCAACCAGGTACTCCGCGTTGCTTTCCTCTTTTCGTTGCGTTCTCACGTGAAATTTTGATCGTTCCGCTAACATCAGCGGTGCGGGGTTAAAATGATCCTTCAGGACAGCAACAATATTAGCGAAAGACTGATCCGCCGGTTTAGCTGGTGATAGAAGATGCTTCAATAACCCGTATGTCTTCGCACCCATTGAGTTTAGTAAGGTTAGAGCTTTGTCATAATTTGCTATCTTATTGACCTTACAATATATCACGATGCGTTCTACATACGTGGCCCAATCTTCCACATCGGAATCGAAACCGTTGATGTTACTACGCTTAGGCATCTTCACACTCTTCCTGAGAAACAACAACGAAATATTTCTTTAACTTTTTTTTTTTCAAAATGGCGGTTTCCCGCGCTTGTCTTCTTTCCCCGCCCACTTTCAAAATGGCGGTTTCCCGCTTCTGTCTTCTTCCCCGCCTACTGGCGGCTTCCCGCGTTTCTTCCCCTGGCGGGAGGGGTAAGCTTTTCCCTCGGGCGACGACCGCTGGCTTTCGGGGTTCGCAGCCTGCGCATCGGCTTCAGTGCGTTCCTTGTTCCCTTTTCTCGGCAGGGCAACCGGCGCTGGGTACAACCCATTGACGGCGAACAGTTTCAGCCGCTGGGCTGGATCTCGCTCAGTCTCCCTCGCTCGGGCTCTGTCTCTCCCACTCGCTCGGGCTCTGTCTCTCCCTCAGCGGCTTCCAATCGCGCCTCCCAGCCCTCTCGCAGTCCGGTGCTTTCCTCCCCGGCTGCGGCTGAGTTCACTGCGGTTTATTTATTTTTATATCTTCCCGCGCCTTACGATCCCGGTCGCAGTGCCTCGTGGCCTCGGTAGCTGCCCGGCCTTTTTCGCCAGTCACGGTCTAGCTGTCTCACGACGCCGTTGCGTCTCCCAGCCCGCTTGTACCGCGGCTTCCGTGCTCCACGCTGCCCCAGTCTCAGCGCCTCTGGGCCCGACTTCTGTCCGGCTCCTTTCCCCCGACCGTGGTCGAGTTCACCGCCCTTATCCTCCGTTTATTTTTTTTTATTTTCCCTTTACTCACAGTCACCGTGGCCGACTTGCTTCTCGTGCTGATCGGCTCACTCACCACCGTGGCAGAAGGGACAATCAGTGCCTGTTACTGATGGAAGGCTTCGTGTCTGAATTCTTCCTTCTTCCTTGCTCTGCAGACTCGAGTTTTCTCTCAGCAGAACGACGAGGGCGGGTGCCTCTTCTCGATGCTCGTTAACTGCTTCGGAAGTATTGTTGCCGCAGGGTAAGATCGAACTCGTCACCACTGTAAAGTCTGTAGGTATTATGGTGAATTAATACACAGACTACAAGAGTAACTTTAACAGGACTTTACTATTCGAAGGTCAGGGCGAATCTGCCCAATAAATCCTGACACAGCACTTATATACCGGTGTGGTCACCGTCGGTATTACAGTATACAGCAGCCAAGATAAAGTAGTGCCACACCCAAAATAGTTCTCTTAAAGGTGGACGGTTACATACAATAGTTCTCTTAAAGGTAGAACAGTTACATACACTACAAAACCCTGAAAAGTTTGCTTGTTCCCACCAAGCCAAAGGACAGACCACTGCAGGAGATCCTATCCAAGTCAGAACAACACTACAGTCCTGAGCCCCTGGAAATTGCTGAAAGTTATTGTTTTAGAACACGTGATCAACTAAATGATGAGGGTATCAGTGAATACATTGTAGCTTTAATAAAGCTATCCATTCACTGTCATTTCGGAAACATTCAGGACTGAGCTTTGTGTGACCGTTTTGTTTTGGGTTGAAAAATGAACGTATCAGAAGTAAATTGTTGACAACCCCTAACTTGACTTTTGACTTAGCTTGTCAGACAGCTTTGTCGATGGATATGGCCAATCGATACTCCTGAAAGTTCCGCGCCATTTCCAGTCGTCAGACAACCGAGGTGAATCAGCTGCAGGTTAAAAGTAAAAGGCAGTTGGGCCCCAAGGCCTCAGCAACTGGCCAAGGTAACAGTGCATTGAAGTTGTGCTATTGGTGCCAGGGACAACACATTGCTCAAAGTTGTCCATATGTGAAGGCAGAGTGTTTCTACTGCAAGGAGACTGGGCATCTTGTGAAGGTGTGATGACAGAAGAGTAAACCGACTGGCAATACTAGAAGTAGAAATCAGCAGACACTACATACCGATGAAGAGAAGCATCAGGATGAGGAGTTTCTGGAGATTCACATCATCAGGAGCACGAAGGTATCTAACAGTGATTCACGAGGAGGAACCAGGATACCCTTGGAAATCGCCGTGAGTGTAGTACCGGAATCATTATACCGCGACAAGTTGCGTGATTATCGACTAGAGAACTTGAAGGTAGAGCTGCGAGGCTACTCAGGAGAGCAAATCCCTGCAGTAGGAAGTGTCACCATACCAGTGAAATACAAGGATCAGTGTCAGAGCTTGCCCCTCACAGTAGTGGCAGGAGACAAGCCTGCCTTGATGGTTAGAAATTGGTTGGGATCACTGAAGCTGGATTGAAATGAGAGTTTTCATGTGGAAGCGAAATTTGCATCGAAAGATGATGTCATCAAGCAGTATCTGAAGGTGTTCAGTGAAACGGGCAGTCCGATCCAAGACTTCAAGGCGAGTGTCAGAGTGCAGAAGGACACAAGACCAGTTTACTGCAAGCCACGTCCCGTATGATACGCACTCAAGGAGAAAATTGAGCAAGAACTCAAAAGACTAGAAACTGAGAACATTATCTCTAAGGTACATCTGAGTAATTGGGCTACACCCATTGTTGTTGTATCTAAGTTAGATGGTAAGGTAAGGTTGTGTGGTGATTATAAGGTAACCGTAAACCAGGTTCTAGAGTGTAATCTACCCAATATGTTAACAAATATGGAAGATTTGTTCACAACGCTGACAGTTGGCCAAATCTTTTCGAAGTTACATCTAACAAACGCCTACCTACAACTTGATTTAGATGAAGAATCCAAGTCATGCTTGATGATAAATACTCACCAAGGCCTATATCAGTTCAATAGGCTACCATTTGGAGTGTCTTCTGCCCCTGACATATTCCAGGGGGTGATGAACCAAATTTTGCAAGGGATTGAAGGGGTAGTGTGTTATTTGGATGACATACTCATTTCAGCACCAAACAAGCAAATCCATGATGAGGTGTTGAATGAAGTGCTCAAACGGCTAGAGAAGCACAGAGTATGAGTGACAGCTCACAAGTGTGAGTTGTTTCAAAACTCAGTGGAGTACTTAGGGCACAGAGTAGACAAAGAAGATTTACATCCAACCAAGGGAAAGCTGGATGCAATTAGCAATGCAACAACTCCCAAGAATGTCTCTGAACTTCGATCATTTTTGGGTCTTTTGAATTATTACGGAAAGTTCCTCCCAAACTTGGTTACATTGTTACATCCACTGAATGAACTGTTGAAAAAACAGGTCCCTTGGAAGTGGTCAAAAGAATACGACACAGCATTCAAAGAGTGTAAAAGCCAGTTAGTAGAGAGTACCATGTTAGTTCACTATGATGTATCTAAGGAGATCAAGCTAGCGTGTGACGCCTCTCCGTACGGAGTTGGGGCAGTGATCTCTCTTGTACTAGATAGTGGGGAGGAGAGACCAATTACTTTTGCTTCACGCACTCTCAGTGCCAGTGAGTGGAATTATGTGCAGATTGAAAGGGAAGCTTTGTCATTGCTTTTTGGGGTCAAGAAGTTTCACAAATACTTGTTTGGTCATAAGTTTACCATAGTTACTGACCACAAGCCCCTGACAGCAATCCTCCATCCAAAGTCCCCAGTTCCAACCTTAGCTGCAGCCCGAATGCAGAGATGGGATTTGAATTTGTCAGCGTATACGTATGACATTGAGTACAGACGATCAGCTGATCACAGTAATGCTGATGCTGTGTCCAGGTTGCCATCCTCATCACAAGTTACACCAAATAAGGAAGAAGTGTTCTATTTCTCATACATTGATGAGCTGCCAGTAACAGCTGAAGAGATTGGTAGGGTAACCAAATGTGACCCAATTATGGCAAAGGTGTATGATTACATAGCAAATGGATGGCCAAACAGGTATCAGAGGAAGATATCCATCCATACTTCATTCGTAGGAATGAATTGTCAGTGGATAAAGATTGTATCATGTGGGGAGCAAGAGTGGTTATCACAAATAGGTTCAGGTCTAAATTGTTAGGAGATCTTCATGACCAGCACCTGGGAATGTGCTTGACCAAGAGCTTTGCATGCAGTTACTTCTGGTGGCCAGGTTTAGATAAAGAGATAGAGTACATAGTCAGTCAGTGTACAACATGTCAATCGGTGAGCAAGAAACCACCAGCAGTACCATTACAGCCATGGAAACGGCCTCCCAAAGTGTGGCAAAGGTAGATTTTTCTGAGCTAGAAGGACAGCAATTATTCATAGTGATGGATAGTCCTTGAAGTGGGTAGAGGTGTTTCCGATACGGATAATGACAACAAGCAAAACAGTCGACAATTTGCCTCCCAGGAGAAATTATGCCTGATAATGGGCTGCAATTTTGTTCAGAAGGGTTGACATTTTCAGGAGCAGAAACGGTATGAAACATACCAAAGTTCCACAGTACCACCCTGCTTCAAATGGTGCAACAGAGCGCACAGTACAAATTGTCAAATGTGCCCTCATCAAGCAAATGTTGGATCCAAATCCAAAGAAACGTCAGTTGTCATTAGACCACAAACTGCCAAATTTTCTGATTACCTATCGGAATACTCCTCATACCACTACTGGTAGAAAAGCAGCAGAGTTGTTTCTCAAACGACAGCCACAAACCTGGTTCTCGTTGTTAAAGCCAAATTTGGCACAGTCCGTAGAAGAGAAACAATCAAGGCAGAAAGAGAGTCATGATAAAGGTAGAGTTAGAGAGAGAAGTGTGAAGTTGAACCAGAAGGTTAGAGTGAAGAACCATCACCATAAATGGTTGAAGTGGTTACCAGGAAGAGCAGTGAATATATGTGGCCCTTGCACATATTTGGTCAAGATGTTTGATCATGGAAAGGTTAGGTTTGTTCACATTGATCATATCTTACCTACAGATGCGGAAGTAGTTGAAAGCTGGGATGATTTAATTTATTCTGATGAGTCAGACGTAACAGAAACAAGTGTAAGACAAAGTCAGAATTTATGTCTGAGCCCGAGTCAGGCAGACAGTCTGAAAGTGTAGAGAATCCAAATGTAGATCAAGGTCAGCCCTTGGAGAAAAATTCTCTGCAGGCTCAGCCTAGAATGAGTCAAAGTCCCATAACAAGATCTGAAAGTTCTGTTCCAGAAAGAAGGTATCCTCTTCGAAACAGAAAACCTGTGGTTAAGTTTAATCTGTAAACATGGAAAATAAGTTTATATCATTTGTTTGCGTTACAGAATTCTATAGTCGAATCTGGAAACATAAAATGGGTTCATTTTGAGAAATGTATACCAAGAGTTGTGTATACCATGCAAGTTATGTACAATGATTATTTGCTGTGATTAACTTCTTCAATAAGGAGGGAGAAGTGTAATAGAGCCACCTGGTGACTACTGATGTACATAATAATAAAGCCGAGTGCAGTTCAGTTCTTGCTGGAAGCCATGTTGCGCTGTTGTATATATATGCTGTGTCTCAAGATATCACACCTCCTACAGAACCTAGAGAGGGGCACCCAGCAGGATATGCATAGATGTTATGGTAGGCTCTATACTTAGAAACATAGAACATAGAAGATATGACCAGGAGTAGGCCATTTGAGCCTGTTCCACCATTTAATGAGATCATGGCTGATCATCCAAATTCAGTACCCTGTCCCTGCTTTCTCCCCATATCGCTTGATCCCTTTAGCCTTAAGAAATATATCTAACTCCTTCTTGAATATATTCAATGAATTGGCCTCAACTGCCTTGTGTGGTAGAGAATTCCACAGGTTCACCACTCTCTGGGTGAAGAAATTCCTCCTCATCTCAGTCCTAAATGGTTTACCCCTTATCCTTAGACTGTGACCCCCTGGTTCTGGACTCCCCCACCATTGGGAACATCCTTCCTGCGTCTAGGTGGTAGAGAGAAAACAGGGAATTAGAGATCGGTAAGCCTGACATCGGTAGTGGGGAAAATGTTAGAGACCATTATAAAAGATATAATAGCAGAGCACTTGGAAAACAGTGACAGGATCGGACAGAGTCAACATGGATTTACAAAAGGTAAATCACGCTTGACTAATCTACTGGGATTTTTTGAGGATGTAACTGGTAAAATAGATAAGGGAGAACCAGTGGATGTGGTGTATTTGGACATTCAAAAGGCTTTCGATAAGGTCCCGCATAAGAGATTAGCATGTAAAGTTAAGGCACATGGGATTGGGGGCAAGGTATTGACTTGGATAGAGAACTGGTTGGCAGGCAGAAAGCAAAGAGTTGGAATAAATGGGTCTTTTTCCGAGTGGCAGGCAGTGACTAGTGGGGTGCCGCAGGGATCGGTCCTTGGACCCCAGCTATTCACAATATATATTAATGATCTAGACAAGGGAACTAGATGTAATATCTCCAAATTTGCAGACGACACAAAGCTGGGTGGGCGTGTGTGCTGTGAGGAGGATGCCGAGAAACTCCAGGATGATTTGGACAGATTGGGTGATTGGGCAGAAGCATGGCAGATGCAATATAACCTGGATAAATGCGAGGTTATCCATTTTGGTGGCAAAAACAGGAAGGCAGTTTATTATCTGAATGGCAATAGATTGGGAGAAGGGGAAGTGCAACGAGACCTGGGTCTCCTTGTGCACCAGTCGCTGAATGTAAGCATGCAGGTGCAGCAGGCGGTTAAGAAGGCAAATGGTATGTTGGCCTTCGTAGCGAGAGTGTTTGAGTACAGGAACAAGGATGTCTTGCTGCAGTTGTACAGGGCCTTGGTGAGACCACATCTTGAGTATTGTGTGCAGTTTTGGTTGCCTTATCTAAGGAAGGATGTTCTTGCCATGGAGGGAGTGCAGCGAAGATTCACCAGGCTGATACCTGGGATGGCAGGAATGACGTATGAGGAGAGAATGGGTCGATTGGGCTTATACTCGCTGGAGTTTAGAAGTATGAGAGGGGATCTCATTGAAACTTATAAAATTCTTCATAATTCTTTATGGATAACCTCGCATTTATCCACATTATACTGCATTTGCCATGCATCTGCCCAATCACCCAACCTGTCCAAATCATACTGGAGTTTCTCGGCATCCTCCTCACAGCACACACGCCCACCCAGCTTTGTGTCGTCTGCAAACTTGGAGATATTACATCTAGTTCCCTCGTCTAGATCATTTATATATATTACAAGCTGGGGGTGCCCGGCGGTGCCGAGGATTTTTTGAGGGCATGTTGTTGTTGAAAGAGAGAGAGGAAGTGACTGGGGGGAAGAGAGAGAGGGAAGGAGAGAGAGAGAGAGGGAAGGAGAGAGATGGAAGGAGAGAGAGAGAGAGATGGAAAGAGAGAGAGAGAGAGATGGAAGGAGAGAGAGAGAGAGGGAAGGAGAGAGAGAGAGAGGGAAGGAGAGAGAGAGAGAGGGAAGGAGAGAGAGAGAGGGAAGGAGAGAGAGAGAGGGAAGGAGAGAGAGAGAGGGAGAGGGAAGGAGAGAGAGAGAGAGATGGAAGGAGAGAGAGAGAGAGATGGAAGGAGAGAGAAAGAGGGAAGGAGAGAGAGAGAGGGAAGGAGAGAGAGAGAGAGGGAAGGAGAGAGAGAGGGAAAGAGAGAGAGGGAAGGAGAGAGAGGGAAGGAGAGAGAGACGGGGTGAGAGAGAGAGAGAGAGACTGGGGGAGAGAGAGAGAGAGACTGGGGGAGAAGACAGAGAGAGAGATTGTGGGGAGAAGAGAAAGAGGTTGGGGGGAAGAGAGAGAGACTGGGAGTGAGAGAGAGAGAGAGAAAGAGAGAGAGAGACTGGAAGTGTGAAAGAGAGAGAGACGGAGTGTGAGAGAGAGAGAGACTGGGAGTGTGAGAGAGAGAGAGATTGGGAGTGTGAGAGAGAGAGAGACTGGGAGTGTGAGAAAGATTGGGAGTGAGAGAGAGAGACTGGGAGTGAGAGAGAGAGAGAGAGAGACGGGGAATGTGAGAGAGAGAGAGAGAGACTGGGAGTGTGAGAGAGAGAGAGAGACTGGGAGTGTGAGAGAGAGAGAGACTGGGAGTGTGTGAGAGAGAGAGAGAGAGACTGGGAGTGAGAGAGAGAGAGAGAGAGAGAGAGACTCGGAGTGCGAGAGAGAGAGGGAGAGAGACTGGAAGAGTGAGAGAGAGAGAGAGACTGGGAGTGTGAGAGAGAGAGAGAGAGACTGGGAGTGAGAGAGAGAGAGAGAGACTGGGAGTGTGTGAGAGAGAGAGAGACTGGGAGTGAGAGAGAGAGAGAGAGAGACTGGGAGTGAGAGAGAGAGAGAGAGAGACTGGGAGTGTGAGAGAGAGAGAGAGAGACTGGGAGTGTGTGAGAGAGAGAGAGACTGGGAGTGTGTGTGTGTGAGAGAGAGATAGAGACTGGGAGTGAGAGAGAGAGAGAGACTGGAAGTGAGAGAGAGAGAGAGAGAGACTGGGAGTGTGTGAGAGAGAGAGAGAGAGACTGGGACTGTGAGAGAGAGAGAGAGAGAGACTGGGAGTGTGTGAGAGAGAGAGAGACTGGGAGCGAGAGAGAGAGAGAGAGAGAGAGAGAGAGAGAGAGACTGGGAGTGAGAGAGAGAGAGAGACTGGGAGTGTGAGAGAGAGAGAGAGAGAGTCTGGGAGTGTGAGAGCGAGTGGGAGTGTGTGTGAGAGAGAGAGAGAGACTGGGAGTGTGAGAGAGAGAGAGAGACTGGGAGTGGGAGTGAGTGAGAGAGAGAGAGAGTGGGAGTGTGAGAGAGAGAGAGAGACTGGGAGCGAGAGAGAGAGAGAGAGAGAGACTGGGAGTGAGAGAGAGAGAGAGAGAGTCTGGGAGTGTGAAAGAGAGTGGGAGTGTGGAATGTCTTTACGACCAAGTCCATATCCACAGGAACCAAATGTCGGTCTTTGCAAAGGACCTGAAGGACGTCGCTATTAACCGGGTCCACACCCAGATCCCAAAAAGACCCCCCCCCCGATCACCAAAGACCAACGGGATACAGACCAGGACTACTACAGAGACCATCACCACACCAACCGGGACCAGAGAGGATCCCCACGCACAACAACAATGTCGGACATGCACCACTCATGTACTACAGGGGAACAGGACCACCCCCAGCCAGGCAGAGGGAGAGGTGCTCAGAGCATACGCAATACCACTGGCAGAGACAATCCATTAAGAGACATAATGCAGGTGATCAGCAGCATCCACTCCTGCCTTATGGATCAGAAAAAATAAGGACTAGTTGTTAGAAAAAGTTGTAACCAATTATCCTCAGCATTTATAGACAATTGAAATGTTCTTTTTTCCCCATTTAGACACGACAAACACATATTACTATTTATCATATTCTAACCCATCACAGTAAAAGATCAATTTTAGCATGAAATCCTTATATATCTCAACCTGGAATATCCAAGGTCTACGCTCTTCTATGCTTGGCATGAAGAGTGGGACCCCAGAGTTCCTAGATGAGATTAAAGATCTAGATATTATCTTTTTACAGGAAACCTGGTGTAAAGGAGAAGGGCACACTGGCTGTCCCATTGGGTACACAGAGCTGGTGGTCCCCTCCAATAAATTGCCAGGAGTAACCCAGGGCAGAGAATCTGGAGGCATACTGATTTGGATCAAAGCAGAGCTTAGGAGTTGCATTGAATTTGTGGAAAAGGGCGAAAACCACTTATGGCTCAAAATTAAGAGGGGCATCATCTCTAGCATGAAAGATGTTTTCATTTGCACACTCTATATCCCCCTGACAGAATCCCCGTACTTCAAAGAGGACACCTTCTCCAACATAGAGAGGGAGATTATCCAATTCCAGGCCAAGGGAAATGTGTTGATATGTGGGGACCTCAACTCAAGAACGGGAGAAGAACCAGACTTCACCAATAATCACGGGAATAATTACATATTTGGGAATAACCACTTTGATCTCCCTTCCCATCCACACAGGCATAACTGCGACAAACAGACAAATGCTAACGGAAAACAGCTCCTGCAGCTCTGTCGAAGCCTGGGTCTGTACATTGTCAATGGTAGGTTATTGGGAGACTTCCTAGGAAGATCCACCTATTGCTCACCTCTTGGCTTCAGCACCGTAGACTATATGATTACAGATCTAGACCCATCCTCTTTCAGAACATTCACAGTCAAACCACAAACAACACTGTCAGACCACAGTCAAATTACTGCATACCTTGAAAGGACAGAAACAACCAACACAGAAACACAACCCAGTAAACTGTACAACATTAAAAAATCTTACAGATGGGCCAAAAACAGCACGGAAAAATACCAGAAAGCAATTAGCAACCAAACAACTCAAGCTCTCTTGGACACCTTTCTGGAAAATACATACACACACAATAAAGAAGGCATAAACCGGGCAGTGAATAACCTAAATAATATTTTTGATAATTTGGCATCAATGTCAAACTTGAAAGTTCGAAAGAACAAACCCAAAACAAAAAACTACAAAAAATGGTTTGACTCCGATTGCCAGAACATGAGGAAAAAACTCAGAAAAATATCAAACCAAAAACACAGACAACCAGAAAATGAGGAATTACGCCTTACTTATTGTCAGGCACTAACACAATACAAAAACACACTCAGAACCAAGAAAGAGCAGTATATTAAGAATACACGCATCTCCATTGAGGAATCCATTGATTCCAATTGTTTCTGGGACAACTGGAATACATTACACAAAAAACAACACGACGAATTGGCCATTCAAAACGGAGTCACATGGGAAAACCATTTTGAAAAATTATACCAGAAAAACACACTAAGCCCAGAGCAATACCAAATATGCAAAAAACTGGCAAAGCTAGAATTTGCCATAAAAGATAAGCAAAGCCCGATAGACCACATAATATCTGAAAAAGAGCCAATTGAAAAACTCAAGGACCTGCGACCAGGAAAAGCTTGCGGTGCAGACGGCATCCTAAGCGAGATGATTAAACACACGGACGATAAAATGAAATTGGCTATACTGAAACTCTTCAACTTGGTTCTGAGTGTCGGTTACTTCCCTGATATCTGGAACAAAGGACTCATAACGCCCATATACAAAAGTGGGGACAAAGTCGACCCAAATAACTATCGAGGCATCTGTGTAAACAGTAACCTGGGGAAGGTATTCTGTAGCATCATAAACAAAAGACTTATAAACTTCCTTGAGGAGCACAATGTCTTGAGTAAAAGCCAAATTGGATTCCTGCCAAACTATAGAACATCAGATCATATCTTCACCCTACAGACCCTAATTGACAAACACGCTCATCAAAACAAAAGCAAAATCTACGCATGCTTTATAGATTTCCAGAAGGCTTTCGATTCCATCTGGCATGACGGTCTAGTCCTGAAACTTATCGGAAGCGGGGTTGGTGGGAAAAACATATGATGTAATTAAATCAATGGATACAAACAACAAATGTGCAGTTAAAATTGGAGACAAACAAACAAAATACTTCCCACAGGGGCGGGGGTGACGCAGGTACGCCAATCTCACCGACACTCTTTAATATTTACATAAATGAATTGGCAAAACTACTTGAACAATCTACAGCACCCGGCCTCACCCTATATGAATCCAAGGTTAAATTCCTCCTCTATGCAGACGACCTGGTTCTGCTGTCACCAACTAAGGAGGGTCTGCAGCAGAACCTGGATCTGCTGAAGTCGTTCTATCAGACCTGGGCCCTGACAATAAACCCCCAAAAAACCAAGGTCCTCGTGTTCCAGCAAAGATCCAGACATCAGGGACCCAAAATAAATCTCAAACTAGGAACAACTAAAATCGAACAAACCACTAACTACACATACTTGGGCATAAAAATCAGCTCTACGGGAAATTTCAAACTGGCTGTGAATGAACTGAAAGAGAAAGCTAGAAGGGCTTTCTATGCCATTAAAAGATCAATCCAAATAGAAATCCCAATGAGCATTTGGCTCAAAATTTTCAAATCAGTAATTGAACCAATTGCACTCTATGGCAGTGAGGTGTGGGGACCGCTAACACAACAAGAATTTGCAAAATGGGACAAACACCCAATTGAGATCCTACGTGCAGAATTCTGTAAAAGTATCCTCCGGACTCAAAGGAAAACCGTAAACAATGCATGCAGGGCAGAACTATGCCAATATCCACTAATAATTACTATCCAAAAAAGAGCCACCAAATTTTGGAAACACCTAAAAATGAGCAACCCCCACTGCTATCATTACGAAGCCTTGAAATGCCAAGAGAGGACCATAAAGACGAACACCCTCAGTCAACTAGTCCTGGGACTCAGTGAAGCAACCACTAACACTACTAACAATAACCAGCCCCAGGACAGTGACATCATAGCACAGAGAATTCGACCCAACACAATTGTCACTAAGCAAAAGGAAAAATACCTGTCATATTGGGCAGAAACAACAAAAACCCAAAGCAAACTCAATTGCTACTTGGCCCTAAACAGACAATACAACATGGCTGATTACCTGACCATGGTAAAGGATAGCAAACTGAGAAAAACCTTGACAAGGTACAGACTTAGTGAACATAGCCTGGCAATCGAAAAAGGCAGACACAGGCAGACCCGGCTGCCAAGAGAGGACAGGATATGCTCTCACTGCAGTCAGGGAGTGGTGGAGGCAGAGATGCACTTCCTCACAGCTTGTGGAAAATATCAGGGCATCAGGGAGAATTTCTACCAAAAATTCTCACAAATATGCGCTGAATTCAGAAATTTGAATGACGACCAAAAACTCCCATACCTACCAGGGGAAGAGATAAACTGTGTAACACTAGCGGCACACTATGTTACAGCTTGCCATAAACAGAGGGACAACCAGTAAACCTAAGAAAAGAGTATATATAAATTATACGAATGTATATTTACACACTCAGGGATATATCTGTTTATACACTGTATGAATAGATCTGCGTTTATGTGTTCAACCGTAAATGTATGTTGATGCTTTGGCAACATAAGATGTACCTTATCATGCCAATAAAGCGATTTGAATTGAATTGAATTGAGAGAGAGTGGGAGTGTGAGAGAGAGAGAGAGAGAGAGAGAGAGTGGGAGTGTGACAGAGAGAGTGGGCGTGTGAGAAAGAGAGAGAGAGAGTGGGAGTGTGTGTGAGAGAGAGAGAGAGTGGGAGTGTGTGAGAGAGAGAGAGAGAGAGAGACTGGGAGTGTGTGAGAGAGAGAGAGAGACTGGGAGTGTGTGAGAGAGAGAGAGAGACTGGGAGTGTGAGAGAGAGAGACTGGGAGTGTGAGAGAGAGAGCGATTGGGAGCGTGTGAGAGAGAGAGAGTGGGAGTGTGTGTGAGAGAGAGAGAGAGTGGGAGTGTGTGTGTGAGAGAGAGAGAGACTGGGAGTGTGTGAGAGAGAGAGACTGGGAGTGTGAGAGAGAGAGAGAGACTGGGAGTGTGAGAGAGAGAGACTGGGAGTGTGAGAGAGAGAGAGACTGGGAGTGAGAGAGAGAGAGAGACTGGGAGAGTGTGAGAGAGAGAGAGAGTGGAGGTGTGTGAGAGAGAGAGAGAGTGGGAGTGAGAGAGAGAGAGAGAGAGAGAGACTGGGAGTGTGAGAGAGAGAGAGTGTGTGAGAGAGAGAGAGAGACTGGGAGTGTGAGAGAGAGAGAGAGAGAGTGAGAGAGAGAGAGAGAGCGACTGGGAGTGTTAGAGAGAGAGAGAGAGAGAGACTGGGAGTGTGTGAGAGAGAGAGAGAGTGGGAGTGTGTGTGTGTGAGAGAGAGAGCGAGAGAGAGAGACTGGGAGTGTGAAGAGAGAGAGACTGGGAGTGTGAGAGAGAGAGAGATTGGGAGTGTGAGAGAGAGGGAGATTGGGAGTGTGAGAGAGAGAGAGATTGGGAGTGTGAGAGAGAGAGAGATTGGGAGTGTGAGAGAGAGAGAGACTGGGAGTGTGAGAGAGAGAGATTGGGAGCGTGAGAGAGAGAGAGACTGGGAGTGTGAGAGAGAGAAACTGGGAGTGTGAGGGAGAGATTGGGAGTGTTCGAGAGAGAGATTGGGAGTGTGAGAGATTGGGAGTGTGAGAGAGAGAGATTGGGAGTGTGAGAGAGAGAGAGATTGGGAGTGTGAGAGAGAGAGAGACTGGGAGTGTGAGAGAGAGAAATTGGGAGTGTGAGAGAGAGAGAGATTGGGAGTGTGAGAGAGAGAGACTGGGAGTGTGTGAGAGAGAGAGAGACTGGGAGTGTGAGAAAGAGAGATTGGGAGTGTGAGAGAGAGAGAGACTGGGAGTGAGGGAGAGAGAGATTGGGAGTGTGAGAGAGAGAGAGACTGGGAGTGAGAGAGAGAGAGACTGGGAGTGTGAGAGAGAAAGATTGGGAGTGTGAGAGATTGGGAGTGTGAGAAAGATTGGGAGTGAGAGAGAGCGAGACTGGGAGTGAAAGAGGGAGGAAGAGGAAAACACCGGGTCCGGGGAAAAAAAAAGTTTTACCTAATTCTACCTAAGTTTAACTTTATTTAAGTTTAGTTCGAAAAAAAAAAAAAGCATGAAAAAAGAACAACAAACCCGCGAGAAAAAGGAATAGAAACCCCGAGAGAAACGGTAAACAACCCGAACCAGGAGCCTGTGAGAGAGAGAGAGAAACTTTTAAGAGCAGCTATATCAAAGATGAACCCCTGAAAAACTCTCAATCCTGGACCTAAATGTGGGATAAGGTGGAACACGACACAAAAAAGAAGAAAAAAGCTATCTAGCTACAACAAAAACAAACGACTACAATGACACAGAGCAGGGAAGTGAAATATCCTGAGCAATGCACAAGTAATAAGGCAAAGGATAAACACAAGGACATAACACTAAAAAATAACCCAGAGGTCCTCTACGTTGACTATACCACACACAAAGGGACTAAGATGAAGAACAACCTCATATTCTACACCGACTCCGTTCCCTCATGGAAGGAAACTTTACAAAAATACTACGCACACGTCTCCAGTGAAGGTATTAGCAAGGGAGGCAGACTGAAAATATGTAAAAATGGAAATCTAGATAAAGATGACCCCCTGCTAACCATAAGCTACTACAACAAAAAAGGAAAGATCATGATACAGGGGAATGTAGAAAATCTGGACTCCTTTGAAAAGGAATTCCCCCAGTTGAAAACTAAGGCAGACACAAAGAGGACCAATGGACAGGAGGCAAATGAGAGCCGAACAGAGAATGAAGAGAGCCAAGCGGAGGAAGAAGAAGAGAGGCCAGCAGAGGCAAACACCTCCCTGACCATCTCCACCCCCCCGACACCTCTCAACGCAAACAAACTGCTGAAGGAGAGTCTGTCCAAACTAGAACTCGATTTCAATGAATACAGGGAAACACAGGCCAAGAATTTGAAGGAGGAACTCAAACAGCTGAAAATGGAAAATGAGTCCACCATCCACGAGCTGAGAAAGACCGTAGAGGAGCAAAGAAATGAGATCAAAGAACTCCATACTCAGCTAAACAAAACGATGGAGGCCGTAGAAAGGCAGAAAATTGAACTCAGCAGGCAACACAAACCTCTTAAGGTCCAAAAACCTGATGACACAAAAACAACACACACAGGGACACAGAACCCGTCGGATGCCCCCCCACACGAGGATGTCACACCCTCACCTTGCAACAACACACCGAAGGCCCCAAACCCTGCTCCTGCCACACAGCCTATCCCAGAAAGCCAGCCAACAACCAGCCCTCAGTCGAGTCCTGCCCAGAGTACCCAGTCTGAAAAGCCAGCCCCTCAGGCGGTCCTGCTGACCGACTCCAACGGGAAGTTTTTGGACCCCCAGAGGATGTTCCCAGGTCATCAAGTCCTGAAAAAATGGTGCAGCAACACAGGCCATGCAATGAAGATCCTGAACAAAGAATCCCTTGGAAGCCCCAAATGGCTTGTGATCCACACAGGCACAAACGACCTACACACCCTATGGGAAAACACTGCTAGGGCGGTGAGCAGGATGGCGGAAAAGGCCAGCAGGGAATTCCCCGAGGCGCGGATCGTGATCTCCACACTACTGCCCAGAAAGGACACCCCAGCCTATGTAATCCACAACACCAACAGGGAGATCGACACGAGATGTAATGCCCTCCCCAACGTCTACCTGGCCCATCACCCAAACATCAACACAAGGGACCTCTACGATGAAATACATCTACTCAAACAGCGGATGTGGGTCTTCGCAAAAAACCTCATAAACACTGCCAAAAGACGCACCCCTCCCACCCCCTCTACCATTGGGAGCCATAACCCAAACAGGACCACCACTGTCCCCCACCCCCCTATACAAAACCAACAACAGAACCGTGCTTTTGTACCTGACTCCAGACCCCCCTCTAGACCACAGACTGTAGACGAAGAACTGAGAAAGATCAGGACGATGTTAAGCACCCTGATGGAAAGCCGGAGAGGAATGCACTAAATTATTAATATTGTTATTTTATCATTACTATTACTATTATTAGATAGCAGTATGTGCATGCCTCATGAAATTTATACTAAATCGTCATTTAGCATTATAGAAACTAGTGTTTTCACACTCGTCCCACAAAATAGGTCCATTTTATTTCGTTTTTGAACTATACAAATGCGTTCTTTCCACATAAGCTGCTGGAATATCCAGGGTCTCCGCTCCTCAACTTTTGGGATGAAGAGTACAGACCCTGAATTCCTAAAAGCTATAAAAGACATTGATATAATTGTGTTAACAGAAACATGGTGCCAAAAGGACGTGCCCACCCACTGTCCTCCAATGTACCATGAAATCATTGTGCCCTCAGTAAAGAACACTAAGACACGCAAGGGCAGAACCTCCGGGGGAATCTTGGTGTGGTATAAAGGAGAACTGGACAAACACATCTCACCGATAAAACAGGGGAAATCACATGTATGGCTAAAATTAGATAAAAATATAGGAATAGCAAAAAAAGATGTCTACTTATGTGCGATCTACATACCTCCAATAGAATCGCCATATTTTGAAGAGGAGTTATTTGATACTCTCCTCATGGAAATCAGCCATTTCCAGGCCCAAGGTAAGGTGCTACTATGTGGGGACCTAAATGCAAGGATCGGATGTGAACCTGACTTTATAGACCCACAGGGCAACAACCATGTGTTTGGCCAGACCCCTTTATATGTCACACCAGCCATCGCAAATCGGAACAACCTTGACTGTGAAATAAATAAAAGCGGTAGGGCGGTAGTGCAACTCTGCCGTGCCTTAGGCCTGTACATAGTTAACGGCAGGTTCAGAGGGGACTCCTTAGGGAGACTCACATATTCCTCAACTCTTGGGTCTAGTGTGGTGGATTATACAATCACTGACCTGGACCCCTGCGATATCAACGCATTCACTGTCAGGCAGCAATCCCCCCTCTCAGACCATAACCAAATAAATGTGTACCTTAAACTTTCTGCCCAAACTACAGACACAAAAAAGGAACCCAGTAAGCTCCATAAAATAAACCAGACATACAGATGGGCCCCAGACAGTGGAGATAAATTCATCACAGCACTAAATTCACCTGATCTCACAAGTAAAATATCAAAATTTAAAGAAAATCTATATGAGATCACCAGAGATGGTGTAAACATGGCCATAGATGATATAAATATGATCTTCCATGAGGCAGCTGTAAAAGCCGACCTTGTGAAACAGAAGAGGAAACGTTACAAAAGACAAAATAAAAATGAGAAATGGTTTGACCACGAATGCAAAAATGCCAGAAAAGACCTGAGAAAAATATCAAACCAAAAGCATCGCCAACCAAACAATCCAGACCTACGTATTAGATACAATGAGACCCTCAAAAGATATAAACACACCATCAGGAAAAAAACACAAAATTATACCCACAAAATACTCGAAGAAATTGAAAACTCCATTAATCCAAATCAATTCTGGGATATGTGGAATAACCTGAGTGCAACACAATTGCAAGCATTACCAATCCAAGGTGGCGACATCTGGAGAACACATTTTGAAAACCTCTACAAAGACATCGCAATAAACGAAACAAACCCAAGTCAACATCATATCACAGAAAAACTCCACACATTAGAAGCAACAATTAAAGACAACCAAAACCCTCTAGACTCCCCAATCACATGGAAAGAACTAGCCACAAAAACAAAATCTCTCCACCTAAAGAAAGCCTGTGGTCCAGACAACATCAAAAATGAAATGCTCAAGTTCAGCAGTATGGAGATGCAGGGTGCTGTACTCAAGTTATTCAACATCATATTACGTTCAGGCTGTTTTCCCGATATCTGGTGCCAAGGACTCATCTCTCCCATATATAAAAGTGGAAACAAATCAGACCCAAATAACTACCACGGCATCTGTGTCAACAGTTGTCTAGGGAAGTTATTCTGCAGTATTCTAAATAGTAGATTACTGGATTTTCTTAACAAACATAATGGCCTAGAAATTGAGTGGGCTTAGCGCCCATTTTGCGGCGCTAGAGGGCATTGCGCTGGACTTACAGCCGGTTTTGAAATTGACTAGGGCCCAACATCGGCGTTACACCGGTAGCGCTGCGCCGGCACCGATGACGTCATCGGTGTGCGCAGCGTCCCGGTTGCCGTGGTGACGGGCCCCAGCGCCGAAATTCAGTTGCGGCCGCCTCGCCTGTGGCAGCCGCAACTAAGACTCTGGCAACAGAGTCTTACACGACTTTGAGCCAGCGCATAAAGGTGGAGCGGCGGCCGGCCACTTTCCCGCCGGCCGCCTGCCCGCACCTCCCTCCCCGGACTCCCCCACCCCCCCCCCCGCGGAACAGATGCTTCTCGGCTGCGAGCCTGGCACTTCCCCGAGGTGCCGGGCTCATTTTTCTGGCGATTTAACCGGCCAGCAGGCGGGTGCAGGCAGCTCCTCCTTAACTGAAGGAGGAGGCCTGCACTTCCCGAGCCTGCCGCACCGCATCGGGTGCCGCAGCGCCGGAATAGCGCCGCAATGCGGCGCGTAGCGCCAGTTTTCAGGCGCAAGCAGCCTTCAGTAGCGCCGGCAGCCGTTTGGGCGCGGCGCTACTGAATTTTTGGCGCGTGCAGCGTGACTTAGCACCGGCGCTAAATTTCCGGCGTTAAGCCCCGGCGCAGCGCAAACTCAATTTCTAGGCCAATATCCTTAGAAAAAATCAAATAGGCTTTCTTCCAAAACACCGCACCACCGACCATATCTATACCCTTCACACTCTCATTGAAAAACATATACACCAAACAAAAAATGGGAAAATATTCGCTTGTTTCATTGACTTCAAGAAAGCCTTTGACTCGATCTGGCACGAAGGGCTCTATTATAAACTTCTTCAGTGTGGAATAGGGGGCAAAGTCTATGATCTTATTAAATCGATGTATCTGAAAAATAAATGCGGTGTCAAAATTGGAGACAAACGCACCGGTTTCTTCACCCAGGGAAGAGGCGTCTGGCAGGGCTGCAATTTGAGCCTGACCCTGTTCAACATATACATAAATGAATTAGCAGACATGCTGGAGAAAAGCGAGTCACCGGGTCTCTGTCTCCTGGATGGAGAAGTGAACTCCCTGTTCTATGCGGATGACCTGGTACTGCTGTCTCCCACAGAACAGGGATTACAGCAACAACTAGACCTACTCGAGAAATACTGCCAAAATTGGGCCCTAACAGAAAATCTAAAGAAAACCAACATCATGATTTTTCAAAAAAGGCCCAGGTGTCAGGAAAACAAATATCAGTTTACTCTCAGTGATACCATCATAGGACACACTATGAGCTACACTTACCTTGGTCTAACCATTACAGCATCAGGGAGCTTCAGCATAGCAGTGAATGCACTAAAAGAAAAAGCCCGAAGAGCCCTAAATGCAATAAAAAGAAAATTCCACAACATCCAAATCCCAATCAAAATCTGGCTCAAAATATTTGACAGCATAATCCTGCCCATTGCGCTGTACGGTAGTGAAGTATGGGTCCCGCTCAACCACCATAGCTACACTAAATGGGAAAAACACACAATAGAAGCCCTATATGCAGAATTTTGCCGAAGCATTCTTCGCACCCAAAGGAAAACACCAACAAATGCATGCAGAGCCGAACTAGGCAGATACCCACTGATAATAAACATCCACAAACGAGCACTAAACTTCCTAAATCACCTCAAATCTAGCTCCCCAGACACCCTTCATTTTAAAGCCTTCCAGACCCAAGAGCTAAACCCAGAAAAGAGTCCCCTGAGTCAGCTGCTACTGAAATTAAGTACTCCTACTCAGCTGGACCCTGACCAGTCCCAGACCAACACTGCCGTCCAAACACCAATCCGAGTGAACCAAATCATTAAACAATGCAAAGAAACCTACCTGGAACATTGGAACAATGTAACCAAAAGCCAAAGCAGATTAGAATGTTACCGGGCCCTAAAAAGAGAATATAAACTGGCAGACTATCTCTCGACCATCAGAGACACAAAACAGAGACAGACCCTCACCAGGTACAGACTAAGCGACCACCAACTGGCAATTGAAACAGGAAGATACAAGAAATCCTGGCAGCCTAGAGAGAATAGAATATGTGATCAATGTCTGGCCGGCGAGGTTGAGACAGAGATGCATTTCCTCCTAAAATGCGAAAAATTCAACACAACAAGAAACATATTATTTGACAAGCTCAGCCAAACAACCCCAGATTTCAAAGATTTGGATGACCTGTCAAAATTAAGATTAGTCCTGGGAGAAGGAGACAGACCATACCTTGGTGCCAAATATGTAACAACATGTCACAACCTGAGGACTGTTTAAAATTAATACTGAATGTACCCAACGATGTTCAATGACTTTAAATTAATATTGTTTAAACTAATATTGTATGTACCCAACGAAGGTCAAAATTGTTTGACACCTACAGAATGTTGGAAAACTGTACTTTTTGTAATGTAAGCTTTGGCAATATGGTTCCCTGTAAACTTTCATGCCAATAAAGCATCTGAATTGAATTGAAATTGAATTGAGAGACTGGGAATGTGAGAGAGAGAGAGAGAGACTGGGAGTGTGAGAGGGAGAGAGATACTGGGAGTGTGAGAGAGAGAGAGACTGGGAGTGAGAGAGAGAGACTGGGTGTGTGAGAGAGAGAGAGAGACTGTGAGTGTGAGAGAGAGAGAGAGACTGGGAGTGTGAGAAAGAGTGAGAGAGAGAGACTGGGAGTGTGAGAGAGAGAGAGAGAGAGAGACTGGGAGTGAGAGAGAGAGGGAGAGGCTGGGAGTGTGTGAGAGAGAGAGAGAGAGAGTGGGAGTGTGAGAGAGAGTGGGAGTGTGTGAGAGAGAGAGAGAGAGAGAGTGGGAGTGTGAGAGAGAGAGAGAGTGGGAGTGTGAGAAAGAGAGAGAGAGTGGGAGTGTGTGTGAGAGAGAGAGAGTGGGAGTGCGTGAGAGAGAGAGAGAGAGTGGGAGTGTGAGAGAGAGAGACTGGGAGTGTGCGAGAGAGAGAGATTGGGAGTGTGTGAGAGAGAGAGAGAGAGAGTGGGAGTGTGTGTGAGAGAGCGAGAGAGAGAGTGGGAGTGTGTGTGGGAGAGAGAGAGACTGGGATTGTGTGAGAAAGAGAGAGAGACTGGGAGTGTGAGAGAGAGAGACTGGGAGTGTGAGAGAGAGAGAGAGACTGGGAGTGTGAGAGAGAGAGACTGGGAGTGTGTGAGAGAGAGAGACTAGGAGTGTGATAGAGAGAGAGTGTGAGAGAGAGAGAGAGACTGGGAGTGTGAGAGACAGAGAGAGTGAGGGAGAGTGAGAGAGAGAGACTGGGAGTGTGAGAGAGAGAGAGAGAGAGAGAGTGAGAGACTGGGAGTATGTGTGAGAGAGAGAGAGAGTGGGAGTGTGTGTGAGAGAGAGAGAGAGACTGGGAGTGTGAAGAGAGAGACACTGGGAGCGTGAGAGAGAGAGATTGGGAGTGTGAGAGGCCAAGAGAGGGCAGGATATGCTCTCACTGCAGTCAGGGAGTGGTGGAGACAGAGATGCACTTCCTCACAGCCTGTGGAAAATATCAGGGCATCAGGGAGAATTTGTACCAAAAATTCTCACAAATATGCCCTGAATTCAGAAATTTGAATGACGACCAAAAACTCCCATACCTACTAGGGGAAGAGAGAAACTGTGTAACACTAGCGGCACACTATGTTACAGCTTGCCATAAACAGAGGGACAACCAATAAACCTAAGAAAAGAGTATATATAAATTATGCGAATGTATATTTATACACTCAGGGATATATCTGTTTATACACTGTATGAATAGATCTGCGTTTATCTGTTCAACCAAAAATGTATTTTGATGCTTTGGCAACATAAGATGTACCTTATCATGCCAATAAAGCGATTTGAATTGAATTCAATTGAATTGAGAGAGAGATTGGGAGTGTGAGAGAGAGAGAGATTGGGAGTGTGAGAGAGAGAGAGATTGGGAGTGTGAGAGAGAGAGACTGGGAGTGTGAGAAGGAGAGATTGGGAGTGTGAGAGAGAGAGAGACTGGGAGTGTGAGAGAGAGAAACTGGGAGTGTGAGGGAGAGATTGGGAGTGTGAGAGAGAAAGATTGGGAGTGTGAGAGAGAGAGAGATTGGGAGTGTGAGAGAGAGAGAGATTGGGAGTGTGAGAGAGAGAGAGATTGGGAGTGTGAGAGAGAGAGAGATTGGGAGTGTGAGAGAGAGAGATTGGGAGTGTGAGAGAGAGAGAGACTGGGAGTGTGAGAGAGAGAGATTGGGAGTGTGAGAGAGAGAGAGACTGGGACTGAGAGAGAGAGATTGGGAGTGTGAGAGAGAGAGAGACTGGGAGTGAGAGAGGGAGAGACTGGGAGTGTGAGAGAGAAAGATTGGGAGTGTGAGAGAGAGAGAGATTGGGAGTGTGAGAAAGATTGAGAGTGAGAGAGAGAGAGACTGGGAGTGAGAGAGAGAGAGAGAGAGGCTGGGAATGTGAGAGAGAGAGAGGCTGGGAGTGTGAGAGAGAGAGAGACTGGGAGTGTGTGAGAGAGAGAGAGCGAGACTGGGAGTGAGAGAGAGAGAGAGAGAAACTGGGTGTGTGAGAGAGAGAGAGAGACTGGGAGTGTGAGAGAGAGAGACTGGGAGTGTGAGAGAGAGTGAGAGAGAGAGACTGGGAGTGAGAGAGAGAGAGAGAGAGAGAGAGAGACTGGGAGAGAGAGAGGGAGAGACTGGGAGTGTGTGAGAGAGAGAGAGAGAGACTGGGAGTGTGTGAGAGAGAGAGAGCGAGACTGGGAGTGAGAGAGAGAGAGACTGGGTGTGTGAGAGAGAGAGAGAGACTGGGAGTGTGAGAGAGAGAGACTGGGAGTGTGAGAGAGAGTGAGAGAGAGAGACTGGGAGTGAGAGAGAGAGAGAGAGAGAGAGAGAGACTGGGAGTGAGAGAGAGAGGGAGAAACTGGGAGTGTGTGAGAGAGAGAGAGAGACTGGGAGTGAGAGAGAGAGAGAGAGGGAGAGAGAGAGTCTGGGAGTACGAGAGATAGAGAGAGAGAGAGCGAGAGACTGGGAGAGTGAGAGAGAGAGAGAGAGACTGGGAGTTTGAGAGAGAGAGAGAGACTGGGAGTGAGAGAGAGAGAGGGCTCTAACAGTAAATCTAAAGAAAACCAACATCATGATTTTTCAGAAAAGACCCAGATGTCAGGAAAACAAATACCAGTTTACCCTCAGTGATACCACTATAGGACACACTATGAGCTACACCTACCTTGGTCTAACTATTACAGCATCAGGGAGCTTCAGCATAGCAGTGAATGCACTAAAAGAAAAAGCCCGAAGAGCCCTATATGCAATAAAAAGAAAATTCTACAACATCCAAATCCCAATCAAAATCTGGCTCAAAATTTTTGACAGCATAATCCTGCCCATTGCACTGTACGGTAGTGAAGTATGGGGCCCGCTAAATCACCAAAGCTACACTAAATGGGAAAAACACACAATAGAAGCCCTACATGCAGAATTCTGCCAAAGCATCCTTCGCACCCAAAGAAAAACGCCAACAAATGCATGCAGAGCCGAACTAGGCAGATACCCACTGATAATAAACATCCAAAAACGAGCACTAAACTTCCTAAATCACCTCAAATCTAGCTCCCCAGACACCCTTCATTTCAAAGCCTTTCAGACCCAAGTGCTAAACCCAGAAAAGAGTCCCCTGAGTCAGCTGCCACTGAAACTAAGTACTCAGCCGGACCCTGACCAGCCCCAGACCAACACAGCCGTCCAAACACCAATCCGAGTGAACCAAATCATTAAAAAATGCAAAGAAACCAACCTGGAACATTGGAACAAAATAACCGAAAGCCAAAGCAGATTAGAATGTTACCGGGCCCTAAAAAGAGAATATAAACTGGCAGACTACCTCACGACCATCAGAGACACAAAACAGAGACAGACCCTCACCAGGTACAGACTAAGCGACCACCAACTGGAAATTGAAAAAGGCAGATACAAGAAATCCTGGCAGCCTAGAGAGAATAGAATATGCGATCAATGTCTGGCTGGCGAGGTTGAAACAGAAATGCATTTCCTCCTAAAATGCGAAAAATTCAACACATCAAGAAACATATTATTCAACAAGCTAAGCCAAACAACCCCAGATTTCAAGGAATTGGATGATCTGTCAAAATTGAGATTAGTCCTAGGAGAAGGAGACAGACCATACCTTGGGGCTAAATATGTAACAACATGTCACAACCTGAGGACTGTTTAAAAGTAAGACTGTTTAAAATTAATATTGAACGTACCAAATGAAGTAGAAAGACTGTTTAAAATTAATATTGTTTAAAAGTAATATTGTATACACCCAACAAATGTCAAATCGATTGACACCTACAGAATGTTGGAAAACTGTACCTTTTTGCAATGTAAGCTTTGGCAATATGGTTCTCTGTAAACTTTCATGCCAATAAAGCATTTGAACTGAACTGAACTGAACTGAGAGAGAGAGACTGGGAGTGTGTGTGAGAGAGAGAGAGAGAGACTGGGTGTGAGAGAGAGAGGGACTGGAAGTGAGAGAGAGAGAGAGAGAGAGAGATTGGGAGTGTGAGAGAGAGAGAGACTGGGAGTGTGTGTGAGAGAGAGAGAGAGACTGGGAGTGTGTGTGAGAGAGAGAGAGACTGGGAGTGAGAGAGAGAGAGAGAGAGAGACTGGGAGTGAGAGAGAGAGAGACTGGGAGTGTGTGTGAGAGAGAGAGAGACTGGGAATGTGAGAGAGAGAGAGAGAGACTGGGAGTGTGAGAGAGAGAGAGACTGGGAGTGGGAGTGAGAGAGAGAGAGGGAGAGACTGGTAGTGTGAGAGAGAGAGAGATTGGGAGTGTGTGTGAGAGAGAGAGAGAGTGTGAGTGTGTGTGAGAGAGTGTGTGGGAGTGTGAGAGAGAGAGAGAGAGTGTGAGTGTGAGAGAGAGAGTGTGGGAGTGTGAGAAAGAGAGAGAGAGAGTGTGAGAGAGAGAGTGGGAGTGTGTGAGCGAGAGAGTCTGGGAGTGTGAGAGAGAGAGAGAGAGTCTGGGAGTGTGTGAGAGAGAGAGAGACTGGGAGTGTGTGAGAGAGAGAGAGAGACTGGGAGTGAGAGAGAGAGAGAGAGAGAGAGTGACTGGGAGTGAGAGAGAGAGAGAGAGAGAGAGACTGGGAGTGTGTGTGAGAGAGAGAGAGAGACTGGGAGTGTGTGAGAGAGAGAGAGAAAGAAAGACTGGGAGTGAGAGAGAGACAGACTGGGAGTGAGAGAGAGAGAGAGAGAAGGACCGGATGTGAACCTGACTTTATAGACCCACAGGGCAACAACCATGTGTTTGGCCAGACCCCTTTATATGTCACACCAGCCATCGCAAATCGGAACAACCTTGACTGTGAAATAAATAAAAGCGGTCGGGAGATAGTGCAACTCTGCCGAGCCTTAGGCCTGTACATAGTTAACGGTAGGTTCAGAGGGGACTCCTTAGGGAGACTCACATATTCCTCAACTCTTGGGTCTAGTGTGGTGGATTAAACAATCACTGACCTGGACCCCTGCGGTATCAATGCATTCACTGTCAGGCAGCAATCCCCCCTCTCAGACCATAACCAAATAAATGTGTACCTTAAACTTTCTGCCCAAACTACAGACACAAAAAAGGAACCCAGTAAGCTCCATAAAATAAACCAGACATACAGATGGGCCCCAGACAGTGGAGATAAATTCATCACAGCACTAAATTCACCTGATCTCACAAGTAAAATATCAAAATTTAAAGAAAATCTATATGAGATAACCAGAGATGGTGTAAACATGGCCATAGTTGATATAAATATGATCTTCCATGAGGCAGCCGACCTTGTGAAACAGAAGAGGAAACGTTACAAAAGACAAAATAAAAATGAGAAATGGTTTGACCACGAATGCAAAAATGCCAGAAAAGACCTGAGAAAAATATCAAACCAAAAGCATCGCCAACCAAACAATCCAGACCTACGTATTAGATACAATGAGACTCTCAAAAGATATAAACACACCATCAGGAAAAAAACACAAAATTATACCCACAAAATACTCGAAGAAATTGAAAACTCCATTAATCCAAATCAATTCTGGGATATGTGGAATAACCTGAGTACAACACAATTGCAAGCATTACCAATCCAAGTTGGCGACATCTGGAGAACACATTTTGAAAACCTGTACAAAGACATCCCAATAAACGAAACAAACCCAAGTCAACATCATGTCACAGAAAAACTCCACACATTAGAAGCAACAATTAAAGACAACCAAAACCCCCAAGACTCCCCAATCACATGGAAAGAACTAGCCACAAAAACAAAATCTCTCCACCTAAAGAAAGCCTGTGGTCCAGACAACATCAAAAATGAAATGCTCAAGTTCAGCAATATGGAGATGCAGGGTGCTGTACTCAAGTTATTCAACATCATATTACGTTCAGGCTGTTTTCCCGATATCTGGTGACAAGGACTCATCTCTCCCATATATAAAAGTGGAAGCAAATCAGACCCAAATAACCACCACGGCATCTGTGTCAACAGTTGTCTAGGGAAGTTATTCTGCAGTATTCTAAATAGTAGATTACTGGATTTTCTTAACAAACATAATATCCTTAGAAAAAATCAAATAGGCTTTCTTCCAAAACACCGCACCACCGACCATACCTATACCCTTCACACTCTCATTGAAAAACATACACACCAAACAAAAAATGGGAAAATATTCGCTTGTTTCATTGACTTCAAGAAAGCCTTTGACTCTATCTGGCACGAAGGGCTCTATTATAAACTTCTTCAGTGTGGAATAGGGGGCAAAGTCTATGACATATTAAATTGATGTATCTGAAAAATAAATGCGGTGTCAAAATTGGAGACAAATGCACCGGTTTCTTCACCCAGAGAAGAGGCGTCCGGCAGGGCTGCAATTTGAGCCTGACCCTGTTCAACATATACATAAATGAATTAGCAGACATGCTGGAGCAAAGCGAGTCACCGGGTCTCTGTCTCCTGGACGGAGAAGTGAAATCCCTGTTCTATGCGGACGACCTGGTTCTGCTGTCTCCCACAGAACAGGGATAACAGCAACAACTAGACCTACTCGACAAATACTGCCAAAATTGGGCCCTAACACTAAATCTAAAGAAAACCAACATCATGATTTTTCAAAAAAGGCCCAGGTGTCAGGAAAACAAATACCAGTTTACTCTCAGTGATCCCATCATAGGACACACTATGAGCTACACTTACCTTGGTCTAACCATTACAGCATCAGGGAGCTTCAGCATAGCAGTGAATGCACTAAAAGAAAAAGCCCGAAGAGCCCTATATGCAATAAAAAGAAAATTCTACAACATCCAAATCCCAATCAAAATCTGGCTCAAAATATTTGACAGCATAATCCTGCCCATTGCGCTGTACGGTAGTGAAGTATGGGGCCCGCTCAATCACCATAGCTACACTAAATGGGAAAAACACACAATAGAAGCCCTACATGCAGAATTTTGCCGAAGCATTCTTCGCACCCAAAGGAAAACACCAACAAATGCATGCAGAGCCGAACTAGGCAGATACCCACTGATAATAAACATCCACAAACGAGCACTAAACTTCCTAAATCACCTCAAATCTAGCTCCCCAGACACCCTTCATTTTAAAGCCTTCCAGACCCAAGAGCTAAACCCAGAAAAGAGTCCCCTGAGTCAGCTGCTACTGAAACTAAGTACTCCTACTCAGCCGGACCCTGACCAGTCCCAGACCAACACTGCCGTCCAAACACCAATCCGAGTGAACCAAATCATTAAACAATGCAAAGAAACCTACCTGGAACATTGGAACAAAATAACCAAAAGCCAAAGCAGATTAGAATGTTACCAGGCCCCAAAAAGAGAATATAAACTGGCAGACTATCTCTCGACCATCAGAGACACAAAACAGAGACAGACCCTCACCAGGTACAGACTAAGCGACCACCAACGAGCAATTGAAAAAGGAAGATACAAGAAATCCTGGCAGCCTAGAGAGAATAGAATATGTGATCAATGTCTGGCCGGCGAGGTTGAGACAGAGATGCATTTCCTCCTAAAATGTGAAAAATTCAACACAACAAGAAACATATTATTTGACAAGCTCAGCCAAACAACCCCAGATTTCAAAGAATTGGATGACCTGTCAAAATTAAGATTAGTCCTGGGAGAAGGAGACAGACCATACCTTGGTGCCAAATATGTAACAACATGTCACAACCTGAGGACTGTTTAAAATTAATACTGAATGTACCCAACGATGTTCAACGACTGTTTAAATTAATATTGTTTAAACTAATATTGTATGTACCCAACGAAGGTCAAAATTGTTTGACACCTACAGAATGTTGGAAAACTGTACTTTTTGTTATGTAAGCTTTGGCAATATGGTTCCCTGTAAACTTTCATGCCAATAAAGCATTTGAATTTAATTGAATTGAATTGAGAGAGATTGGGAGTGAGAGAGAGAGAGAGAGACTGGGAATAAAAGGGAGAGAGAGAGAGAGACTGGGAGTGTGAGGGAGAGATTGGGAGTGTGAGAGAGAGAGATTGGGAGTGTGAGAGATTGGAAGTGTGTGAGAGAGAGATTGGGAGTGTGAGAGAGAGAGAGATTGGGAGTGTGAGAGAGAGAGAGATTGGGAGTGTGAGAGAGAGAGAGACTGGGAGTGTGAGAGAGAGAGAGATTGGGAGTGTGAGAGAGAGAGAGACTGGGAGTGAGAGAGAGAGAGAAAGGGAGTGTGTGAGAAAGAGAAAGAGAGAGTGGAGGTGTGTGAGAGAGAGAGAGAGTGGGAGTGTGAGAGAGAGAGAGAGAGAGACTGGGAGTGTGTGAGAGAGAGAGTGTGTGAGAGAGAGAGAGACTGGGAGTGAGAGAGAGAGAGAGAGAGAGAGAGAGAGAGAGACTGGGAGTGTGAGAGAGAGAGAGAGAGACTGGGAGTGTGTGAGAGAGAGAGAGTGGGCGTGTGTGTGAGAGAGAGAGAGCTAGAGAGACTGGGAGTGTGAAGAGAGAGAGACTGGGAGTGTGAGAGAGAGAGATTGGGAGTGTGAGAGAGAGAGAGATTGGGAGTGTGAGAGAGAGAGATAGTCGGAATGTGAGAGAGAGAGAGATTGGGAGTGTGAGAGAGAGATTGGGAGTGTGAGAGAGAGAGAGACTGGAAGTGTGAGAGAGAGAGAGTGTTTGGCCAGACCCCTCTATATGTCACACCAGCCATCGCAAACCGAAACAACCTCGATTGTGAAATAAATAAAAGCGGTAGGGAGGTAGTGCAACTCTGCCGAGCCTTAGGCCTGTACATAGTTAACGGTAGGTTCAGAGGGGACTCCTTAGGGAGACTCACATATTCCTCAACTCTTGGGTCTAGTGTGGTGGATTATACAATCACTGACCTGGACCCCTGCGATATCAACGCATTCACTGTCAGGCAGCAATCCCCCCTCTCAGACCATAACCAAATAAATGTGTACCTTAAACTTTCTGCCCAAACTACAGACACAAAAAAGGAACCCAGTAAGCTACATAAAATAAACCAGACATACAGATGGGCCCCAGACAGTGGAGATAAATTCATCACAGCACTAAATTCACCTGATCTCACAAGTAAAATTTCAAAATTTAAAGAAAATCTATATGAGATCACCAGAGATGGGGTAAACATGGCCATAGAGGATATAAATATGATCTTTCATGAGGCAGCTGTAAAAGCCGACCTCGTGAAACAGAAGAGGAAGAGTCACAAAAGACAAAATAAAAATAAGAAATGGTTTGACCACGAATGCAAAAATGCCAGAAAAGACCTGAGAAAAATATCAAACCAAAAGCATCGCCAACCAAACAATCCGGACCTACGTACTAGATACAATGAAACCCTCAAAAGATATAAACACACCATTAGGAACAAAACACAAAACTATACCCACAAAATACTAGAAGAAATTGAAAACTCCACCAACCCAAAACAATTCTGGGAAATGTGGAATAACCTGAGTACAACACAATTGCAAGCATTACCAATCCAAGATGGCGACATCTGGAGAACACATTTTGAAAACCTCTACAAAGACATCCCAATAAACGAAACAAACCCAAGTCAACATCAGGTCACAGAAAAACTCCACACATTAGAAGCAACAATCAAAGACAACCAAAACCCTCTAGACTCCCCAATCACATGGAAAGAAATGGCCACAAAAACAAAATCTCTCCACCTAAAGAAAGCCTGTGGCCCAGACAACATCAAAAATGAAATGCTCAAGTTCAGCAATATGGAGATGCAGGGTGCGGTACTCAAATTATTCAACATCATATTACGTTCAGGCTGTTTTCCCGATATCTGGTGCCAAGGACTAATCTCCCCCATATATAAAAGCGGAAACAAATCAGACCCAAATAACTACCGCGGCATCTGTGTCAACAGTTGTCTAGGGAAGTTATTCTGCAGTATTCTAAATAGTAGATTACTTGATTTTCTTAACAAACATAATATCCTCAGAAAAAACCAAATAGGCTTTCTTCCAAAACACCGCACCGCCGACCATATCTATACCCTTCACACCCTCATTGAAAAACATATACACCAAACAAAAAATGGGAAAATATTCGCCTGTTTCATCGACTTCAAGAAAGCCTTTGACTCTATATGGCACGAAGGGCTCTATTATAAACTTCTTCAATGTGGAATAGGGGGCAAAGTCTATGACCTTATTAAATCAATGTATCTGAAAAACAAATGCGGGGTCAAAATTGGAGACAAACGCACCGATTTCTTCACCCAGAGAAGAGGCGTCCGGCAGGGCTGCAATTTGAGCCCGACCCTGTTCAACATATACATAAATGAATTAGCAGACATGCTGGAGCAAAGCGAGTCACCAGGTCTCCGTCTCCTAGATGGAGAAGTGAAATCCCTGTTCTATGCGGACGACCTGGTTCTGCTGTCTCCCACAGAACAGGGATTACAGCAACAACTAGACCTACTCGACAAATACTGCCAAAATTGGGCTCTAACAGTAAATCTAAAGAAAACCAACATCATGATTTTTCAAAAAAGGCCCAGATGTCAGGAAAACAAATACCAGTTTACCCTCAGTGATACCACTATAGGACACACTATGAGCTACACCTACCTTGGTCTAACTATTACAGCATCAGGGAGCTTCAGCATAGCAGTGAATGCACTAAAAGAAAAAGCCCGAAGAGCCCTATATGCAATAAAAAGAAAATTCTACAACATCCAAATCCCAATCAAAATCTGGCTCAAAATATTTGACAGCATAATCCTGCCCATTGCACTGTACGGTAGTGAAGTATGGGGCCCGCTAAATCACCAAAGCTACACTAAATGGGAAAAACACACAATAGAAGCCCTACATGCAGAATTCTGCCGAAGCATCCTTCGCACCCAAAGGAAAACGCCAACAAATGCATGCAGAGCCGAACTAGGCAGATACCCACTGATAATAAACATCCAAAAACGAGCACTAAACTTCCTAAATCACCTCAAATCTAGCTCCCCAGACACCCTTCATTTCAAAGCCTTTCAGACCCAAGAGCTAAACCCAGAAAAGAGTCCCCTGAGTCAGCTGCTACGGAAACTAAGTACTCAGCCGGACCCTGACCAGCCCCAGACCAACACAGCCGCCCAAACACCAATCCGAGTGAACCAAATCATTAAAAAATGCAAAGAAACCTACCTGGAACATTGGAACAAAATAACCGAAAGCCAAAGCAGATTAGAATGTTACCGGGCCCTAAAAAGAGAATATAAACTGGCAGACTACCTCACGACCATCAGAGACACAAAACAGAGACAGACCCTCACCAGGTACAGACTAAGCGACCACCAACTGGAAATTGAAAAAGGCAGATACAAGAAATCCTGGCAGCCTAGAGAGAATAGAATATGCGATCAATGTCTGGCTGGCGAGGTTGAAACAGAAATGCATTTCCTCCTAAAATGTGAAAAATTCAACACATCAAGAAACATATTATTCAACAAGCTAAGCCAAACAACCCCAGATTTCAAGGAATTGGATGATCTGTCAAAATTGAGATTAGTCCTAGGAGAAGGAGACAGACCATACCTTGGGGCCAAATATGTAACAACATGTCACAACCTGAGGACTGTTTAAAATTAAGACTGTTTAAAATTAATATTGAACGTACCAAATGAAGTACAAAGACTGTTTAAAATTAATACTGTTTAAAAGTAATATTGTATGTACCCAACAAATGTCAAATCGATTGACACCTACAGAATGTTGGAAAACTGTACCTTTTTGCTATGTAAGCTTTGGCAATATGGTTCTCTGTAAACTTTCATGCCAATAAAGCATTTTAATTGGAAAAAATTGGAAAATTGGATTGGGAGTGTGAGAGAGAGAGAGGTTGGGAGTGTGAGAGAGAGAAATTGGGAGTGTGAGAGAGAGAGAGATTGGGAGTGTGAGAGAGAGAGAGATTGGGAGTGTGAGAGAGAGAGAGACTGGAAGTGTGAGAGAGAGAGATTGGGAGTGTGTGAGAGAGAGAGACTGGGAGTGTGAGAGAGAGAAACTGGGAGTGTGAGGGAGAGATTGGGAGTGTGAGACAGAGAGATTGGGAGTGTGAGAGATTGGGAGTGTGTGAGATGGAGAGATTGGGAGTGTGAGAGAGAGAGAGATTGGGAGTGTGAGAGAGAGAGAGATTGGGAGTGTGAGAGAGAGAGAGACTGGGAGTGTGAGAGAGAGAAAGATTGGGAGTGTGAGAGAGAGAGAGACTGGGAGTGAGAGAGAGAGAGACTGGGAGTGTGAGAGAGAGAGAGACTGGGAGTGTGTGAGAGAGAGAGAGAGAGACTGGGAGTGTGTGTGAGAGAGAGAGAGAGTGGGAGTGTGTGTGTGTGAGAGAGAGAGAGAGACGGGAGTGTGAAGAGAGAGAGAGACTGGGAGTGTGAGAGAGAGAGAGATTGGGAGTGTGAGAGAGAGAAAGATTGGGAGTGTGAGAGAGAGAGATTGGGAGTGTGAGAGAGAGAGATTGGGAGTGTGTGAGCGAGAGAGACTGGGAGTGTGAGAGAGAGAAACTGGGAGTGTGAGGGAGAGATTGGGAGTGTGAGAGAGAGAGAGATTGGGAGTGTGAGAGAGAGAGAGATTGGGAGTGTGAGAGAGAGAGAGACTGGGAGTGTGAGAGAGAGAGAGATTGGGAGTGTGAGAGAGAGAGAGACTGGGAGTGAGAGAGAGAGAGACTGGGAGTGTGAGAGAGAGAGACTGGGAGTGTGTGAGAGAGAGAGAGAGAGACTGGGAGTGTGTGTGAGAGAGATAGAGAGTGGGAGTGTGTGTGTGTGAGAGAGAGAGAGAGACGGGAGTGTGAAGAGAGAGAGAGACTGGGAGTGTGAGAGAGAGAGAGATTGGGAGTGTGAGAGAGAGAGAGATTGGGAGTGTGAGAGAGAGAGATTGGGAGTGTGAGAGAGAGAGTAGACTGGGAGTGTGAGAGAGAGAGATTGGGAGTGTGTGAGCGAGAGAGACTGGGAGTGTGAGAGAGAGAAACTGGGAGTGTGTGAGAGAGAGAGAGACTGGGAGTGTGTGAGAGAGAGAGAGAGGGGTCAAAATTGGAGACAAACGCACCGATTTCTTCACCCAGAGAAGAGGCGTCCGGCAGGGCTGCAATTTGAGCCCGACCCTGTTCAACATATACATAAATGAATTAGCAGACATGCTGGAGCAAAGCGAGTCACCAGGTCTCCGTCTCCTGGATGGAGAAGTGAAGTCCCTGTTCTATGCGGATGACCTGGTTCTGCTGTCTCCCACAGAACAGGGATTACAGCAACAACTAGACCTACTCGACAAATACTGCCAAAATTGGGCTCTAACAGTAAATCTAAAGAAAACCAACATCATGATTTTTCAGAAAAGACCCAGATGTCAGGAAAACAAATACCAGTTTACCCTCAGTGATACCACTATAGGACACACTATGAGCTACACCTACCTTGGTCTAACTATTACAGCATCAGGGAGCTTCAGCATAGCAGTGAATGCACTAAAAGAAAAAGCCCGAAGAGCCCTATATGCAATAAAAAGAAAATTCTACAACATCCAAATCCCAATCAAAATCTGGCTCAAAATTTTTGACAGCATAATCCTGCCCATTGCACTGTACGGTAGTGAAGTATGGGGCCCGCTAAATCACCAAAGCTACACTAAATGGGAAAAACACACAATAGAAGCCCTACATGCAGAATTCTGCCGAAGCATCCTTCGCACCCAAAGAAAAACGCCAACAAATGCATGCAGAGCCGAACTAGGCAGATACCCACTGATAATAAACATCCAAAAACGAGCACTAAACTTCCTAAATCACCTCAAATCTAGCTCCCCAGACACCCTTCATTTCAAAGCCTTTCAGACCCAAGAGCTAAACCCAGAAAAGAGTCCCCTGAGTCAGCTGCTACTGAAACTAAGTACTCAGCCGGACCCTGACCAGCCCCAGACCAACACAGCCGTCCAAACACCAATCCGAGTGAACCAAATCATTAAAAAATGCAAAGAAACCTACCTGGAACATTGGAACAAAATAACCGAAAGCCAAAGCAGATTAGAATGTTACCGGGCCCTAAAAAGAGAATATAAACTGGCTGACTACCTCACGACCATCAGAGACACAAAACAGAGACAGACCCTCACCAGGTACAGACTAAGCGACCACCAACTGGAAATTGAAAAAGGCAGATACAAGAAATCCTGGCAGCCTAGAGAGAATAGAATATGCGATCAATGTCTGGCTGGCGAGGTTGAAACAGAAATGCATTTCCTCCTAAAATGCGAAAAATTCAACACATCAAGAAACATATTATTCAACAAGCTAAGCCAAACAACCCCAGATTTCAAGGAATTGGATGATCTGTCAAAATTGAGATTAGTCCTAGGAGAAGGAGACAGACCATACCTTGGGGCTAAATATGTAACAACATGTCACAACCTGAGGACTGTTTAAAAGTAAGACTGTTTAAAATTAATATTGAACGTACCAAATGAAGTAGAAAGACTGTTTAAAATTAATATTGTTTAAAAGTAATATTGTATATACCCAACAAATGTCAAATCGATTGACACCTACAGAATGTTGGAAAACTGTACCTTTTTGCAATGTAAGCTTTGGCAATATGGTTCTCTGTAAACTTTCATGCCAATAAAGCATTTGAACTGAACTGAACTGAGAGAGACTGGGAGTGTGTGAGAGAGAGAGAGAGACTGGGAGTGTGAGAGATGAGACTGGGAGTGTGAGAGAGAGAGATTGGGAGTGTGTGAGAGAGAGAGAGTGGGAGTGTGTGTGTGGGAGAGAGAGAGACTGGGAGTGTGTGAGAGAGAGAGAGAGACTGGGAGTTTGAGAGAGAAAGATTGGGAGTGTGAGAGAGAGAGAGAGACTGGGAGTGTGAGAGAGATAGACTGGGAGTGTGAGAGAGAGGGAGACTGGGAGTGTGTGAGAGAGAGAGAGAGAGACTGGGAGTGTGTGAGAGAGAGAGTGTGAGAGAGAGAGAGACTGGGTGTGTGAGAGAGAGAGAGAGTGAGAGAGAGATAAAAGTGGAAACAAATCAGACCCAAATAACTACCGCGGCATCTGTGTCAACAGTTGTCTAGGGAAGTTATTCTGCAGTATTCTAAATAGTAGATTACTTGATTTTCTTAACAAACATAATATCCTCAGAAAAAACCAAATAGGCTTTCTTCCAAAACACCGCACCGCCGACCATATCTATACCCTTCACACCCTCATTGAAAAACATATACACCAAACAAAAAATGGGAAAATATTCGCCTGTTTCATCGACTTCAAGAAAGCCTTTGACTCTATATGGCACGAAGGGCTCTATTATAAACTTCTTCAGTGTGGAATAGGGGGCAAAGTCTATGACCTTATTAAATCAATGTATCTGAAAAACAAATGCGGGGTCAAAATTGGAGACAAACGCACCGATTTCTTCACCCAGAGAAGAGGCGTCCGGCAGGGCTGCAATTTGAGCCCGACCCTGTTCAACATATACATAAATGAATTAGCAGACATGCTGGAGCAAAGCGAGTCACCAGGTCTCTGTCTCCTGGATGGAGAAGTGAAATCCCTGTTCTATGCGGACGACCTGGTTCTGCTGTCTCCCACAGAACAGGGATTACAGCAACAACTAGACCTACTCGACAAATACTGCCAAAATTGGGCTCTAACAGTAAATCTAAAGAAAACCAACATCATGATTTTTCAAAAAAGGCCCAGATGTCAGGAAAACAAATACCAGTTTACCCTCAGTGATACCACTATAGGACACACTATGAGCTACACCTACCTTGGTCTAACTATTACAGCATCAGGGAGCTTCAGCATAGCAGTGAATGCACTAAAAGAAAAAGCACGAAGAGCCCTATATGCAATAAAAAGAAAATTCTACAACATCCAAATCCCAATCAAAATCTGGCTCAAAATATTTGACAGCATAATCCTGCCCATTGCACTGTACGGTAGTGAAGTATGGGGCCCGCTAAATCACCAAAGCTACACTAAATGGGAAAAACACACAATAGAAACCCTACATGCAGAATTCTGCCGAAGCATCCTTCGCACCCAAAGAAAAACGCCAAAAAATGCATGCAGAGCCGAACTAGGCAGATACCCACTGATAATAAACATCCAAAAACGAGCACTAAACTTCCTAAATCACCTCAAATCTAGCTCCCCAGACACCCTTCATTTCAAAGCCTTTCAGACCCAAGAGCTAAACCCAGAAAAAAGTCCCCTGAGTCAGCTGCTACTGAAACTAAGTACTCAGCCGGACCCTGACCAGCCCCAGACCAACACAGCCGTCCAAACACCAATCCAAGTGAACCAAATCATTAAAAATGCAAAGAAACCTACCTGGAACATTGGAACAAAATAACCGAAAGCCAAAGCAGATTAGAATGTTACCGGGCCCTAAAAAGAGAATATAAACTGGCAGAATACCTCACGACCATCAGAGACACAAAACAGAGACAGACCCTCACCAGGTACAGACTAAGCGACCACCAACTGGAAATTGAAAAAGGCAGATACAAGAAATCCTGGCAGCCTAGAGAGAATAGAATATGCGATCAATGTCTGGCCGCCGAGGTTGAAACAGAGATGCATTTCCTCCTAAAATGCAAAAAATTCAACACATCAAGAAACATATTATTCAACAAGCTAAGCCAAACAACCCCAGATTTCAAGGAATTGGATGACCTGTCAAAATTGAGATTAGTCCTAGGAGAAGGAGACAGACCATACCTAGGGGCCAAATATGTAACAACATGTCACAACCTGAGGACTGTTAAAAATTAAGACTGTTTAAAATTAATATTGAACGTACCAAATGAAGTACAAAGACTGTTTAAAATTAATATTGTTTAAAAGTAATATTGTATGTACCCAACAAATGTCAAATCGATTGACACCTACAGAATGTTGGAAAACTGTACCTTTTTGCTATGTAAGCTTTGGCAATATGGTTCTCTGTAAACTTTCATGCCAATAAAACATTTGAACTGAACTGAACTGAACTGAGAGACTGGGAGTGTGAGGGAGAGAGAGAGAGACAGACTGGGAGTGTGTGTGAGAGAGAGAGAGTGGGAGTGTGTGTGAGAGAGAGACAGAGACTGGGAGTGTGAAGAGAGAGAGACTGGGAGCGTGAGAGAGCGAGAGATTGGGAGTGTGAGAGAGAGAGAGATTGGGAGTGTGAGAGAGAGAGAGATTGGGAGTGTGAGAGAGAGAGAGATTGGAAGTGTGAGAGAGAGAGAGACTGGGAGTGTGAGAGAGAGAGATTGGGACTGTGAGAGAGAGAGACTGGGAGTGTGTGAGAGAGAGAGAGAGAGACTGGGAGTGTGTGTGAGAGAGATAGAGAGTGGGAGTGTGTGTGTGTGTGAGAGAGAGAGAGACGGGAGTGTGAAGAGAGAGAGAGACTGGGAGTGTGAGAGAGAGAGAGATTGGGAGTGTGAGAGAGAGAGAGATTGGGAGTGTGAGAGAGAGAGATTGGGAGTGTGAGAGAGAGAGAGACTGGGAGTGTGAGAGAGAGAGACTGGGAGTGTGTGAGCGAGAGAGACTGGGAGTGTGAGAGAGAGAAACTGGGAGTGTGTGAGAGAGAGAGAGACTGGGAGTGTATGAGAGAGAGAGAGAGACTGGGAGTGTGTGAGAGAGAGAGAGAGACTGGGAGTGTGAGAGATGAGACTGGGAGTGTGAGAGAGAGAGATTGGGAGTGTGTGTGAGAGAGAGAGTGGGAGTGTGTGTGTGGGAGAGAGAGAGACTGGGAGTGTGTGAGAGAGAGAGAGAGACTGGGAGTTTGAGAGAGAAAGATTGGGAGTGTGAGAGAGAGAGAGAGACTGGGAGTGTGAGAGAGATAGACTGGGAGTGTGAGAGAGAGGGAGACTGGGAGTGTGTGAGAGAGAGAGAGAGAGACTGGGAGTGTGTGAGAGAGAGAGTGTGAGAGAGAGAGAGACTGGGTGTGTGAGAGAGAGAGAGAGTGAGAGAGAGAGAGAGAGACTGGGAGTGTGAGGGAGAGAGAGAGAGACAGACTGGGAGTGTGTGTGAGAGAGAGAGAGTGGGAGTGTGTGTGAGAGAGAGACAGAGACTGGGAGTGTGAAGAGAGAGAGACTGGGAGCGTGAGAGAGCGAGAGATTGGGAGTGTGAGAGAGAGAGAGATTGGGAGTGTGAGAGAGACAGAGATTGGGAGTGTGAGAGAGAGAGAGATTGGAAGTGTGAGAGAGAGAGAGACTGGGAGTGTGAGAGAGAGAGATTGGGACTGTGAGAGAGAGAGATTGGGAGTGTGAGAGAGAGAGAGACTGGGAGTGTGAGAGAGAGAAACTGGGAGTGTGAGGGAGAGATTGGGAGTGTGAGAGAGAGAGCTCCCACAGAACAGGGATTACAGCAACAACTAGACCTACTCGACAAATACTGCCAAAATTGGGCCCTAACAGTAAATCTAAAGAAAACCAACATCATGATTTTTCAAAAAAGGCCCAGCTGTCAGGAAAACAAATACCAGTTTACTCTCAGTGATACCATCATAGGACACACTATGAGCTACACTTACCTTGGTCTTACCATTGCAGCATCAGGGAGCTTCAGCATAGCAGTGAATGCACTAAAAGAAAAAGCCCGAAGAGCCCTATATGCAATAAAAAGAAAATTCTACAACATCCAAATCCCAATCAAAATCTGGCTCAAAATATTTGACAGCATAATCCTGCCCATTGCACTGTACGGTAGTGAAGTATGGGGCCCGCTCAATCACCATAGCTACACTAAATGGGAAAAACACACAATAGAAGCCCTACATGCAGAATTTTGCCGAAGCATTCTTCGCACCCAAAGGAAAACACCAACAAATGCATGCAGAGCCGAACTAGGCAGATACCCACTGATAATAAACATCCACAAACGAGCACTAAACTTCCTAAATCACCTCAAATCTAGCTCCCCAGACACCCTTCATTTTAAAGCCTTCCAGACCCAAGAGCTAAACCCAGAAAAGAGTCCCCTGAGTCAGCTGCTACTGAAACTAAGTACTCCTACTCAGCCGGACCCTGACCAGTCCCAGACCAACACTGCTGTCCAAACACCAATCCGAGTGAACCAAATCATTAAACAATGCAAAGAAACCTACCTGGAACATTGGAACAAAATAACCAAAAGCCAAAGCAGATTAGAATGTTACCGGGCCCTAAAAAGAGAATATAAACTGGCAGACTATCTCTCGACCATCAGAGACACAAAACAGAGACAGACCCTCACCAGGTACAGGCTAAGCGACCACCAACTAGCAATTGAAAAAGGAAGATACAAGAAATCCTGGCAGCCTAGAGAGAATAGAATATGTGATCAATATCTGGCCGGCGAGGTTGAGACAGAGATGCATTTCCTCCCAAAATGTGAAAAATTCAACACAACAAGAAACATATTATTTGACAAGCTCAGCCAAACAACCCCAGATTTCAAAGAATTGGATGACCTGTCAAAATTAAGATTAGTCCTGGGAGAAGGAGACAGACCATACCTTGGTGCCAAATATGTAACAACATGTCACAACCTGAGGACTGTTTAAAATTAATACTGAATGTACCCAACGATGTTCAACGACTGTTTAAATTAATATTGTTTAAACTAATATTGTATGTACCCAACGAAGGTCAAAATTGTTTGACACCTACAGAATGTTGGAAAACTGTACTTTTTGTTATGTAAGCTTTGGCAATATGGTTCCCTGTAAACTTTCATGCCAATAAAGCATTTGAATTTAATTGAATTGAATTGAGAGAGATTGGGAGTGAGAGAGAGAGAGAGAGACTGGGAATAAAAGGGAGAGAGAGAGAGAGACTGGGAGTGTGAGGGAGAGATTGGGAGTGTGAGAGAGAGAGATTGGGAGTGTGAGAGATTGGAAGTGTGTGAGAGAGAGATTGGGAGTGTGAGAGAGAGAGAGATTGGGAGTGTGAGAGAGAGAGAGATTGGGAGTGTGAGAGAGAGAGAGACTGGGAGTGTGAGAGAGAGAGAGATTGGGAGTGTGAGAGAGAGAGAGACTGGGAGTGAGAGAGAGAGAGAAAGGGAGTGTGTGAGAGAGAGAAAGAGAGAGTGGAGGTGTGTGAGAGAGAGAGAGAGTGGGAGTGTGAGAGAGAGAGAGAGAGAGAGACTGGGAGAGTGAGAGAGAGAGAGTGTGTGAGAGAGAGAGAGAGACTGGGAGTGAGAGAGAGCGAGAGAGAGAGAGAGAGAGAGAGAGACTGGGAGTGTGAGCATCAGGGAGCTTCAGCATAGCAGTGAATGCACTAAAAGAAAAAGCCCGAAGAGCCCTATATGCAATAAAAAGAAAATTCTACAACATCCAAATCCCAATCAAAATCTGGCTCAAAATTTTTGACAGCATAATCCTGCCCATTGCACTGTACGGTAGTGAAGTATGGGGCCCGCTAAATCACCAAAGCTACACTAAATGGGAAAAACACACAATAGAAGCCCTACATGCAGAATTCTGCCGAAGCATCCTTCGCACCCAAAGAAAAACGCCAACAAATGCATGCAGAGCCGAACTAGGCAGATACCCACTGATAATAAACATCCAAAAACGAGCACTAAACTTCCTAAATCACCTCAAATCTAGCTCCCCAGACACCCTTCATTTCAAAGCCTTTCAGACCCAAGAGCTAAACCCAGAAAAGAGTCCCCTGAGTCAGCTGCTACTGAAACTAAGTACTCAGCCGGACCCTGACCAGCCCCAGACCAACACAGCCGTCCAAACACCAATCCGAGTGAACCAAATCATTAAACAATGCAAAGAAACCTACCTGGAACATTGGAACAAAATAACCTAAAACCAAAGCAGATTAGAATGTTACCGGGCCCTAAAAAGAGAATATAAACTGGCAGACTACCTCACGACCATCAGAGACACAAAACAGAGACAGACCCTCACCAGGTACAGACTAAGCGACCACCAACTGGAAATTGAAAAAGGCAGATACAAGAAATCCTGGCAGCCTAGAGAGAATAGAATATGCGATCAATGTCTGGCTGGCGAGGTTGAAACAGAAATGCATTTCCTCCTAAAATGCGAAAAATTCAACACATCAAGAAACATATTATTCAACAAGCTAAGCCAAACAACCCCAGATTTCAAGGAATTGGATGATCTGTCAAAATTGCGATTAGTCCTAGGAGAAGGAGACAGACCATACCTTGGGGCTAAATATGTAACAACATGTCACAACCTGAGGACTGTTTAAAAGTAAGACTGTTTAAAATTAATATTGAACGTACCAAATGAAGTAGAAAGACTGTTTAAAATTAATATTGTTTAAAAGTAATATTGTATGTACCCAACAAATGTCAAATCGATTGACACCTACAGAATGTTGGAAAACTGTACCTTTTTGCCATGTAAGCTTTGGCAATATGGTTCTCTGTAAACTTTCATGCCAATAAAGCATTTGAACTGAACTGAACTGAACTGAGAGAGAGACTGGGAGTGTGTGAGAGAGAGAGAGTGGGCGTGTGTGTGAGAGAGAGAGAGCTAGAGAGACTGGGAGAGTGAAGAGAGAGAGACTGGGAGTGTGAGAGAGAGAGAGATTGGGAGTGTGAGAGAGAGAGAGATTGGGAGTGTGAGAGAGAGAGAGAGTCGGAATGTGAGAGAGAGAGAGATTGGGAGTGTGAGAGAGAGATTGGGAGTGTGAGAGAGAGAGAGACTGGAAGTGTGAGAGAGAGAGAGATTGGGAGTGTGAGAGAGAGAGAGGTTGGGAGTGTGAGAGAGAGAAATTGGGAGTGTGAGAGAGAGAGAGATTGGGAGTGTGAGAGAGAGAGAGATTGGGAGTGTGAGAGAGAGAGAGACTGGGAGACAGAGACCTGGTTCTGCTGTCTCCCACAGAACAGGGATTACAGCAACAACTAGACCTACTCGACAAATACTGCCAAAATTGGGCTCTAACAGTAAATCTAAAGAAAACCAACATCATGATTTTTCAGAAAAGACCCAGATGTCAGGAAAACAAATACCAGTTTACCCTCAGTGATACCACTATAGGACACACTATGAGCTACACCTACCTTGGTCTAACTATTACAGCATCAGGGAGCTTCAGCATAGCAGTGAATGCACTAAAAGAAAAAGCCCGAAGAGCCCTATATGCAATAAAAAGAAAATTCTACAACATCCAAATCCCAATCAAAATCTGGCTCAAAATTTTTGACAGCATAATCCTGCCCATTGCACTGTACGGTAGTGAAGTATGGGGCCCGCTAAATCACCAAAGCTACACTAAATGGGAAAAACACACAATAGAAGCCCTACATGCAGAATTCTGCCGAAGCATCCTTCGCACCCAAAGAAAAACGCCAACAAATGCATGCAGAGCAGAACTAGGCAGATACCCACTGATAATAAACATCCAAAAACGAGCACTAAACTTACTAAATCACCTCAAATCTAGCTCCCCAGACACCCTTCATTTCAAAGCCTTTCAGACCCAAGAGCTAAACCCAGAAAAGAGTCCCCTGAGTCAGCTGCTACTGAAACTAAGTACTCAGCCGGACCCTGACCAGCCCCAGACCAACACAGCCGTCCAAACACCAATCCGAGTGAACCAAATCATTAAAAAATGCAAAGAAACCTACCTGGAACATTGGAACAAAATAACCGAAAGCCAAAGCAGATTAGAATGTTACCGGGCCCTAAAAAGAGAATATAAACTGGCAGACTACCTCACGACCATCAGAGACACAAAACAGAGACAGACCCTCACCAGGTGCAGACTAAGCGACCACCAACTGGAAATTGAAAAAGGCAGATACAAGAAATCCTGGCAGCCGAGAGAGAATAGAATATGCGATCAATGTCTGGCTGGCGAGGTTGAAACAGAAATGCATTTCCTCCTAAAATGCGAAAAATTCAACACATCAGGAAACATATTATTCAACAAGCTAAGCCAAACAACCCCAGATTTCAAGGAATTGGATGATCTGTCAAAATTGAGATTAGTCCTAGGAGAAGGAGACAGACCATACCTTGGGGCTAAATATGTAACAACATGTCACAACCTGAGGACTGTTTAAAAGTAAGACTGTTTAAAATTAATATTGAACGTACCAAATGAAGTAGAAAGACTGTTTAAAATTAATATTTTTTAAAAGTAATATTGTATATACCCAACAAATGTCAAATCGATTGACACCTACAGAATGTTGGAAAACTGTGCCTTTTTGCTATGTAAGCTTTGGCAATATGGTTCTCTGTAAACTTTCATGCCAATAAAGCATTTGAACTGAACTAAACTGAACTGACTGGGAGTGTGAGAGAGAGAGATTGGGAGTGTGTGAGAGAGAGAGACTGGGAGTGTGAGAGAGAGAAACTGGGAGTGTGAGGGAGAGATTGGGAGTGTGAGACAGAGAGATTGGGAGTGTGAGAGATTGGGTGTGTGTGAGATAGAGAGATTGGGAGTGTGAGAGAGAGAGAGATTGGGAGTGTGAGAGAGAGAGAGATTGGGATTGTGAGAGAGAGAGAGACTGGGAGTGTGAGAGAGAGAAAGATTGGGAGTGTGAGAGAGAGAGAGACTGGGAGTGAGAGAGAGAGAGACTGGGAGTGTGAGAGAGAGAGAGACTGGGAGTGTGTGAGAGAGAGAGAGAGAGACTGGGAGTGTGTGTGAGAGAGAGAGAGAGTGGGAGTGTGTGTGTGTGTGAGAGAGAGAGAGACGGGAGTGTGAAGAGAGAGAGAGACTGGGTGTGTGAGAGAGAGAGAGATTGGGAGTGTGAGAGAGAGAAAGATTGGGAGTGTGAGAGAGAGAGATTGGGAGTGTGAGAGAGAGAGAGACTGGGAGTGTGAGAGAGAGAGATTGGGAGTGTGTGAGCGAGAGAAACTGGGAGTGTGAGAGAGAGAAACTGGGAGTGTGAGGGAGAGATTGGGAGTGTGAGAGAGAGAGAGATTGGGAGTGTGAGAGAGAGAGAGATTGGGAGTGTGAGAGAGAGAGAGACTGGGAGTGTGAGAGAGAGAGAGATTGTGAGTGTGAGAGAGAGAGAGACTGGGAGTGAGAGAGAGAGACTGGGAGTGTGAGAGAGAGAGACTGGGAGTGTGTGAGAGAGAGAGAGAGACTGGGAGTGTGTGTGAGAGAGATAGAGAGTGGGAGTGTGTGTGTGTGAGAGAGAGAGAGAGAGGGGAGTGTGAAGAGAGAGAGAGACTGGGAGTGTGAGAGAGAGCGAGATTGGGAGTGTGAGAGAGAGAGAGACTGGGAGTGTGAGAGAGAGAGATTGGGAGTGTGAGAGAGAGAGAGACTGGGAGTGTGAGTGAGAGAGAGACTGGGAGTGAGAGAGAGAGAGAAAGGGAGTGTGTGAGAGAGAGAAAGAGAGAGTGGAGGTGTGTGAGAGAGAGAGAGAGTGGGAGTGTGAGAGAGAGAGAGAGAGAGACTGGGAGTGTGAGAGAGAGAGAGTGTGTGAGAGAGAGAGAGAGACTGGGAGTGTGAGAGAGAGAGAGAGAGAGAGAGAGAGAGAGACTGGGAGTGTGAGAGAGAGAGAGAGAGACCGGGAGTGTGTGAGAGAGAGAGAGTGGGCGTGTGTGTGAGAGAGAGAGAGCTAGAGAGACTGGGAGTGTGAAGAGAGAGAGACTGGGAGTGTGAGAGAGAGAGAGATTGGGAGTGCGAGAGAGAGAGAGATTGGGAGTGTGAGAGAGAGAGAGAGTCGGAATGTGAGAGAGAGAGAGATTGGGAGTGTGAGAGAGAGATTGGGAGTGTGAGAGAGAGAGAGACTGGAAGTGTGAGAGAGAGAGAGATTGGGAGTGTGAGAGAGAGAGAGGTTGGGAGTGTGAGAGAGAGAAATTGGGAGTGTGAGAGAGAGAGAGATTGGGAGTGTGAGAGAGAGAGAGATTGGGAGTGTGAGAGAGAGAGAGACTGGGAGTATGAGAGAGAGAGATTGGGAGTGTGTGAGAGAGAGAGACTGGGAGTGTGAGAGAGAGAAACTGGGAGTGTGAGGGAGAGATTGGGAGTGTGAGACAGAGAGATTGGGAGTGTGAGAGATTGGGAGTGTGTGAGATAGAGAGATTGGGAGTGTGAGAGAGAGAGAGAGATTGGGAGTGTGAGAGAGAGAGAGACGGGAGTGTGAAGAGAGAGAGAGACTGGGAGTGTGAGAGAGAGAGAGATTGGGAGTGTGAGAGAGAGAAAGATTGGGAGTGTGAGAGAGAGAGATTGGGAGTGTGTGAGAGAGAGAGACTGGGAGTGTGAGAGAGAGAGATTGGGAGTGTGTGAGCGAGAGAGACTGGGAGTGTGAGAGAGAGAAACTGGGAGTGTGAGGGAGAGATTGGGAGTGTGAGAGAGAGAGAGATTGGGAGTGTGAGAGAGAGAGAGATTGGGAGTGTGAGAGAGAGAGAGACTGGGAGTGTGAGAGAGAGAGAGATTGGGAGTGTGAGAGAGAGAGAGACTGGGAGTGAGAGAGAGAGAGACTGGGAGTGTGAGAGAGAGAGACTGGGAGTGTGTGAGAGAGAGAGAGGGAGACTGGGAGTGTGTGTGAGAGAGATAGAGAGACGGGAGTGTGAAGAGAGAGAGAGACTGGGAGTGTGAGAGAGAGAGAGATTGGGAGTGTGAGAGAGAGAGAGACTGGGAGTGTGAGAGAGAGAGATTGGGAGTGTGAGAGAGAGAGAGACTGGGAGTGTGAGAGAGAAATATTGGGAGTGTGTGAGCGAGAGAGACTGGGAGTGTGAGAGAGAGAAACTGGGAGTGTGTGAGAGAGAGAGAGACTGGGAGTGTGTGAGAGAGAGAGAGAGACTGGGAGTCTGTGAGAGAGAGAGAGAGACTGGGAGTGTGGGAGATGAGACAGTTGGAAAACTGTACCTTTTTGCTATGTAAGCTTTGGCAATATGGTTCTCTGTAAACTTTCATGCCAATAAAGCATTTTAATTGGAATTGGAATTGGAATTGGACTGGGAGTGTGTGTGAGAGAGATAGAGAGTGGGAGTGTGTGTGTGTGAGAGAGAGAGAGAGACGGGAGTGTGAAGAGAGAGAGAGACTGGGAGTGTGAGAGAGAGAGAGATTGGGAGTGTGAGAGAGAGAGAGATTGGGAGTGTGAGAGAGAGAGATTGGGAGTGTGAGAGAGAGAGAGACTGGGAGTGTGAGAGAGAGAGATTGGGAGTATGTGAGCGAGAGAGACTGGGAGTGTGAGAGAGAGAAACTGGGAGTGTGTGAGAGAGAGAGAGACTGGGAGTGTGTGAGAGAGAGAGAGAGACTGGGATTGTGTGAGAGAGAGAGAGAGACTGGGAGTGTGAGAGATGAGACTGGGAGTGTGTGAGAGAGAGATTGGGAGTGTGTGAGAGAGAGAGAGTGGGAGTGTGTGTGTGGGAGAGAGAGAGACTGGGAGTGTGTGAGAGAGAGAGAGAGACTGGGAGTTTGAGAGAGAAAGATTGGGAGTGTGAGAGAGAGAGAGAGACTGGGAGTGTGAGAGAGATAGACTGGGAGTGTGAGAGAGAGGGAGACTGGGAGTGTGTGAGAGAGAGAGAGAGAGACTGGGAGTGTGTGAGAGAGAGAGTGTTAGAGAGAGAGAGACTGGGTGTGTGAGAGAGAGAGAGAGTGAGAGAGAGAGACTGGGAGTGTGAGGGAGAGAGAGAGAGACAGACTGGGAGTGTGTGTGAGAGAGAGAGAGTGGGAGTGTATGTGAGAGAGAGACAGAGACTGGGAGTGTGAAGAGAGAGAGACTGGGAGCGTGAGAGAGCGAGAGATTGGGAGTGTGAGAGAGAGAGAGATTGGGAGTGTGAGAGAGAGAGAGATTGGGAGTGTGAGAGAGAGAGAGATTGGAAGTGTGAGAGAGAGAGAGACTGGGAGTGTGAGAGAGAGAGATTGGGACTGTGAGAGAGAGAGATTGGGAGTGTGAGAGAGAGAGAGACTGGGAGTGTGAGAGAGAGAGCTCCCACAGAACAGGGATTACAGCAACAACTAGACCTACTCGACAAATACTGCCAAAATTGGGCCCTAACAGTAAATCTAAAGAAAACCAACATCATGATTTTTCAAAAAAGGCCCAGGTGTCAGGAAAACAAATACCAGTTTACTCTCAGTGATCCCATCATAGGACACACTATGAGCTACACTTACCTTGGTCTAACCATTACAGCATCAGGGAGCTTCAGCATAGCAGTGAATGCACTAAAAGAAAAAGCCCGAAGAGCCCTATATGCAATAAAAAGAAAATTCTACAACATCCAAATCCCAATCAAAATCTGGCTCAAAATATTTGACAGCATAATCCTGCCCATTGCGCTGTACGGTAGTGAAGTATGGGGCCCGCTCAATCACCATAGCTACACTAAATGGGAAAAACTCACAATAGAAGCCCTACATGCAGAATTTTGCCGAAGCATTCTTCGCACCCAAAGGAAAACACCAACAAATGCATGCAGAGCCAAACTAGGCAGATACCCACTGATAATAAACATCCACAAACGAGCACTAAACTTCCTAAATCACCTCAAATCTAGCTCCCCAGACACCCTTCATTTTAAAGCCTTCCAGACCCAAGAGCTAAACCCAGAAAAGAGTCCCCTGAGTCAGCTGCTACTGAAACTAAGTACTCCTACTCAGCCGGACCCTGACCAGTCCCAGGCCAACACTGCCGTCCAAACACCAGTCCGAGTGAACCAAATCATTAAACAATGCAAAGAAACCTACCTGGAACATTGGAACAAAATAACCAAAAGCCAAAGCAGATTAGAATGTTACCGGGCCCTAAAAAGAGAATATAAACTGGCAGACTATCTCTCGACCATCAGAGACACAAAACAGAGACAGACCCTCACCAGGTACAGACTAAGCGACCACCAACTAGCAATTGAAAAAGGAAGATACGAGAAATCCTGGCAGCCTAGAGAGAATAGAATATGTGATCAATGTCTGGCCGGCGAGGTTGAGACAGAGATGCATTTCCTCCTAAAATGCGAAAAATTCAACACAACAAGAAACATATTATTTGACAAGCTCAGCCAAACAACCCCAGATTTCAAAGAGTTGGATGACCTGTCAAAATTAAGATTAGTCCCGGGAGAAGGAGACAGACCATACCTTGGTGCCAAATATGTAACAACATGTCACAACCTGAGGACTGTTTAAAATTAATACTGAATGTACCCAACGATGTTCAACGACTGTTTAAATTAATATTGTTCAAACTAATATTGTATGTACCCAACGAAGGTCAAAATTGTTGACACCTACAGAATGTTGGAAAACTGTACTTTTTGTTATGTAAGCTTTGGCAATATGGTTCCCTGTAAACTTTCATGCCAATAAAGCATTTGAATGTAATTGAATTGAATTGAGAGAGATTGGGAGTGAGAGAGAGAGAGAGAGACTGGGAATAAAAGAGAGAGAGAGAGAGAGACTGGGAGTGTGAGGGAGAGATTGGGAGTGTGAGAGAGAGAGATTGGGAGTGTGAGAGATTGGAAGTGTGTGAGAGAGAGATTGGGAGAGTGAGAGAGAGAGAGGTTGGGAGTGTGAGAGAGAGAGAGATTGGGAGTGTGAGAGAGAGAGAGACTGGGAGTGTGAGAGAGAGAGAGCCTGATAGAAAGCCGGAGAAATTATTAATATTGTTATTGATCATTATCATTATTGTTATCTTATCAGTATTATTACTACTATTAGATAGATATATGTGCATGCCTCATGAAATTTATACTAAATCATCATTTAGCATTATAGAAAATAGTGTTTCCACACTCATCCCACAAAATAGGTCCATTTTATTTCATTTTATTGAACTATATAAATGCGTTCTTTCCACATAAGCTGCTGGAATATCCAGGGCCTCCGCTCCTCAACTTTTGGGATGAAGAGTACAGACCCTGAATTCCTAAAAGCTATAAAAGACATTGATATAATTGTGTTAACAGAAACATGGTGCCAAAAGGACATGCCGACCCACTGTCCCCCAATGTACCATGAAATTATTGTGCCTTCAGTAAAGAACATTAAGACATGCAAGGGCAGAACCTCCGGGGGAATCCTGGTGTGGTATAAAGGAGAACTGAACAAACACATCTCACCGATAAAACAGGGAAAATCACACGTATGGCTAAAATTAGATAAAAATATAGGAATAGAAAAAAACGATGTTTACTTATGTGCGATCTACATACCTCCAATAGAATCGCCATATTTTGAAGAGGAGATATTTGACACTCTCCACATGGAAATCAGCCATTTCCAGGCCCAAGGAAAGGTGCTACTATGTGGGGACCTAAATGCAAGGACAGGATGTGAACCTGACTTCATAGACCCACAGGGCAACAACCATGTGTTTGGCCAGACCCCTCTATATGTCACACCAGCCATCGCAAACCGAAACAACCTCGATTGTGAAATAAATAAAAGCGGTAGGGAGGTAGTGCAACTCTGCCGAGCCTTAGGCCTGTACATAGTTAACGGTAGGTTCAGAGGGGACTCCTTAGGGAGACTCACATATTCCTCAACTCTTGGGTCTAGTGTGGTGGATTATACAATCACTGACCTGGACCCCTGCGATATCAACGCATTCACTGTCAGGCAGCAATCCCCCCTCTCAGACCATAACCAAATAAATGTGTACCTTAAACTTTCTGCCCAAACTACAGACACAAAAAAGGAACCCAGTAAGCTACATAAAATAAACCAGACATACAGATGGGCCCCAGACAGTGGAGATAAATTCATCACAGCACTAAATTCACCTGATCTCACAAGTAAAATTTCAAAATTTAAAGAAAATCTATATGAGATCACCAGAGATGGGGTAAACATGGCCATAGAGGATATAAATATGATCTTTCATGAGGCAGCTGTAAAAGCCGACCTCGTGAAACAGAAGAGGAAGAGTCACAAAAGACAAAATAAAAATAAGAAATGGTTTGACCACGAATGCAAAAATGCCAGAAAAGACCTGAGAAAAATATCAAACCAAAAGCATCGCCAACCAAACAATCCGGACCTACGTACTAGATACAATGAAACCCTCAAAAGATATAAACACACCATTAGGAACAAAACACAAAACTATACCCACAAAATACTAGAAGAAATTGAAAACTCCACCAACCCAAAACAATTCTGGGAAATGTGGAATAACCTGAGTACAACACAATTGCAAGCATTACCAATCCAAGATGGCGACATCTGGAGAACACATTTTGAAAACCTCTACAAAGACATCCCAATAAACGAAACAAACCCAAGTCAACATCAGGTCACAGAAAAACTCCACACATTAGAAGCAACAATCAAAGACAACCAAAACCCTCTAGACTCCCCAATCACATGGAAAGAAATGGCCACAAAAACAAAATCTCTCCACCTAAAGAAAGCCTGTGGCCCAGACAACATCAAAAATGAAATGCTCAAGTTCAGCAATATGGAGATGCAGGGTGCGGTACTCAAATTATTCAACATCATATTACGTTCAGGCTGTTTTCCCGATATCTGGTGCCAAGGACTAATCTCCCCCATATATAAAAGCGGAAACAAATCAGACCCAAATAACTACCGCGGCATCTGTGTCAACAGTTGTCTAGGGAAGTTATTCTGCAGTATTCTAAATAGTAGATTACTTGATTTTCTTAACAAACATAATATCCTCAGAAAAAACCAAATAGGCTTTCTTCCAAAACACCGCACCGCCGACCATATCTATACCCTTCACACCCTCATTGAAAAACATATACACCAAACAAAAAATGGGAAAATATTCGCCTGTTTCATCGACTTCAAGAAAGCCTTTGACTCTATATGGCACGAAGGGCTCTATTATAAACTTCTTCAATGTGGAATAGGGGGCAAAGTCTATGACCTTATTAAATCAATGTATCTGAAAAACAAATGCGGGGTCAAAATTGGAGACAAACGCACCGATTTCTTCACCCAGAGAAGAGGCGTCCGGCAGGGCTGCAATTTGAGCCCGACCCTGTTCAACATATACATAAATGAATTAGCAGACATGCTGGAGCAAAGCGAGTCACCAGGTCTCCGTCTCCTAGATGGAGAAGTGAAATCCCTGTTCTATGCGGACGACCTGGTTCTGCTGTCTCCCACAGAACAGGGATTACAGCAACAACTAGACCTACTCGACAAATACTGCCAAAATTGGGCTCTAACAGTAAATCTAAAGAAAACCAACATCATGATTTTTCAAAAAAGGCCCAGATGTCAGGAAAACAAATACCAGTTTACCCTCAGTGATACCACTATAGGACACACTATGAGCTACACCTACCTTGGTCTAACTATTACAGCATCAGGGAGCTTCAGCATAGCAGTGAATGCACTAAAAGAAAAAGCCCGAAGAGCCCTATATGCAATAAAAAGAAAATTCTACAACATCCAAATCCCAATCAAAATCTGGCTCAAAATATTTGACAGCATAATCCTGCCCATTGCACTGTACGGTAGTGAAGTATGGGGCCCGCTAAATCACCAAAGCTACACTAAATGGGAAAAACATACAATAGAAGCCCTACATGCAGAATTCTGCCGAAGCATCCTTCGCACCCAAAGGAAAACGCCAACAAATGCATGCAGAGCCGAACTAGGCAGATACCCACTGATAATAAACATCCAAAAACGAGCACTAAACTTCCTAAATCACCTCAAATCTAGCTCCCCAGACACCCTTCATTTCAAAGCCTTTCAGACCCAAGAGCTAAACCCAGAAAAGAGTCCCCTGAGTCAGCTGCTACGGAAACTAAGTACTCAGCCGGACCCTGACCAGCCCCAGACCAACACAGCCGCCCAAACACCAATCCGAGTGAACCAAATCATTAAAAAATGCAAAGAAACCTACCTGGAACATTGGAACAAAATAACCGAAAGCCAAAGCAGATTAGAATGTTACCGGGCCCTAAAAAGAGAATATAAACTGGCAGACTACCTCACGACCATCAGAGACACAAAACAGAGACAGACCCTCACCAGGTACAGACTAAGCGACCACCAACTGGAAATTGAAAAAGGCAGATACAAGAAATCCTGGCAGCCTAGAGAGAATAGAATATGCGATCAATGTCTGGCTGGCGAGGTTGAAACAGAAATGCATTTCCTCCTAAAATGCGAAAAATTCAACACATCAAGAAACATATTATTCAACAAGCTAAGCCAAACAACCCCAGATTTCAAGGAATTGGATGATCTGTCAAAATTGAGATTAGTCCTAGGAGAAGGAGACAGACCATACCTTGGGGCCAAATATGTAACAACATGTCACAACCTGAGGACTGTTTAAAATTAAGACTGTTTAAAATTAATATTGAACGTACCAAATGAAGTACAAAGACTGTTTAAAATTAATATTGTTTAAAAGTAATATTGTATGTACCCAACAAATGTCAAATCGATTGACACCTACAGAATGTTGGAAAACTGTACCTTTTTGCTATGTAAGCTTTGGCAATATGGTTCTCTGTAAACTTTCATGCCAATAAAGCATTTTAATTGGAATTGGAATTGGAGAGATTGGGAGTGTGAGAGAGAGAGAGACTGGGAGTGAGAGAGAGAGAGACTGGGAGTGTGTGAGAGAGAGAAAGAGAGAGTGGAGGTGTGTGAGAGAGAGAGAGAGTGGGAGTGTGAGAGAGAGAGAGAGAGAGAGACTGGGTGTGTGAGAGAGAGAGAGTATGTGAGAGAGAGAGAGAGACTGGGAGTGTGAGAGAGAGAGAGAGAGAGAGAGACTGGGAGTGTTAGAGAGAGAGAGAGAGAGACTGGGAGTGTGTGAGAGAGAGAGAGTGGGCATGTGTGTGAGAGAGAGAGAGCTAGAGAGACTGGGAGTGTGAAGAGAGACAGACTGGGAGTGTGAGAGAGAGAGAGATTGGGAGTGTGAGAGAGAGAGAGATTGGGAGTGTGAGAGAGAGAGAGTCGGAATGTGAGAGAGAGAGAGATTGGGAGTGTGAGAGAGAGATTGGGAGTGTGAGAGAGAGAGAGACTGGAAGTGTGAGAGAGAGAGAGATTGGGAGTGTGAGAGAGAGAGAGGTTGGGAGTGTGAGAGAGAGAAATTGGGAGTGTGAGAGAGAGAGAGATTGGGAGTGTGAGAGAGAGAGAGATTGGGAGTGTGAGAGAGAGAGAGACTGGGAGTGTGAGAGAGAGAGATTGGGAGTGTGTGAGAGAGAGAGACTGGGAGTGTGAGAGAGAGAAACTGGGAGTGTGAGGGAGAGATTGGGAGTGTGAGACAGAGAGATTGGGAGTGTGAGAGATTGGGAGTGTGTGAGATAGAGAAATTGGGAGTGTGAGAGAGAGAGAGATTGGGAGTGTGAGAGAGAGAGAGATTGGGAGTGTGAGAGAGAGAGAGACTGGGAGTGTAAGAGAGAGAAAGATTGGGAGTGTGAGAGAGAGAGAGACTGGGAGTGAGAGAGAGAGAGACTGGGAGTGTGAGAGAGAGAGAGACTGGGAGTGTGTGAGAGAGAGAGAGAGAGACTGGGAGTGTGTGTGAGAGAGAGAGAGAGTGGTCGTGTGTGTGTGTGAGAGAGAGAGAGAGACGGGAGTGTGAAGAGAGAGAGAGACTGGGAGTGTGAGAGAGAGCGAGATTGGGAGTGTGAGAGAGAGAAAGATTGGGAGTGTGAGAGAGAGAGATTGGGAGTGTGAGAGAGAGAGAGACTGGGAGTGTGAGAGAGAGAGATTGGGAGTGTGTGAGCGAGAGAGACTGGGAGTGTGAGAGAGAGAAACTGGGAGTGTGAGCGAGAGATTGGGAGTGTGAGAGAGAGAGAGATTGGGAGTGTGAGAGAGAGAGAGATTGGGAGTGTGAGAGAGAGAGAGACTGGGAGTGTGAGAGAGAGAGAGATTGGGAGTGTGAGAGAGAGAGAGACTGGGAGTGAGAGAGAGAGAGACTGGGAGTGTGTGTGTAACAACATGTCACAACCTGAGGACTGTTTAAAAGTAAGACTGTTTAAAATTAATATTGAACATACCAAATGAAGTAGAAAGACTGTTTAAAATTAATATTGTTTAAAAGTAATATTGTATATACCCAACAAATGTCAAATCGATTGACACCTACAGAATGTTGGAAAACTGTACCTTTTTGCTATGTAAGCTTTGGCAATATGGTTCTCTGTAAACTTTCATGCCAATAAAGCATTTGAACTGAACTGAACTGAACTGAACTGAGAGACTGGGAGTGTGTGTGAGAGAGATAGAGAGTGGGAGTGTGTGTGTGTGAGAGAGAGAGAGAGACGGGAGTGTGAAGAGAGAGAGAGACTGGGAGTGTGAGAGAGAGAGAGATTGGGAGTGTGAGAGAGAGAGAGACTGGGAGTGTGAGAGAGAGAGATTGGGAGTGTGAGAGAGAGAGAGACTGGGAGTGTGAGAGAGAAAGATTGGGAGTGTGTGAGCGAGAGAGACTGGGAGTGTGAGAGAGAGAAACTGGGAGTGTGTGAGAGAGAGAGAGACTGGGAGTGTGAGAGAGAGAGAGAGAGACTGGGAGTGTGTGAGAGAGAGAGAGAGACTGGGAGTGTGAGAGATGAGACTGGGAGTGTGAGAGAGAGAGATTGGGAGTCTGTGAGAGAGAGAGAGTGGGAGTGTGTGTGTGGGAGAGAGAGAGACTGGGAGTGTGTGAGAGAGAGAGAGAGACTGGGAGTTTGAGAGAGAAAGATTGGGAGTGTGAGAGAGAGAGAGAGACTGGGAGTGTGAGAGAGATAGACTGGGAGTGTGAGAGAGAGGGAGACTGGGAGTGTGTGAGAGAGAGAGAGAGAGACTGGGAGTGTGTGAGAGAGAGAGTGTGAGAGAGAGAGAGACTGGGTGTGTGAGAGAGAGAGAGAGTGAGAGAGAGAGAGAGAGACTGGGAGTGTGAGGGAGAGAGAGAGAGACAGACTGGGAGTGTGTGTGAGAGAGAGAGAGTGGGAGTGTGTGTGAGAGAGAGACAGAGACTGAGAGTGTGAAGAGAGAGAGACTGGGAGCGTGAGAGAGCGAGAGATTGGGAGTGTGAGAGAGAGAGAGATTGGGAGTGTGAGAGAGAGATTGGGAGTGTGAGAGAGAGAGAGATTGGAAGTGTGAGAGAGAGAGAGACTGGGAGTGTGAGAGAGAGAGATTGGGACTGTGAGAGAGAGAGACTGGGAGTGTGTGAGAGAGAGAGATAGAGACTGGGAGTGTGTGTGAGAGAGATAGAGATTGGGAGTGTGTGTGTGTGAGAGAGAGAGAGAGACGGGAGTGTGAAGAGAGAGAGAGACTGGGAGTGTGAGAGAGAGAGAGATTGGGAGTGTGAGAGAGAGAGAGATTGGGAGTGTGAGAGAGAGATATTGGGAGTGTGAGAGAGAGAGAGACTGGGAGTGTGAGAGAGAGAGATTGGGAGTATGTGAGCGAGAGAGACTGGGAGTGTGAGAGAGAGAAACTGGGAGTGTGTGAGAGAGAGAGAGACTGGGAGTGTGTGAGAGAGAGAGAGAGACTGGGAGTGTGTGAGAGAGAGAGAGAGACTGGGAGTGTGAGAGATGAGACTGGGAGTGTGTGAGAGAGAGATTGAGAGTGTGTGAGAGAGAGAGAGTGGGAGTGTGTGTGTGGGAGAGAGAGAGACTGGGAGTGTGTGAGAGAGAGAGAGAGACTGGGAGTTTGAGAGAGAAAGATTGGGAGTGTGAGAGAGAGAGAGAGACTGGGAGTGTGAGAGAGATAGACTGGGAGTGTGAGAGAGAGGGAGACTGGGAGTGTGTGAGAGAGAGAGAGAGAGACTGGGAGTGTGTGAGAGAGAGAGTGTGAGAGAGAGAGAGACTGGGTGTGTGAGAGAGAGAGAGAGTGAGAGAGAGAGACTGGGAGTGTGAGGGAGAGAGAGAGAGACAGACTGGGAGTGTGTGTGAGAGAGAGAGAGTGGGAGTGTGTGTGAGAGAGAGACAGAGACTGGGAGTGTGAAGAGAGAGAGACTGGGAGCGTGAGAGAGCGAGAGATTGGGAGTGTGAGAGAGAGAGAGATTGGGAGTGTGAGAGAGAGAGAGATTGGGAGTGTGAGAGAGAGAGAGATTGGAAGTGTGAGAGAGAGAGAGACTGGGAGTGTGAGAGAGAGAGATTGGGAGTGTGAGAGAGAGAGAGACTGGGAGTGTGAGAGAGAGAAACTGGGAGTGTGAGGGAGAGATTGGGAGTGTGAGAGAGAGAGCTCCCAATTGGGAGTGTGAGAGAGAGAGCTCCCACAGAACAGGGATTACAGCAACAACTAGACCTACTCGACAAATACTGCCAAAATTGGGCCCTAACAGTAAATCTAAAGAAAACCAACATCATGATTTTTCAAAAAAGGCCCAGGTGTCAGGAAAACAAATACCAGTTTACTCTCAGTGATCCCATCATAGGACACACTATGAGCTACACTTACCTTGGTCTAACCATTACAGCATCAGGGAGCTTCAGCATAGCAGTGAATGCACTAAAAGAAAAAGCCCGAAGAGCCCTATATGCAATAAAAAGAAAATTCTACAACATCCAAATCCCAATCAAAATCTGGCTCAAAATATTTGACAGCATAATCCTGCCCATTGCGCTGTACGGTCGTGAAGTATGGGGCCCGCTCAATCACCATAGCTACACTAAATGGGAAAAACACACAATAGAAGCCCTACATGCAGAATTTTGCCGAAGCATTCTTCGCACCCAAAGGAAAACACCAACAAATGCATGCAGAGCCGAACTAGGCAGATACCCACTGATAATAAACATCCACAAACGAGCACTAAACTTCCTAAATCACCTCAAATCTAGCTCCCCAGACACCCTTCATTTTAAAGCCTTCCAGACCCAAGAGCTAAACCCAGAAAAGAGTCCCCTGAGTCAGCTGCTACTGAAACTAAGTACTCCTACTCAGCCGGACCCTGACCAGTCCCAGACCAACACTGCCGTCCAAACACCAATCCGAGTGAACCAAATCATTAAACAATGCAAAGAAACCTACCTGGAACATTGGAACAAAATAACCAAAAGCCAAAGCAGATTAGAATGTTACCGGGCCCTAAAAAGAGAATATAAACTGGCAGACTATCTCTCGACCAGCAGAGACACAAAACAGAGACAGACCCTCACCAGGTACAGACTAAGCGACCACCAACTAGCAATTGAAAAAGGAAGATACGAGAAATCCTGGCAGCCTAGAGAGAATAGAATATGTGATCAATGTCTGGCCGGCGAGGTTGAGACAGAGATGCATTTCCTCCTAAAATGCGAAAAATTCAACACAACAAGAAACATATTATTTGACAAGCTCAGCCAAACAACCCCAGATTTCAAAGAATTGGATGACCTGTCAAAATTAAGATTAGTCCCGGGAGAAGGAGACAGACCATACCTTGGTGCCAAATATGTAACAACATGTCACAACCTGAGGACTGTTTAAAATTAATACTGAATGTACCCAACGATGTTCAACGACTGTTTAAATTAATATTGTTCAAACTAATATTGTATGTACCCAACGAAGGTCAAAATTGTTGACACCTACAGAATGTTGGAAAACTGTACTTTTTGTTATGTAAGCTTTGGCAATATGGTTCCCTGTAAACTTTCATGCCAATAAAGCATTTGAATTTAATTGAATTGAATTGAGAGAGATTGGGAGTGAGAGAGAGAGAGAGACCATACCTTGGGGCCAAATATGTAACAACATGTCACAACCTGAGGACTGTTTAAAATTAAGACTGTTTAAAATTAATATTGAACGTACCAAATGAAGTACAAAGACTGTTTAAAATTAATATTGTTTAAAAGTAATATTGTATGTACCCAACAAATGTCAAATCAATTGACACCTACAGAATGTTTGAAAATGTACCTTTTTGCTATATAAGCTTTGGCAATATGGTTCTCTGTAAACTTTCATGCAAATAAAGCATTTGAATTTGAATTTGAATTTGAATTTGACTGGGAATAAAAGAGAGAGAGAGAGAGAGACTGGGAGTGTGAGGGAGAGATTGGGAGTGTGAGAGAGAGAGATTGGGAGTGTGAGAGATTGGAAGTGTGTGAGAGAGAGATTGGGAGTGTGAGAGAGAGAGAGGTTGGGAGTGTGAGAGAGAGAGAGATTGGGAGTGTGAGAGAGAGAGAGACTGGGAGTGTGAGAGAGAGAGAGATTGGGAGTGTGAGAGAGAGAGAGACTGGGAGTGAGAGAGAGAGAGACTGGGAGTGTGTGAGAGAGAGAAAGAGAGAGTGGAGGTGTGTGAGAGAGAGAGAGAGTGGGAGTGTGAGAGAGAGAGAGAGAGAGAGACTGGGAGTGTGAGAGAGAGAGAGTATGTGAGAGAGAGAGACTGGGAGTGTGAGAGAGAGAGAGAGAGTGAGAGAGAGAGAGAGAGAGAGAGAGACTGGGAGTGTTAGAGAGAGAGAGAGAGAGACTGGGAGTGTGTGAGAGAGAGAGAGTGGGCGTGTGTGTGAGAGAGAGAGAGCGAGAGAGACTGGGAGTGTGAAGAGAGACAGACTGGGAGTGTGAGAGAGAGAGAGAGTGGGAGTGTGAGAGAGAGAGAGATTGGGAGTGTGAGAGAGAGAGAGAGTCAGAATGTGAGAGAGAGAGAGATTGGGAGTGTGAGAGAGAGATTGGGAGTGTGAGAGAGAGAGAGACTGGAAGTGTGAGAGAGAGAGAGACTGGGAGTGTGAGAGACAGAGAGGTTGGGAGTGTGTGAGAGAGAAATTGGGAGTGTGAGAGAGAGAGAGATTGGGAGTGTGAGAGAGAGAGAGATTGGGAATGTGAGAGAGAGAGAGACTGGGAGTGTGAGAGAGAGAGATTGGGAGTGTGTGAGAGAGAGAGACTGGGAGTGTGAGAGAGAGAAACTGGGAGTGTGAGGGAGAGATTGGGAGTGTGAGACAGAGAGATTGGGAGTGTGAGAGATTGGGAGTGTGTGAGATAGAGAGATTGGGAGTGTGAGAGAGAGAGAGATTGGGAGTGTGAGAGAGAGAGAGATTGGGAGTGTGAGAGAGAGAGAGACTGGGAGTGTGAGAGAGAGAAAGATTGGGAGTGTGAGAGAGAGAGAGACTGGGAGTGAGAGAGAGAGAGACTGGGAGTGTGAGAGAGAGAGAGACTGGGAGTGTGAGAGAGAGAGAGAGAGAGACTGGGAGTGTGTGTGAGAGAGAGAGAGAGTGGGAGTGTGTGTGTGTGAGAGAGAGAGAGAGACGGGAGTGTGAAGAGAGAGAGAGACTGGGAGTGTGAGAGAGAGAGAGATTGGGAGTGTGAGAGAGAGAAAGATTGGGAGTGTGAGAGAGAGAGGTTGGGAGTGTGAGAGAGAGAGAGATTGGGAGTGTGAGAGAGAGAGAGACTGGGAGTGTGAGAGAGAGAGAGATTGGGAGTGTGAGAGAGAGAGAGACTGGGAGTGAGAGAGAGAGAGACTGGGAGTGTGTGAGAGAGAGAAAGAGAGAGTGGAGTTGTGTGAGAGAGAGAGAGAGTGGGAGTGTGAGAGAGAGAGAGAGAGAGAGACTGGGAGTGTGAGAGAGAGAGAGTATGTGAGAGAGAGAGAGAGACTGGGAGTGTGAGAGAGAGAGAGAGAGTGAGAGAGAGAGAGAGAGAGAGAGACTGGGAGTGTTAGAGAGAGAGAGAGAGAGACTGGGAGTGTGTGAGAGAGAGAGAGTGGGCGTGTGTGTGAGAGAGAGAGAGCTAGAGAGACTGGGAGTGTGAAGAGAGACAGACTGGGAGTGTGAGAGAGAGAGAGAGTGGGAGTGTGAGAGAGAGAGAGATTGGGAGTGTGAGAGAGAGAGAGAGTCGGAAAGTGAGAGAGAGAGAGATTGGGAGTGTGAGAGAGAGATTGGGAGTGTGAGAGAGAGAGAGACTGGAAGTGTGAGAGAGAGAGAGATTGGGAGTGTGAGAGACAGAGAGGTTGGGAGTGTGAGAGAGAGAAATTGGGAGTGTGAGAGAGAGAGAGATTGGGAGTGTGAGAGAGAGAGAGATTGGGAGTGTGAGAGAGAGAGAGATTGGCAGTCCAATCCAAGATGGCGACATCTGGAGAACACATTTTGAAAACCTCTACGAAGACATCCCAATAAACGAAACAAACCCAAGTCAACATCAGGTCACAGAAAAACTCCACACATTAGAAGCAACAATCAAAGACAACCAAAACCCTCTAGACTCCCCAATCACATGGAAAGAAATGGCCACAAAAACAAAATCTCTCCACCTAAAGAAAGCCTGTGGCCCAGACAACATCAAAAATGAAATGCTCAAGTTCAGCAATATGGAGATGCAGGGTGCGGTACTCAAATTATTCAACATCATATTACGTTCAGGCTGTTTTCCCGATATCTGGTGCCAAGGACTAATCTCCCCCATATATAAAAGCGGAAACAAATCAGACCCAAATAACTACCGCGGCATCTGTGTCAACAGTTGTCTAGGGAAGTTATTCTGCAGTATTCTAAATAGTAGATTACTTGATTTTCTTAACAAACATAATATCCTCAGAAAAAACCAAATAGGCTTTCTTCCAAAACACCGCACCGCCGACCATATCTATACCCTTCACACCCTCATTGAAAAACATATACACCAAACAAAAAATGGGAAAATATTCGCCTGTTTCATCGACTTCAAGAAAGCCTTTGACTCTATATGGCACGAAGGGCTCTATTATAAACTTCTTCAATGTGGAATAGGGGGCAAAGTCTATGACCTTATTAAATCAATGTATCTGAAAAACAAATGCGGGGTCAAAATTGGAGACAAACGCACCGATTTCTTCACCCAGAGAAGAGGCGTCCGGCAGGGCTGCAATTTGAGCCCGACCCTGTTCAACATATACATAAATGAATTAGCAGACATGCTGGAGCAAAGCGAGTCACCAGGTCTCCGTCTCCTAGATGGAGAAGTGAAATCCCTGTTCTATGCGGACGACCTGGTTCTGCTGTCTCCCACAGAACAGGGATTACAGCAACAACTAGACCTACTCGACAAATACTGCCAAAATTGGGCTCTAACAGTAAATCTAAAGAAAACCAACATCATGATTTTTCAAAAAAGGCCCAGATGTCAGGAAAACAAATACCAGTTTACCCTCAGTGATACCACTATAGGACACACTATGAGCTACACCTACCTTGGTCTAACTATTACAGCATCAGGGAGCTTCAGCATAGCAGTGAATGCACTAAAAGAAAAAGCCCGAAGAGCCCTATATGCAATAAAAAGAAAATTCTACAACATCCAAATCCCAATCAAAATCTGGCTCAAAATATTTGACAGCATAATCCTGTCCATTGCACTGTACGGTAGTGAAGTATGGGGCCCGCTAAATCACCAAAGCTACACTAAATGGGAAAAACATACAATAGAAGCCCTACATGCAGAATTCTGCCGAAGCATCCTTCGCACCCAAAGGAAAACGCCAACAAATGCATGCAGAGCCGAACTAGGCAGATACCCACTGATAATAAACATCCAAAAACGAGCACTAAACTTCCTAAATCACCTCAAATCTAGCTCCCCAGACACCCTTCATTTCAAAGCCTTTCAGACCCAAGAGCTAAACCCAGAAAAGAGTCCCCTGAGTCAGCTGCTACGGAAACTAAGTACTCAGCCGGACCCTGACCAGCCCCAGACCAACACAGCCGCCCAAACACCAATCCGAGTGAACCAAATCATTAAAAAATGCAAAGAAACCTACCTGGAACATTGGAACAAAATAACCAAAAGCCAAAGCAGATTAGAATGTTACCGGGCCCTAAAAAGAGAATATAAACTGGCAGACTACCTCACGACCATCAGAGACACAAAACAGAGACAGACCCTCACCAGGTACAGACTAAGCGACCACCAACTGGAAATTGAAAAAGGCAGATACAAGAAATCCTGGCAGCCTAGAGAGAATAGAATATGCGATCAATGTCTGGCTGGCGAGGTTGAAACAGAAATGCATTTCCTCCTAAAATGCGAAAAATTCAACACATCAAGAAACATATTATTCAACAAGCTAAGCCAAACAACCCCAGATTTCAAGGAATTGGATGATCTGTCAAAATTGAGATTAGTCCTAGGAGAAGGAGACAGACCATACCTTGGGGCCAAATATGTAACAACATGTCACAACCTGAGGACTGTTTAAAATTAAGACTGTTTAAAATTAATATTGAATGTACCAAATGAAGTACAAAGACTGTTTAAAATTAATATTGTTTAAAAGTAATATTGTATGTACCCAACAAATGTCAAATCGATTGACACCTACAGAATGTTGGAAAACTGTACCTTTTTGCTATGTAAGCTTTGGCAATATGGTTCTCTGTAAACTTTCATGCCAATAAAGCATTTTAATTGGAATTGGAATTGGAATTGGATTGGCAGTGTGAGAGAGAGAGATTGGGAGTGTGTGAGAGAGAGAGAGACTGGGAGTGTGAGAGAGAGAGCTTGGGTGTGTGAGAGAGAGAGAGACTGGGAGTGAGAGAGAGAGATATTGGGAGTGTGAGAGAGAGAGATTGGGAGTGAGAGAGAGAGAGAGAGAGACTGGGAGTGTGAGAGAGAGAGCTTGGGTGTGTGAGAGAGAGAGAGACTGGGAGTGAGAGAGAGAGATATTGGGAGTGTGAGAGAGAGAGATTGGGAGTGAGAGAGAGAGAGAGAGAGACTGGGAGTGTGAGAGAGAAAGATTGGGAGTGTGAGAGATTGAGAGTGTGAGAAAGATTGGGAGTGAGAGACAGAGAGACTGGGAGTGAGAGAGAGAGAGAGAGACTGGGAAAGTCAGAGAGAGAGAGAGAGAGACTGGGAGTGTGAGAGAGAGAGAGACTGGGAGTGTGAGAGAGAGAGAGACTGGGAGTGAGAGAGAGAGAGAAAGAGAATGGGTGTGTGAGAGAGAGAGAGAGAGAGACTGGGAGTGTGAGAGAGAGAGACTGGGGGTGTGAGAAAGAGTAAGAGAGAGAGACTGGGAGTGTGTGTGAGAGAGAGAGAGAGAGACTGGGAGTGAGAGAGAGAGGGAGAGACTGGGAATGAGAGAGAGAGAGACTGGGAGTGGGAGTGAGTGAGAGAGAGACTGGGAGTTAGAGAGAGAGAGAGAGAGATTGGGAGTGTGAGAGAGAGAGAGAGAGTGGGAGTGTGAGAGAGAGATAGAGTGGGAGTGTGAGAAAGAGAGAGTGAGAGAGTGAGAGAGAGAGAGTGGGAGTGTGTGTGAGAGAGAGAGAGAGTGGGAGTGTGTGTGTGTGTGAGAGAGAGAGAGACTGGGAGTGTGTGAGAGAGAGAGAGACTGGGTGTGTGTGAGAGAGAGAGAGACTGGGAGTGTGTGAGAGAGAGAGAGAGAGACTGGGAGTGTGAGAGAGAGAGACTGGGAGTGTGAGAGAGAGAGATTGGGAGTGTGTGAGAGAGAGAGAGTGGGAGTGTGTGTGTGAGAGAGAGAGAGAGAGAGTGGGAGTGTGTGTGGGAGAGAGAGAGATTGGGAGTGTGAGAGAGAGAGAGACTGGGAGTGTGAGAGAGAGAAACTGGGAGTGTGAGGGAGAGATTGGGAGTGTGAGAGAGAGAGCTCCCACAGAACAGGGATTACAGCAACAACTAGACCTACTCGACAAATACTGCCAAAAGTGGGCCCTAACAGTAAATCTAAAGAAAACCAACATCATGATTTTTCAAAAAAGGCCCAGGTGTCAGGAAAACAAATACCAGTTTACTCTCAGTGATACCATCATAGGACACACTATGAGCTACACTTACCTTGGTCTAACCATTACAGCATCAGGGAGCTTCAGCATAGCAGTGAATGCACTAAAAGAAAAAGCCCGAAGAGCCCTATATGCAATAAAAAGAAAATTCTACAACATCCAAATCCCAATCAAAATCTGGCTCAAAATATTTGACAGCATAATCCTGCCCATTGCGCTGTACGGTCGTGAAGTATGGGGCCCGCTCAATCACCATAGCTACACTAAATGGGAAAAACACACAATAGAAGCCCTACATGCAGAATTTTGCCGAAGCATTCTTCGCACCCAAAGGAAAACACCAACAAATGCATGCAGAGCCGAACTAGGCAGATACCCACTGATAATAAACATCCACAAACGAGCACTAAACTTCCTAAATCACCTCAAATCTAGCTCCCCAGACACCCTTCATTTTAAAGCCTTCCAGACCCAAGAGCTAAACCCAGAAAAGAGTCCCCTGAGTCAGCTGCTACTGAAACTAAGTACTCCTACTCAGCCGGACCCTGACCAGTCCCAGACCAACACTGCCGTCCAAACACCAATCCGAGTGAACCAAATCATTAAACAATGCAAAGAAACCTACCTGGAACATTGGAACAAAATAACCAAAAGCCAAAGCAGATTAGAATGTTACCGGGCCCTAAAAAGAGAATATAAACTGGCAGACTATCTCTCGACCATCAGAGACACAAAACAGAGACAGACCCTCACCAGGTACAGACTAAGCGACCACCAACTAGCAATTGAAAAAGGAAGATACAAGAAATCCTGGCAGCCTAGAGAGAATAGAATATGTGATCAATGTCTGGCCGGCGAGGTTGAGACAGAGATGCATTTCCTCCTAAAATGCGAAAAATTCAACACAACAAGAAGCATATTATTTGACAAGCTCAGCCAAACAACCCCAGATTTCAAAGAATTGGATGACCTGTCAAAATTAAGATTAGTCCTGGGAGAAGGAGACAGACCATACCTTGGTGCCAAATATGTAACAACATGTCACAACCTGAGGACTGTTTAAAATTAATACTGAATGTACCCAGCGATGTTCAACGACTGTTTAAATTAATATTGTTTAAACTAATATTGTATGTACCCAACGAAGGTCAAAATTGTTGACACCTACAGAATGTTGGAAAACTGTACTTTTTGTTATGTAAGCTTTGGCAATATGGTTCCCTGTAAACTTTCATGCCAATAAAGCATTTGAATTGAAATTGAATTGAATTGATTGCGAGTGTGAGAGATTGGGAGTGTGAGAGAGGGAGAGATTGGGAGTGTGAGAGAGAGAGAGATTGGGAGTGTGAGGGAGAGAGTGGGAGTGTGAGAGAGAGAGAGACTTGGAGTGTGAGAGAGAGAGCGATTGGGAGTGTGAGAGAGAGAGGGGTTGGGAGTGTGAGAGAGAGAAATTGGGAGTGTGAGAGAGAGAGAGATTGGGAGTGTGAGAGAGAGCGACTGGGAGTGTGTGAGAGAGAGAGAGACTGGGAGTGTGAGAGAGAGAGATTGGGAGTGTGTGAGAGAGAGAGAGACTGGGAGTGAGAGAGAGAGAGATTGGGAGTGAGAGAGAGAGAGACTGGGAGTGTGAGAGACAGAGACTGGAAGTGTGAGAGAGAGAGAGAGACTGGGAGTGTGTGAGAGAGAGAAAGAGCCCTATATGCAATAAAAAGAAAATTCTACAACATCCAAATCCCAATCAAAATCTGGCTCAAAATTTTTGACAGCATAATCCTGCCCATTGCACTGTACGGTAGTGAAGTATGGGGCCCGCTAAATCACCAAAGCTACACTAAATGGGAAAAACACACAATAGAAGCCCTACATGCAGAATTCTGCCGAAGCATCCTTCGCACCCAAAGAAAAACGCCAACAAATGCATGCAGAGCCGAACTAGGCAGATACCCACTGATAATAAACATCCAAAAACGAGCACTAAACTTCCTAAATCACCTCAAATCTAGCTCCCCAGACACCCTTCATTTCAAAGCCTTTCAGACCCAAGAGCTAAACCCAGAAAAGAGTCCCCTGAGTCAGCTGCTACTGAAACTAAGTACTCAGCCGGACCCTGACCAGCC
>NC_140991.1:130186213-130229569 GCF_052327205.1 Somniosus microcephalus
TTCGACCCAACACAATTGTCACTAAGCAAAAGGAAAAATACCTGTCATATTGGGCAGAAACAACAAAAACCCAAAACAAACTCAATTACTACTTGGCCCTAAACAGACAATACAACATGGCTGAATACCTGACCATGGTAAAGGATAGCAAACTGAGAAAAACCTTGACAAGGTACAGACTTAGTGAACATAGCCTGGCGATCGAAAAAGGCAGACACAGACAGACCCGGCTGCCAAGAGAGGACAGGATATGCTCTCACTGCAGTCAGGGAGTGGTGGAGACAGAGATGCACTTCCTCACAGCTTGTGGAAAATATCAGGGCATCAGGGAGAATTTCTACCAAAAATTCTCACAAATATGCCCTGAATTCAGAAATTTGAATGATGACCAAAAACTCCCATACCTACTAGGGGAACAGAGAAACTGTGTAACCTTAGCGGCACACTATGTTACAGCTTGCCATAAACAGAGGGACAACCAGTAAACCTAAGAAAAGAGTATATACAAATTATACGAATGTATATTTATACACTCAAAGATATATCTGTTTATGCACTGTATGAATAGATCTGCATTTATGTGTTCAACCATAAATGTTTTTCGATGCTTTGGCAACATAAGATGTACCTTATCATGCCAATAAAGCAATTTGAATTGAATTGAATTGAATTGAGTGGGAGTGTGAGAGAGAGAGAGAGAGAGAGAGAGAGACACTGGGAGTGTCAGATTGAGAGACTGGGAGCGTGAGTGAGAGAGAGATTGGGAGTGTGAGAGAGAGAGATATTGGGAGTGTGAGAGAGAGATTGGGAGTGTGAGAGAGAGAGAGACTGGGAGATTGAGAGAGAGAGAGAGAGATTGGGAGTGAGAGAGAGAGAGAGAGACTGGGACTGTGAGAGAGAGAGAGAGAGAGAGACTGGGAGTGTGTGAGAGAGAGAGAGAGACTGGGAGTGAGAGAGAGAGAGACTGGTAGTGTGAGAGAGAGAGAGAGACTGGGAGTGTTTGAGAGAGAGAGATTGGGAGTGTGTGAGGGAGAGAGACTGGGAGTGAGAGAGAGAGAGAGAGACTGGGAGTGTGTGAGAGAGAGAGATTGGGAGTGTGTGAGAGAGAGAGACTGGGAGTGAGAGAGAGAGAGAGAGACTGGGAGTGAGAGAGAGAGAGAGAGACTGGGAGTGTGTGTGAGAGAGAGAGACAGGGAGTGTGTGAGAGAGAGAGAAAGAGAGACTGGGAGTGAGAGAGAGAGAGACTGGGAATGTGAGAGAGAGAGAGAGAGACTGGGAGTGTGAGAGAGAGAGAGAGAGACTGGGAGTGGGAGCGCGAGAGAGAGACTGGTAGTGAGAGAGAGAGAGAGAGATTGGGAGTGTGTGAGAGAGAGAGAGAGAGAGAGTGGGAGTGTGTGAGAGAGAGAGAGAGACTGGGAGTGTGAGGGAGAGAGAGAGAGACAGACTGGGAGTGTGTGTGAGAGAGAGAGAGACTATGATTGTGAAGAGAGAGAGACTGGTAGCGTGAGAGAGAGAGAGATTAGGAGTGTGAGAGAGAGAGAGATTGGGAGTGTGAGAGAGAGAGAGAGACTGGGACTGTGAGAGAGAGAGAGATTGGGAGTGAGAGAGAGAGAGAGAGACTGGGACTGTGAGAGAGAGAGAGAGAGAGACTGGGAGTGTGTGAGAGAGAGAGAGAGACTGGGAGTGAGAGAGAGAGAGACTGGTAGTGTGAGAGAGAGAGAGAGACTGGGAGTGTTTGAGAGAGAGAGATTGGGAGTGTGTGAGGGAGAGAGACTGGGAGTGAGAGAGAGAGAGAGAGAGACTGGGAGTGTGTGAGAGAGAGAGATTGGGAGTGTGTGAGAGAGAGAGACTGGGAGTGAGAGAGAGAGAGAGAGACTGGGAGTGAGAGAGAGAGAGAGAGACTGGGAGTGTGTGTGAGAGAGAGAGACAGGGAGTGTGTGAGAGAGAGAGAGAGAGAGACTGGGAGTGAGAGAGAGAGAGACTGGGAGTGAGAGAGAGAGAGAGAAAGAGAGAGACTGGGAGTGTGTGAGAGAGAGAGAGAGACTGGGAGTGGGAGAGAGAGAGACTGGTAGTGTGAGAGAGAGAGAGAGACTGGGAGTGTTTGAGAGGGAGAGATTGGGAGTGTGTGAGAGAGAGAGACTGGGAGTGAGAGAGAGAGAGAGAGAGACAGGGAGTGTGTGAGAGAGAGAGATTGGGAGTGTGTGAGAGAGAGAGACTGGGAGTGAGAGAGAGAGAGAGAGACTGGGAGTGTGTGTGAGAGAGAGAGAGACTGGGAGTGTGTGTGAGAGAGAGAGAGACAGGGAGTGTGTGAGAGAGAGAGAAAGAGAGACTGGGAGTGAGAGAGAGAGAGACTGGGAATGTGAGAGAGAGAGAGAGAGACTGGGAGTGTGAGAGAGAGAGAGAGAGACTGGGAGTGGGAGCGCGAGAGAGAGACTGGTAGTGAGAGAGAGAGAGAGAGAGATTCATAGAGTCATAGAGTCATAGAATCATAGTGTTTTACAGCACAGAAAGAGGCCCTTCGGCCCATCGTGTCTGCGCCGCCCATCCATCCCTGTCCAGTCTAATCCCATTTTCCAGCATTTGGTCCATAGCCTTGTATGCAATGGCATTTCAAGTGCTCATCCAAATGCTTCTTGAATGTTGTGAGGGTTCCTGCCTCCACCACCCTTTCAGGCATTGAGTTCCACATTCCAACCACTCTCTGGGTGAAAAAGTTCCTCCTCAAATCCCCTCTAAATCTCCTGCCCCTTACCCTGAATCTATGCCCCCTTGTTATTGACCCCCCCACTAAGGGGAAAAGTTCCTCTTTATCTACCCTATCTATGCCCCTCATTATTTTGTACACCTCAATCAGGTCCCCCCTCAGCCTTCTCTGCTCCAAGGAAAACAACTCCAGCCTGTCCAGCCTCTCTTCATAGCTGAGGCGCTCCATCCCAGGTAACATCCTGGTGAATCTTCTCTGCACCCTCTCCAAAGCAATCACATCCTTCCTATAGTGAGGCGACCAGAACTGCACACAGTACTCCAGCTGTGGCCTCACCAGTGTTTTGTACAGCTCCATCATAACCTCCCTGCTCTTATATTCTATGCCTCGGCTAATGAAGGCAAGTATCCCATATGCCTTTTTAACCACCTTATCTACCTGCTCCGCTGCCTTCAGGGATCTATGTACATGTACACCAAGGTCCCTCTGACCCTCTGTACTTCCTAGGATCCTACCACTCATTGTGTATTCCCTTGCCTTATTTGTCCGTCCAAAATGCATCACCTCGCACTTTTCAGGGTTAAATTCCATTTGCCACTTTTCCGCCCATCTGACCAACCCGTTTATGTCGTCCTGTAGCCGGAGGCTTTCCTCCTCGCAATTTACCACCCCACCAATTTTCGTGTCATCTGCGAACTTACTGATCATACCTTTTACATTTTCATCCAAATCATTTATGTAGATCACAAACAATAAGGGACCCAGCACCGATCCCTGAGGTACCCCACTGTACACAGGCTTCCAGTCACAAAAGCAACCTTTGACCATCACCCTCTGCCTCCTGCCACTCAGCCAGTTTAGGATCCAACGCGCCAAGGCACCCTGGATCCCATGGGCTCTTACCTTCTTGACCAGTCTCCTATGCGGGACTTTGTCAAAAGCTTTACTGAAGTCCATGTACACCACATCCACAGCATTTCCCTCATCCACCCCACTAGTCACCCCCTCGAAAAATTCGATCAGATTTGTTAGACATGATTTACCCTTGACAAAGCCATGCTGACTATCCCCGATTAATCCTTGCCTCTCCAAGTGGAGATTAATTTTGTCCCTCAGAATTTTTTCCAATAATTTCCCCACCACAGATGTTAGACTCACTGGCCTGTAATTCCCTGGTTTATCCCTGCTACCCTTCTTGAATAATGGTACTACGTTAGCTGTTCTCCAGTCCTCTGGTACATCCCCTGTGGCCAGAGAGGTTCTGAAAATTAGTGTCAGAGCCCCTGCAATCTCCTCCCTTGCCTCCCACAGCAGCCTGGGATACATCTCGTCCGGGCCTGGGGATTTATCCACATTTTGGCCCGCTAAAACCGCTAGCACCTCCTCCCTCTCGATGCTAATATGTTCAAGTATGTCACAGTCCCCTTGCCCGATTTCTATGTCTGCATCGTCTTTCTCCATAGTGAACACAGATGCAAAAAATTCATTTAAAACCCCGCCTACATCCTCTGGCTCTACACATAGATTGCCACTTTGGTCCCTAATGGGCCCTACCCTTTCCCTGGTTATCCTCTTGCCCTTAATATACTTATAAAACATCTTAGGATTTTCCTTTATTTTGCTCGCCAGTGTTATTTCATGGCCCCTCCTCGCCCTCCTAATTTCTTTTTTAAGTATGCCCCTGCACTTTTTATACTCCTCTAGGGCTTCTTCTGTCTTTAGTCTTTTGTAACTGCCAAAAGCCCCCCTCTTATTTCTAATGCATTTTTGTATATCCCTTGTCATCCAAGGTTCCCTTTGCTTGTTGGTCCCACCCTTGACCTTTACAGGAACATGTTGGCATTGTACTCTCTCTATTTCCCTTCTGAAAGTCTCCCACTGTTTTGATGTGGATTTTCCTATAAGCAGCTGCTCCCAGTCCACTTTGGCCAGATCCTGCCTTATCATATTAAAATCGGCCTTCCCCCAATTTAGAACCCTTATTTCCGGGCCGTCTTTGTCTTTTTCCATGATCACCTTAAATCTCACCGAATTATGGTCACTGTCGCCAAAATGCTCTCCTACTGACACTTCCACCACTTGCCCGGCTACATTCCCCAGAATTAGGTCCAGTACCGCCCCCTCTCTTGTAGGACTTTCTACATGTTGGCTCAAAAAGCTCTCCTGGATGCACTTTAAGAATTCTGCACCCTCTAAGCCTTTCACACTCTGACTGTCCCAATTTATATTGGGGAAGTTGAAATCCCCCACTATTATTACCCTATTATTTTCGCACTTCTCGGAGATTTGCCTACATACCTGTTCCTCTATCTCCCCCTGACTGTTTGGGGGCCTATAGTACACTCCCAGCAAAGTGCTTGCCCCCTTTTTGTTTTTAAGTTCTACCCATATGGCCTCATTAGAGGAACCCGCTAATATATCATCCCTCCTTACAGCAGTAATTGACTCCTTAATTAATATTGCAACACCCCCTCCCCTTTTACACGCCCCTCTGTCTCGCCTGAAGATTCTATACCCCGGAATATTGAGCTGCCAGTCCTGACCCTCCCTCAACCATGTCTCCGTGATAGCAACAATATCGTACTCCCATGTGTTCAACAACAACTTCAGTTCATCCACCTTATTTGCAAGACTCCTTGCATTAAAATAAATGCCTTCCAGCCCTGCCATATTCTCTTTTGCCTTCACATATTTGCTCTGCGTTCCCAGCTGACTTGTTTTTCCCTCTGTATTTGGCCGTAAATCACCCCCTACTACAGCTCCACTCTGTACCCCAACCCCCTGCCAAGTTAGTTTAAACCCTCCCCAGCAGTGCTAGCAAACCTCCCCGCAAGGATATTGGTTCCTGTGTGTGAGAGAGAGAGAGAGAGAGAGAGTGGGAGTGTGTGAGAGAGAGAGAGAGAGTGGGAGTGTGAGAGAGAGAGTGGGAGTGTGAGAGAGAGAGTGGGAGTGTGAGAGAGAGAGAGTGGGAGTGTGAGAACGAGAGAGAGAGAGTGTGAGAGAGAGAGAGTGGGAGTGTGTGAGAGAGAGAGAGAGAGAGTGGGAAGTGTGTGTGAGAGAGAGAGAGCGACTGGGAGTGTGTGAGAGAGAGGGAGAGACTGGGAGTGTGTGAGAGAGAGAGACTGGGAGTGTGAGAGAGAGAGAGAGATTGGAGTGTGAGAGAGAGAGAGTGGGAGTGTGTGTGAGAGAGAGAGAGAGAGAGAGAGTGGGAGTGTGTGAGAGAGAGAGAGACTGGGAGTGTGTGAGAGAGAGAGACTGGGAGTGTGAGAGAGAGAGAGAGACTGGGAGTGTGAGAGAGAGAGACTGGGAGTGTGAGAGAGAGTGGAGTGAGAGAGAGAGAGAGAGACTGGGAGTGTGTGAGAGAGAGAGAGAGAGAGTGGGGTGTGAGAGAGAGAGAGAGAGAGAGTGGGAGTGTGAGAGAGAGAGAGAGACTGGAGTGTGAGAGAGAGAGAGTGTGTGAGAGAGAGAGAGAGTGGGAGTGTGAGAGAGAGAGTGGGAGTGTGAGAGAGAGAGTGGGAGTGTGAGAGAGAGAGAGTGGGAGTGTGAGAACGAGAGAGAGAGAGTGTGAGAGAGAGAGAGTGGAGTGTGTGAGAGAGAGAGAGAGAGAGTGGGAAGTGTGTGTGAGAGAGAGAGAGCGACTGGGAGTGTGTGAGAGAGAGGGAGAGACTGGAGTGTGTGAGAGAGAGAGACTGGGAGTGTGAGAGAGAGAGAGAGATTGGGAGTGTGAGAGAGAGAGAGTGGGAGTGTGTGTGAGAGAGAGAGAGAGAGAGTGGAGTGATGTGTGAGAGAGAGAGAGACTGGGAGTGTGTGAGAGAGAGAGACTGGGAGTGTGAGAGAGAGAGAGAGACTGGGAGTGTGAGAGAGAGAGACTGGGAGTGTGAGAGAGAGTGGGAGTGAGAGAGAGAGAGAGAGACTGGAGTGTGTGAGAGAGAGAGAGAGAGAGTGGGGGTGTGAGAGAGAGAGAGAGAGAGAGTGGGAGTGTGAGAGAGAGAGAGAGACTGGGAGTGTGAGAGAGAGAGAGTGTGTGAGAGAGAGAGAGAGACTGGGAATGTGAGAGAGAGAGAGAGAGTGTGAGAGAGAGAGAGAGAGAGACTGGAGTGTGACAGAGAGAAGAGAGAGAGAGATACTGGGAGTGTCAGATTGAGACACTGGGAGCGTGAGTGAGAGAGAGATTGGGAGTGTGAGAGATAGAGATTGGGAGTGTGAGAGAGAGATTGGGAGTGTGAGAGAGAGAGAGATTGGGTGTGTGAGAGAGAGAGAGATTCGGAGTGTGAGAGAGAGAGAGATTGGAGTGAGAGAGAGACTGGGAGAGTGAGAGAGAGAGAGAGAGACTGGGAGTGTGAGAGACAGAGAGACTGGGAGTGAGAGAGAGAGAGAGAGGACTGGGAGTGTGTGAGAGAGAGAGAGAGACGGGAGTGTGTGTGAGAGAGAGAGAGAGAGACTGGGTGTGAGAGAGAGAGAGAGAGAGAGAGAGATTGGGAGTGAGAGAGAGAGAGAGAGACTGGGACTGTGAGAGAGAGAGGGAGAGAGAGACTGGGAGTGTGTGGAGAGAGAGAGAGACTGGAAGTGAGAGAGAGAGAGAGAGACTGGGGGTGAGAGATAGAGACTGGGAGTGTGAGAGAGAGAGAGAGAGAGCCTGGGATTGTGAGAGAGAGTAGGAGTGTGTGTGTGAGAGAGAGAGAGACTGGGGGTGCGTGAGAGAGGCAGAGAGAGTCTGGGAGTGTGAGAGAGAGTGGGAGTGTGTGTGTGAGAGAGAGAGGGAGACTGGGAGTGTGAGAGAGAGAGAGAGAGACTGGGAGTGTGTGAGAGAGAGAGATTGGGAGTGTGTGAGAGAGAGAGACTGGGAGTGAGAGAGAGAGAGAGAGAGAGAGACTGGGAGTGAGACAGAGAGAGAGAGACTGGGAGTGTGTGTGAGAGAGAGAGAGACTGGGAGTGTGTGAAAGAGAGAGAAAGAGAGACTGGGAGTGAGAGAGAGAGACTGGGAGGGAGAGAGAGAGAGAGATTGGGGGTGAGAGAGAGAGAGAGAGAGAGACTGGGAATGTGAGAGAGAGAGAGAGACTGGGAGTGTGAGATAGAGAGAAAGAGAGACTGGGAGTGGGAGTGAGAAAGAGAGAGAGAGAGAGAAAGAGACTGGTAGTGAGAGAGAGAGAGAGAGAGATTGGGAGTGTGTGAGAGAGAGAGAGAGAGAGTGGGAGTGTGTGTGAGAGAGAGAGAGAGTGGGAGTGTGAGAGAGAGTGGGAGTGTGAGAGAGAGAGAGTGGGAGTGTGAGAACGAGAGGGAGAGAGTGTGAGAGAGAGAGTGGGAGTGTGTGAGAGAGAGAGAGAGAGTGGGAGTGTGTGAGAGAGAGAGAGAGAGAGAGTTGGAGTGTGTGTGAGAGAGAGAGAGAGAGACTGGGAGTGTGTGAGAGAGAGGGAGAGACTGGGAGTGTGTGAGAGAGAGAGACTGGGAGTGTGAGAGAGAGAGAGAGACTGGGAGTGTGAGAGAGACAGAGAGAGAGTGGGAGTGTGTGTGAGAGAGAGAGATACTGGGAGTGTGTGAGAGAGAGAGACTGGGAGTGTGAGAGAGAGAGAGAGACTGGGAGTGTGAGAGAGAGAGACTGGGAGTGTGAGGGAGACTGGGAGTGAGAGAGAGAGAGAGACTGGGAGTGTGTGAGAGAGAGAGAGAGTGGGGGTGTGAGAGAGAGAGAGAGAGTGGGAGTGTGTGAGAGAGAGAGAGAGAGAGACTAGGAGTGTGAGAGAGAGAGAGTGTGAGAGAGAGAGAGACTGGGAGTGTGAGAGAGAGAGAGAGAGAGTGTGAGAGAGAGAGAGAGAGACTGGGAGTGTGAGAGAGAGAGAGATAGAGAGAGAGAGACTGGGAGTGTGTGAGAGAGAGAGAGAGGCATCTGTGTAAACAGTAACCTGGGGAAGGTTTTCTGTAGTATCATAAACAAAAGACTTATAAACTTCCTTGAGGAGCACAATGTCTTGAGTAAAAGCCAAATTGGATTCCTACCAAACTGTAGAACATCAGATCATATCTTCACCCTACAGACCCTAATTGACAAACATGTTCAGCAAAACAAAAGCAAAATATTTGCCTGCTTTATAGATTTCCAGAAGGCTTTCGACTCCATCTGGCACGACGGTCTATTCTTGAAACTTATTGAAAGTGGTGTAGGGGGAAAAACATATGATGTAATTAAATCAATGTATACAAACAATAAATGTGCAGTTAAAATTGGAGACAAACAAACAAAATACTTCCCACAGGGGCATGGTGTGACGCAGGGCTCGCCCATCTCACCGACACACCCTTTAATATTTACATGAATGAGTTGGCAAAACTACTTGAACAATCGACAGCACCCGGCCTCACCCTATATGAATCCAAGGTTAAATTCCTCCTCTATGCAGATGACCTGGTTCTGCTGTCACCAACTAAGGAGGGTCTACAGCAGAACCTGGATCTGCTGGAGTCATTCTGTCAGACCTGGGCCCTGACAATAAACCCCCAAAAAACCAAAGTCCTTGTGTTCCAGCAAAGATCCAGACATCAGGGACCCAGAATAAATTTCACACTAGGAACAACTAAAACCGAACAAGCCACTAACTACACATACTTGGGCAAAAAATCAGCTCTACGGGAAATTTTCATCTGGCTGTGAATGAACTGAAAGAGAAAGCTAGAAGGGCTTTCTATGCTATTAAAAGATCAATCCAAATAGAAATCCCAATTAGCATTTGGCTCAAAATTTTAAATCAGTAATTGAACCAATTGCACTCTATGGCAGTGAGGTGTGGGGACCGCTAACCCAACAAGAATTTGCAAAATGGGACAAACACCCAATTGAGATCCTACATGCAGAATTCTGTAAAAGTATCCTCCGGACTCAAAGGAAAACCGTAAACAATGCACGCAGGGCAGAACTAGGCCAATATCCACTAATAATTACTATCCAAAAAAGAGCCACCAAATTTTGGAAACACCTAAAAATGAGCAACCCCCACTGCTATCATTACGAAGCCTTGAAATGCCAAGAGAGGACCATAAAGAAGAATACCCTCAGTCAACTAGTCCTGGGACTCAGTGAAGCAACCACTAACACTATTAACAATAACCAGCCCCAGGACAGTGACATCGTAGCACAGAGAATTCGACCCAACACAATTGTCACTAAGCAAAAGGAAAAATACCTGTCATATTGGGCAGAAACAACAACAACCCAAAACAAACTCAATTGCTACTTGGCCCAAAACAGACAATACAACATGGCTGAATACCTGACCATGGTAAAGAATAGCAAACTGAGAAAAACCTTGACAAGGTACAGACTTAGTGAACATAGCCTGGCGATCGAAAAAGGCAGACACAGACAGACCCAGCTGCCAAGAGAGGACAGGATATGCTCTCACTGCAGTCAGGGAGTGGTGGAGACAGAGATGCACTTCCTCACAGCTTGTGGAAAATATCAGGGCATCAGGGAGAATTTCTACCAAAAATTCTCACAAATATGCCCTGAATTCAGAAATTTGAATGATGACCAAAAACTCCCATACCTACTAGGGGAACAGAGAAACTGTGTAACCTTAGCGGCACACTATGTTACAGCTTGCCATAAACAGAGGGACAACCAGTAAACCTAAGAAAAGAGTATATACAAATTGTACGAATGTATATTTATACACTCAAAGATATATCTGTTTATACACTGTATGAATAGATCTGCGTTTATGTGTTCAAGCATAAATGTTTTTCGATGCTTTGGCAACATAAGATGTACCTTATCATGCCAATAAAGCGATTTGAATTGAATTGAATTGAATTGAGTGGGAGTGTGAGAGAGAGAGAGAGAGAGAGAGATACTGGGAGTGTCAGATTGAGAGACTGGGAGCGTGAGTGAGAGAGAGATTGGGAGTGTGAGAGAGAGAGAGATTGGGAGTGAGAGAGAGAGACTGGGAGAGTGAGAGAGAGAGAGAGAGACTGGGAGTGTGTGAGAGAGAGAGAGACTGGGAGGGTGAGAGAGAGAGAGAGGGACTGGTAGTGTGTGTGTGAGAGAGAGAGAGATTGGGTGTGAGAGAGACAGAGACTGGAAGTGAGAGAGAGAGAGAGATTGGGAGTGAGAGAGAGAGAGAGAGACTGGGACTGTGAGAGAGAGAGAGAGAGAGACTGGGAGTGTGTGAGAGAGAGAGAGAGACTGGGAGTGAGAGAGAGAGAGACTGGTAGTGTGAGAGAGAGAGAGAGACTGGGAGTGCTTGAGAGAGAGAGATTTGGAGTGTGTGAGAGAGAAAGACTGGGAGTGAGAGAGAGAGAGAGAGAGACTGGGAGTGTGTGAGAGAGAGAGATTGGGAGTGTGTGAGAGAGAGAGACTGGGAGTGAGAGAGAGAGAGAGAGACTGGGAGTGAGAGAGAGAGAGAGAGACTGGGAGTGTGTGTGAGAGAGAGAGAGACAGGGAGTGTGTGAGAGAGCGAGAAAGAGAGACTGCGAGTGAGAGAGAGAGAGACTGGGAGTGAGAGAGAGAGAGAGAGAGAGAGAGATTGGGAGTGAGAGAGAGAGAGAGAGAGTGGGAATGTGAGAGAGAGAGAGAGAGACTGGGAGTGTGAGAGAGAGAGAGAGACTGGGAGTGGGAGCGCGAGAGAGAGACTGGTAGTGAGAGAGAGAGAGAGAGAGAGATTGGAAGTGCGTGAGAGAGAGAGAGAGAGTGGGAGTGTGTGAGAGAGAGAGAGAGAGTGGGAGTGTGAGAGAGAGAGTGGGAGTGTGAGAGAGAGAGAGTGGGAGTGTGAGAACGAGAGAGAGAGTGTGAGAGAGAGAGAGAGTGGGAGTGTGTGAGAGAGAGAGAGAGAGAGTGGGAGTGTGAGAGAGAGAGAGAGAGAGTGGGAAGTGTGTGTGAGAGAGAGAGAGCGACTGGGAGTGTGTGAGAGAGAGGGAGAGACTGGGAGTGTGTGAGAGAGAGAGACTGGGAGTGTGAGAGAGAGAGAGAGAGTGGGAGTGTGAGAGAGAGAGAGAGTGGGAGTGTGTGAGAGAGAGAGAGAGAGAGAGAGAGAGTGGGAGTGTGTGTGAGAGAGGGAGAGAGAGAGTGGGAGTGTGTGAGAGAGAGAGAGACTGGGAGTGTGTGAGAGAGAGAGACTGGGAGTGTGAGAGAGAGAGAGAGACTGGGAGTGTGAGAGAGAGAGACTGGGAGTGTGAGAGAGAGTGGGAGTGAGGGAGAGAGAGAGAGACTGGGAGTGTGTGAGAGAGAGAGAGAGAGTGGGGGTGTGTGAGAGAGAGAGAGAGAGAGTAGGAGTGTGAGAGAGAGAGTTAGACTGGGAGTGTGAGAGAGAGAGAGTGTGTGAGAGAGAAAGAGAGACTGGGAGTGTGAGAGAGAGAGAGAGAGTGTGTGAGAGAGAGAGAGAGAGAGACTGGGAGTGTGAGAGAGAGAGAGATAGAGAGAGACTGGGAGTGTGTGAGAGAGAGAGAGAGGCATCTGTGTAAACGGTAACCTGGGGAAGGTTTTCTGTAGTATCATAAACAAAAGACTTATAAACTTCCTTGAGGAGCACAATGTCTTGAGTAAAAGCCAAATTGGATTCCTACCAAACTATAGAACATCAGATCATATCTTCACCCTACAGACCCTAATTGACAAACATGTTCATCAAAACAAAAGCAAAATTTTTGCCTGCTTTATAGATTTCCAGAAGGCTTTCGACTCCATCTGGCACGATGGCCTATTCTTGAAACTTATTGAAAGTGGTGTAGGGGGGAAAACATATGATGTAATTAAATCAATGTATACAAACAATAAATGTGCAGTTAAAATTGGAGACAAACAAACAAAATACTTCCCACAGGGGCGTGGTGTGATGCAGGGCTCGCACATCTCACCGACACACCCTTTAATATTTACATAAATGAGTTGGCAAAACTACTTGAACAATCTACAGCACCCGGCCTCACCCTATATGAATCCAAGGTTAAATTCCTCCTCTATGCAGATGACCTGGTTCTGCTGTCACCAACTAAGGAGGGTCTACAGCAGAACCTGGATCTGCTGGAGTCATTCTGTCAGACCTGGGCCCTGACAATAAACCCCCAAAAAACCAAAGTCCTTGTGTTCCAGCAAAGATCCAGACATCAGGGACCCAGAATAAATTTCACACTAGGAACAACTAAAATCGAACAAGCCACTAACTACACATACTTGGGCATAAAAATCAGCTCTACGGGAAATTTTCACCTGGCTGTGAATGAACTGAAAGAGAAAGCTAGAAGGGCTTTCTATGCTATTAAAAGATCAATCCAAATAGAAATCCCAATTTGCATTTGGCTCAAAATTTTTAAATCAGTAATTGAACCAATTGCACTCTATGGCAGTGAGGTGTGGGGACCGCTAACCCAACAAGAATTTGCAAAATGGGACAAACACCCAATTGAGATCCTACATGCAGAATTCTGTAAAAGTGTCCTCCGGACTCAAAGGAAAACCGTAAACAATGCACGCAGGGCAGAACTAGGCCAATATCCACTAATAATTACTATCCAAAAAAGAGCCACCAAATTTTGGAAACACCTAAAAATGAGCAACCCCCACTGCTATCATTACGAAGCCTTGAAATGCCAAGAGAGGACCATAAAGAAGAATACCCTCAGTCAACTAGTCCTGGGACTCAGTGAAGCAACCACTAACACTACCAGCAATAACCAGCCCCAGGACAGTGACATCGTAGCACAGAGAATTCGACCCAACACAATTGTCACTAAGCAAAAGGAAAAATACCTGTCATATTGGGCAGAAACAACAAAAACCCAAAACAAACTCAATTACTACTTGGCCCTAAACAGACAATACAACATGGCTGAATACCTGACCATGGTAAAGGATAGCAAACTGAGAAAAACCTTGACAAGGTACAGACTTAGTGAACATAGCCTGGCGATCGAAAAAGGCAGACACAGACAGACCCGGCTGCCAAGAGAGGACAGGATATGCTCTCACTGCAGTCAGGGAGTGGTGGAGACAGAGATGCACTTCCTCACAGCTTGTGGAAAATATCAGGGCATCAGGGAGAATTTCTACCAAAAATTCTCACAAATATGCCCTGAATTCAGAAATTTGAATGATGACCAAAAACTCCCATACCTACTAGGGGAACAGAGAAACTGTGTAACCTTAGCGGCACACTATGTTACAGCTTGCCATAAACAGAGGGACAACCAGTAAACCTAAGAAAAGAGTATATACAAATTATACGAATGTATATTTATACACTCAAAGATATATCTGTTTATGCACTGTATGAATAGATCTGCATTTATGTGTTCAACCATAAATGCTTTTCGATGCTTTGGCAACATAAGATGTACCTTATCATGCCAATAAAGTGATTTGAATTGAATTGAATTGAATTGAGTGGGAGTGTGTGTGTGAGAGAGAGAGAGAGAGATACTGGGAGTGTCAGATTGAGAGACTGGGAGCATGAGTGACAGAGAGATTGGGAGTGTGAGAGAGAGAGAGATTGGGAGTGTGAGAGAGATTGGGAGTGTGAGAGAGAGAGATTGGGAGTGTGAGAGAGAGAGAGATTCGGAGTGTGAGAGAGAGAGAGATTGGGAGTGAGACAGAGAGACTGGGAGTACGAGAGAGAGAGAGAGAGAGAGAGAGAGACTGGGAGAGTGAGAGAGAGAGAGAGAGAGACTGGGAGTGTGAGAGAGAGAGAGAGAGAGACTGGGAGTGAGAGAGAGAGAGACTGGTAGTGTGAGAGAGAGAGAGAGACTGGGAGTGCTTGAGAGAGAGAGATTTGGAGTGTGTGAGAGAGAAAGACTGGGAGTGAGAGAGAGAGAGAGAGAGACTGGGAGTGTGTGAGAGAGAGAGATTGGGAGTGTGTGAGAGAGAGAGACTGGGAGTGAGAGAGAGAGAGAGAGACTGGGAGTGAGAGAGAGAGAGAGAGACTGGGAGTGTGTGTGAGAGAGAGAGAGACAGGGAGTGTGTGAGAGAGCGAGAAAGAGAGACTGCGAGTGAGGGAGAGAGAGACTGGGAGTGAGAGAGAGAGAGAGAGAGAGAGAGATTGGGAGTGAGAGAGAGAGAGAGAGACTGGGAATGTGAGAGAGAGAGAGAGAGACTGGGAGTGTGAGAGAGAGAGAGAGACTGGGAGTGGGAGCGCGAGAGAGAGACTGGTAGTGAGAGAGAGAGAGAGAGAGAGATTGGAAGTGTGTGAGAGAGAGAGAGAGAGTGGGAGTGTGTGAGAGAGAGAGAGAGAGTGGGAGTGTGAGAGAGAGAGTGGGAGTGTGAGAGAGAGAGAGTGGGAGTGTGAGATAGAGAGAGTGGGAGTGTGAGAACGAGAGAGAGAGTGTGAGAGAGAGAGAGAGTGGGAGTGTGTGAGAGAGAGAGAGAGAGAGTGGGAGTGTGAGAGAGAGAGAGAGAGAGTGGGAAGTGTGTGTGAGAGAGAGAGAGCGACTGGGAGTGTGTGAGAGAGAGGGAGAGACTGGGAGTGTGTGAGAGAGAGAGACTGGGAGTGTGAGAGAGAGAGAGAGATTGGGAGTGTGAGAGAGAGAGAGAGTGGGAGTGTGTGAGAGAGAGAGAGAGAGAGAGAGAGAGTGGGAGTGTGTGTGAGAGAGGGAGAGAGAGAGTGGGAGTGTGTGAGAGAGAGAGAGACTGGGAGTGTGTGAGAGAGAGAGACTGGGAGTGTGAGAGAGAGAGAGAGACTGGGAGTGTGAGAGAGAGAGACTGGGAGTGTGAGAGAGAGTGGGAGTGAGAGAGAGAGAGAGAGACTGGGAGTGTGTGAGAGAGAGAGAGAGAGTGGGGGTGTGAGAGAGAGAGAGAGAGAGAGTAGGAGTGTGAGAGAGAGAGTTAGACTGGGAGTGTGAGAGAGAGAGAGTGTGTGAGAGAGAGAGAGAGAGAGACTGGGAGTGTGAGAGAGAGAGAGATAGAGAGAGACTGGGAGTGTGTGAGAGAGAGAGAGAGGCATCTGTGTAAACAGTAACCTGGGGAAGGTTTTCTGTAGTATCATAAACAAAAGACTTATAAACTTCCTTGAGGAGCACAATGTCTTGAGTAAAAGCCAAATTGGATTCCTACCAAACTATAGAACATCAGATCATAACTTCACCCTACAGACCCTAATTGACAAACATGTTCATCAGAACAAAAGCTAAATTTTTGCCTGCTTTATAGATTTCCAGAAGGCTTTCGACTCCATCTGGCACGATGGCCTATTCTTGAAACTTATTGAAAGTGGTGTAGGGGGGAAAACATATGATGTAATTAAATCAATGTATACAAACAATAAATGTGCAGTTAAAATTGGAGACAAACAAACAAAATACTTCCCACAGGGGCGTGGTGTGATGCAGGGCTCGCACATCTCACCGACACACCCTTTAATATTTACATAAATGAGTTGGCAAAACTACTTGAACAATCTACAGCACCCGGCCTCACCCTATATGAATCCAAGGTTAAATTCCTCCTCTATGCAGATGACCTGGTTCTGCTGTCACCAACTAAGGAGGGTCTACAGCAGAACCTGGATCTGCTGGAGTCATTCTGTCAGACCTGGGCCCTGACAATAAACCCCCAAAAAACCAAAGTCCTTGTGTTCCAGCAAAGATCCAGACATCAGGGACCCAGAATAAATTTCACACTAGGAACAACTAAAATCGAACAAGTCACTAACTACACATACTTGGGCATAAAAATCAGCTCTACGGGAAATTTTCACCTGGCTGTGAATGAACTGAAAGAGAAAGCTAGAAGGGCTTTCTATGCTATTAAAAGATCAATCCAAATAGAAATCCCAATTTGCATTTGGCTCAAAATTTTTAAATCAGTAATTGAACCAATTGCACTCTATGGCAGTGAGGTGTGGGGACCGCTAACCCAACAAGAATTTGCAAAATGGGACAAACACCCAATTGAGATCCTACATGCAGAATTCTGTAAAAGTGTCCTCCGGACTCAAAGGAAAACCGTAAACAATGCACGCAGGGCAGAACTAGGCCAATATCCACTAATAATTACTATCCAAAAAAGAGCCACCAAATTTTGGAAACACCTAAAAATGAGCAACCCCCACTGCTATCATTACGAAGCCTTGAAATGCCAAGAGAGGACCATAAAGAAGAATACCCTCAGTCAACTAGTCCTGGGACTCAGTGAAGCAACCACTAACACTACCAGCAATAACCAGCCCCAGGACAGTGACATCGTAGCACAGAGAATTCGACCCAACACAATTGTCACTAAGCAAAAGGAAAAATACCTGTCATATTGGGCAGAAACAACAAAAACCCAAAACAAACTCAATTACTACTTGGCCCTAAACAGACAATACAACATGGCTGAATACCTGACCATGGTAAAGGATAGCAAACTGAGAAAAACCTTGACAAGGTACAGACTTAGTGAACATAGCCTGGCGATCGAAAAAGGCAGACACAGACAGACCCGGCTGCCAAGAGAGGACAGGATATGCTCTCACTGCAGTCAGGGAGTGGTGGAGACAGAGATGCACTTCCTCACAGCTTGTGGAAAATATCAGGGCATCAGGGAGAATTTCTACCAAAAATTCTCACAAATATGCCCTGAATTCAGAATTTGAATGATGACCAAAAACTCCCATACCTACTAGGGGAACAGAGAAACTGTGTAACCTTAGCGGCACACTATGTTACAGCTTGCCATAAACAGAGGGACAACCAGTAAACCTAAGAAAAGAGTATATACAAATTATACGAATGTATATTTATACACTCAAAGATATATCTGTTTATGCACTGTATGAATAGATCTGCATTTATGTGTTCAACCATAAATGCTTTTCGATGCTTTGGCAACATAAGATGTACCTTATCATGCCAATAAAGTGATTTGAATTGAATTGAATTGAATTGAGTGGGAGTGTGTGTGTGAGAGAGAGAGAGAGAGATACTGGGAGTGTCAGATTGAGAGACTGGGAGCATGAGTGACAGAGAGATTGGGAGTGTGAGAGAGAGAGAGATTGGGAGTGTGAGAGAGATTGGGAGTGTGAGAGAGAGAGATTGGGAGTGTGAGAGAGAGAGAGATTCGGAGTGTGAGAGAGAGAGAGATTGGGAGTGAGACAGAGAGACTGGGAGTACGAGAGAGAGAGAGAGAGAGAGAGAGAGACTGGGAGAGTGAGAGAGAGAGAGAGAGAGACTGGGAGTGTGAGAGAGAGAGAGAGAGAGACTGGGAGTGAGAGAGAGAGAGACTGGTAGTGTGAGAGAGAGAGAGAGACTGGGAGTGCTTGAGAGAGAGAGATTTGGAGTGTGTGAGAGAGAAAGACTGGGAGTGAGAGAGAGAGAGAGAGAGACTGGGAGTGTGTGAGAGAGAGAGATTGGGAGTGTGTGAGAGAGAGAGACTGGGAGTGAGAGAGAGAGAGAGAGACTGGGAGTGAGAGAGAGAGAGAGAGACTGGGAGTGTGTGTGAGAGAGAGAGAGACAGGGAGTGTGTGAGAGAGCGAGAAAGAGAGACTGCGAGTGAGGGAGAGAGAGACTGGGAGTGAGAGAGAGAGAGAGAGAGAGAGAGATTGGGAGTGAGAGAGAGAGAGAGAGACTGGGAATGTGAGAGAGAGAGAGAGAGACTGGGAGTGTGAGAGAGAGAGAGAGACTGGGAGTGGGAGCGCGAGAGAGAGACTGGTAGTGAGAGAGAGAGAGAGAGAGAGATTGGAAGTGTGTGAGAGAGAGAGAGAGAGTGGGAGTGTGTGAGAGAGAGAGAGAGAGTGGGAGTGTGAGAGAGAGAGTGGGAGTGTGAGAGAGAGAGAGTGGGAGTGTGAGATAGAGAGAGTGGGAGTGTGAGAACGAGAGAGAGAGTGTGAGAGAGAGAGAGAGTGGGAGTGTGTGAGAGAGAGAGAGAGAGAGTGGGAGTGTGAGAGAGAGAGAGAGAGAGTGGGAAGTGTGTGTGAGAGAGAGAGAGCGACTGGGAGTGTGTGAGAGAGAGGGAGAGACTGGGAGTGTGTGAGAGAGAGAGACTGGGAGTGTGAGAGAGAGAGAGAGATTGGGAGTGTGAGAGAGAGAGAGAGTGGGAGTGTGTGAGAGAGAGAGAGAGAGAGAGAGAGAGTGGGAGTGTGTGTGAGAGAGGGAGAGAGAGAGTGGGAGTGTGTGAGAGAGAGAGAGACTGGGAGTGTGTGAGAGAGAGAGACTGGGAGTGTGAGAGAGAGAGAGAGACTGGGAGTGTGAGAGAGAGAGACTGGGAGTGTGAGAGAGAGTGGGAGTGAGAGAGAGAGAGAGAGACTGGGAGTGTGTGAGAGAGAGAGAGAGAGTGGGGGTGTGAGAGAGAGAGAGAGAGAGAGTAGGAGTGTGAGAGAGAGAGTTAGACTGGGAGTGTGAGAGAGAGAGAGTGTGTGAGAGAGAGAGAGAGAGAGACTGGGAGTGTGAGAGAGAGAGAGATAGAGAGAGACTGGGAGTGTGTGAGAGAGAGAGAGAGGCATCTGTGTAAACAGTAACCTGGGGAAGGTTTTCTGTAGTATCATAAACAAAAGACTTATAAACTTCCTTGAGGAGCACAATGTCTTGAGTAAAAGCCAAATTGGATTCCTACCAAACTATAGAACATCAGATCATAACTTCACCCTACAGACCCTAATTGACAAACATGTTCATCAGAACAAAAGCTAAATTTTTGCCTGCTTTATAGATTTCCAGAAGGCTTTCGACTCCATCTGGCACGATGGCCTATTCTTGAAACTTATTGAAAGTGGTGTAGGGGGGAAAACATATGATGTAATTAAATCAATGTATACAAACAATAAATGTGCAGTTAAAATTGGAGACAAACAAACAAAATACTTCCCACAGGGGCGTGGTGTGATGCAGGGCTCGCACATCTCACCGACACACCCTTTAATATTTACATAAATGAGTTGGCAAAACTACTTGAACAATCTACAGCACCCGGCCTCACCCTATATGAATCCAAGGTTAAATTCCTCCTCTATGCAGATGACCTGGTTCTGCTGTCACCAACTAAGGAGGGTCTACAGCAGAACCTGGATCTGCTGGAGTCATTCTGTCAGACCTGGGCCCTGACAATAAACCCCCAAAAAACCAAAGTCCTTGTGTTCCAGCAAAGATCCAGACATCAGGGACCCAGAATAAATTTCACACTAGGAACAACTAAAATCGAACAAGTCACTAACTACACATACTTGGGCATAAAAATCAGCTCTACGGGAAATTTTCACCTGGCTGTGAATGAACTGAAAGAGAAAGCTAGAAGGGCTTTCTATGCTATTAAAAGATCAATCCAAATAGAAATCCCAATTTGCATTTGGCTCAAAATTTTTAAATCAGTAATTGAACCAATTGCACTCTATGGCAGTGAGGTGTGGGGACCGCTAACCCAACAAGAATTTGCAAAATGGGACAAACACCCAATTGAGATCCTACATGCAGAATTCTGTAAAAGTGTCCTCCGGACTCAAAGGAAAACCGTAAACAATGCACGCAGGGCAGAACTAGGCCAATATCCACTAATAATTACTATCCAAAAAAGAGCCACCAAATTTTGGAAACACCTAAAAATGAGCAACCCCCACTGCTATCATTACGAAGCCTTGAAATGCCAAGAGAGGACCATAAAGAAGAATACCCTCAGTCAACTAGTCCTGGGACTCAGTGAAGCAACCACTAACACTACCAGCAATAACCAGCCCCAGGACAGTGACATCGTAGCACAGAGAATTCGACCCAACACAATTGTCACTAAGCAAAAGGAAAAATACCTGTCATATTGGGCAGAAACAACAAAAACCCAAAACAAACTCAATTACTACTTGGCCCTAAACAGACAATACAACATGGCTGAATACCTGACCATGGTAAAGGATAGCAAACTGAGAAAAACCTTGACAAGGTACAGACTTAGTGAACATAGCCTGGCGATCGAAAAAGGCAGACACAGACAGACCCGGCTGCCAAGAGAGGACAGGATATGCTCTCACTGCAGTCAGGGAGTGGTGGAGACAGAGATGCACTTCCTCACAGCTTGTGGAAAATATCAGGGCATCAGGGAGAATTTCTACCAAAAATTCTCACAAATATGCCCTGAATTCAGAAATTTGAATGATGACCAAAAACTCCCATACCTACTAGGGGAACAGAGAAACTGTGTAACCTTAGCGGCACACTATGTTACAGCTTGCCATAAACAGAGGGACAACCAGTAAACCTAAGAAAAGAGTATATACAAATTATACGAATGTATATTTATACACTCAAAGATATATCTGTTTATGCACTGTATGAATAGATCTGCGTTTATGTGTTCAACCATAAATGCTTTTCGATGCTTTGGCAACATAAGATGTACCTTATCATGCCAATAAAGTGATTTGAATTGAATTGAATTGAATTGAGTGGGAGTGTGTGTGTGAGAGAGAGAGAGAGAGATACTGGGAGTGTCAGATTGAGAGACTGGGAGCATGAGTGACAGAGAGATTGGGAGTGTGAGAGAGAGAGAGATTGGGAGTGTGAGAGAGATTGGGAGTGTGAGAGAGAGAGATTGGGAGTGTGAGAGAGAGAGAGATTCGGAGTGTGAGAGAGAGAGAGATTGGGAGTGAGACAGAGAGACTGGGAGTACGAGAGAGAGAGAGAGAGAGAGAGAGAGAGACTGGGAGAGTGAGAGAGAGAGAGAGAGAGACTGGGAGTGTGAGAGAGAGAGAGAGAGAGACTGGGAGTGAGAGAGAGAGAGACTGGTAGTGTGAGAGAGAGAGAGAGACTGGGAGTGCTTGAGAGAGAGAGATTTGGAGTGTGTGAGAGAGAAAGACTGGGAGTGAGAGAGAGAGAGAGAGAGACTGGGAGTGTGTGAGAGAGAGAGATTGGGAGTGTGTGAGAGAGAGAGACTGGGAGTGAGAGAGAGAGAGAGAGACTGGGAGTGAGAGAGAGAGAGAGAGACTGGGAGTGTGTGTGAGAGAGAGAGAGACAGGGAGTGTGTGAGAGAGCGAGAAAGAGAGACTGCGAGTGAGAGAGAGAGAGACTGGGAGTGAGAGAGAGAGAGAGAGAGAGAGAGATTGGGAGTGAGAGAGAGAGAGAGAGACTGGGAATGTGAGAGAGAGAGAGAGAGACTGGGAGTGTGAGAGAGAGAGAGAGACTGGGAGTGGGAGCGCGAGAGAGAGACTGGTAGTGAGAGAGAGAGAGAGAGAGAGATTGGAAGTGTGTGAGAGAGAGAGAGAGAGTGGGAGTGTGTGAGAGAGAGAGAGAGAGTGGGAGTGTGAGAGAGAGAGTGGGAGTGTGAGAGAGAGAGAGTGGGAGTGTGAGATAGAGAGAGTGGGAGTGTGAGAACGAGAGAGAGAGTGTGAGAGAGAGAGAGAGTGGGAGTGTGTGAGAGAGAGAGAGAGAGAGTGGGAGTGTGAGAGAGAGAGAGAGAGAGTGGGAAGTGTGTGTGAGAGAGAGAGAGCGACTGGGAGTGTGTGAGAGAGAGGGAGAGACTGGGAGTGTGTGAGAGAGAGAGACTGGGAGTGTGAGAGAGAGAGAGAGATTGGGAGTGTGAGAGAGAGAGAGAGTGGGAGTGTGTGAGAGAGAGAGAGAGAGAGAGAGAGAGTGGGAGTGTGTGTGAGAGAGGGAGAGAGAGAGTGGGAGTGTGTGAGAGAGAGAGAGACTGGGAGTGTGTGAGAGAGAGAGACTGGGAGTGTGAGAGAGAGAGAGAGACTGGGAGTGTGAGAGAGAGAGACTGGGAGTGTGAGAGAGAGTGGGAGTGAGAGAGAGAGAGAGAGACTGGGAGTGTGTGAGAGAGAGAGAGAGGCATCTGTGTAAACAGTAACCTGGGGAAGGTTTTCTGTAGTATCATAAACAAAAGACTTATAAACTTCCTTGAGGAGCACAATGTCTTGAGTAAAAGCCAAATTGGATTCCTACCAAACTATAGAACATCAGATCATAACTTCACCCTACAGACCCTAATTGACAAACATGTTCATCAGAACAAAAGCTAAATTTTTGCCTGCTTTATAGATTTCCAGAAGGCTTTCGACTCCATCTGGCACGATGGCCTATTCTTGAAACTTATTGAAAGTGGTGTAGGGGGGAAAACATATGATGTAATTAAATCAATGTATACAAACAATAAATGTGCAGTTAAAATTGGAGACAAACAAACAAAATACTTCCCACAGGGGCGTGGTGTGATGCAGGGCTCGCACATCTCACCGACACACCCTTTAATATTTACATAAATGAGTTGGCAAAACTACTTGAACAATCTACAGCACCCGGCCTCACCCTATATGAATCCAAGGTTAAATTCCTCCTCTATGCAGATGACCTGGTTCTGCTGTCACCAACTAAGGAGGGTCTACAGCAGAACCTGGATCTGCTGGAGTCATTCTGTCAGACCTGGGCCCTGACAATAAACCCCCAAAAAACCAAAGTCCTTGTGTTCCAGCAAAGATCCAGACATCAGGGACCCAGAATAAATTTCACACTAGGAACAACTAAAATCGAACAAGTCACTAACTACACATACTTGGGCATAAAAATCAGCTCTACGGGAAATTTTCACCTGGCTGTGAATGAACTGAAAGAGAAAGCTAGAAGGGCTTTCTATGCTATTAAAAGATCAATCCAAATAGAAATCCCAATTTGCATTTGGCTCAAAATTTTTAAATCAGTAATTGAACCAATTGCACTCTATGGCAGTGAGGTGTGGGGACCGCTAACCCAACAAGAATTTGCAAAATGGGACAAACACCCAATTGAGATCCTACATGCAGAATTCTGTAAAAGTGTCCTCCGGACTCAAAGGAAAACCGTAAACAATGCACGCAGGGCAGAACTAGGCCAATATCCACTAATAATTACTATCCAAAAAAGAGCCACCAAATTTTGGAAACACCTAAAAATGAGCAACCCCCACTGCTATCATTACGAAGCCTTGAAATGCCAAGAGAGGACCATAAAGAAGAATACCCTCAGTCAACTAGTCCTGGGACTCAGTGAAGCAACCACTAACACTACCAGCAATAACCAGCCCCAGGACAGTGACATCGTAGCACAGAGAATTCGACCCAACACAATTGTCACTAAGCAAAAGGAAAAATACCTGTCATATTGGGCAGAAACAACAAAAACCCAAAACAAACTCAATTACTACTTGGCCCTAAACAGACAATACAACATGGCTGAATACCTGACCATGGTAAAGGATAGCAAACTGAGAAAAACCTTGACAAGGTACAGACTTAGTGAACATAGCCTGGCGATCGAAAAAGGCAGACACAGACAGACCCGGCTGCCAAGAGAGGACAGGATATGCTCTCACTGCAGTCAGGGAGTGGTGGAGACAGAGATGCACTTCCTCACAGCTTGTGGAAAATATCAGGGCATCAGGGAGAATTTCTACCAAAAATTCTCACAAATATGCCCTGAATTCAGAAATTTGAATGATGACCAAAAACTCCCATACCTACTAGGGGAACAGAGAAACTGTGTAACCTTAGCGGCACACTATGTTACAGCTTGCCATAAACAGAGGGACAACCAGTAAACCTAAGAAAAGAGTATATACAAATTATACGAATGTATATTTATACACTCAAAGATATATCTGTTTATGCACTGTATGAATAGATCTGCGTTTATGTGTTCAACCATAAATGCTTTTCGATGCTTTGGCAACATAAGATGTACCTTATCATGCCAATAAAGTGATTTGAATTGAATTGAATTGAATTGAGTGGGAGTGTGTGTGTGAGAGAGAGAGAGAGAGATACTGGGAGTGTCAGATTGAGAGACTGGGAGCATGAGTGACAGAGAGATTGGGAGTGTGAGAGAGAGAGAGATTGGGAGTGTGAGAGAGATTGGGAGTGTGAGAGAGAGAGATTGGGAGTGTGAGAGAGAGAGAGATTCGGAGTGTGAGAGAGAGAGAGATTGGGAGTGAGACAGAGAGACTGGGAGTACGAGAGAGAGAGAGAGAGAGAGAGAGAGACTGGGAGAGTGAGAGAGAGAGAGAGAGAGACTGGGAGTGTGAGAGAGAGAGAGAGAGAGACTGGGAGTGAGAGAGAGAGAGACTGGTAGTGTGAGAGAGAGAGAGAGACTGGGAGTGCTTGAGAGAGAGAGATTTGGAGTGTGTGAGAGAGAAAGACTGGGAGTGAGAGAGAGAGAGAGAGAGACTGGGAGTGTGTGAGAGAGAGAGATTGGGAGTGTGTGAGAGAGAGAGACTGGGAGTGAGAGAGAGAGAGAGAGACTGGGAGTGAGAGAGAGAGAGAGAGACTGGGAGTGTGTGTGAGAGAGAGAGAGACAGGGAGTGTGTGAGAGAGCGAGAAAGAGAGACTGCGAGTGAGAGAGAGAGAGACTGGGAGTGAGAGAGAGAGAGAGAGAGAGAGAGATTGGGAGTGAGAGAGAGAGAGAGAGACTGGGAATGTGAGAGAGAGAGAGAGAGACTGGGAGTGTGAGAGAGAGAGAGAGACTGGGAGTGGGAGCGCGAGAGAGAGACTGGTAGTGAGAGAGAGAGAGAGAGAGAGATTGGAAGTGTGTGAGAGAGAGAGAGAGAGTGGGAGTGTGTGAGAGAGAGAGAGAGAGTGGGAGTGTGAGAGAGAGAGTGGGAGTGTGAGAGAGAGAGAGTGGGAGTGTGAGATAGAGAGAGTGGGAGTGTGAGAACGAGAGAGAGAGTGTGAGAGAGAGAGAGAGTGGGAGTGTGTGAGAGAGAGAGAGAGAGAGTGGGAGTGTGAGAGAGAGAGAGAGAGAGTGGGAAGTGTGTGTGAGAGAGAGAGAGCGACTGGGAGTGTGTGAGAGAGAGGGAGAGACTGGGAGTGTGTGAGAGAGAGAGACTGGGAGTGTGAGAGAGAGAGAGAGATTGGGAGTGTGAGAGAGAGAGAGAGTGGGAGTGTGTGAGAGAGAGAGAGAGAGAGAGAGAGAGTGGGAGTGTGTGTGAGAGAGGGAGAGAGAGAGTGGGAGTGTGTGAGAGAGAGAGAGACTGGGAGTGTGTGAGAGAGAGAGACTGGGAGTGTGAGAGAGAGAGAGAGACTGGGAGTGTGAGAGAGAGAGACTGGGAGTGTGAGAGAGAGTGGGAGTGAGAGAGAGAGAGAGAGACTGGGAGTGTGTGAGAGAGAGAGAGAGAGTGGGGGTGTGAGAGAGAGAGAGAGAGAGAGTAGGAGTGTGAGAGAGAGAGTTAGACTGGGAGTGTGAGAGAGAGAGAGTGTGTGAGAGAGAAAGAGAGACTGGGAGTGTGAGAGAGAGAGAGAGAGTGTGTGAGAGAGAGAGAGAGAGAGACTGGTAGTGTGAGAGAGAGAGAGATAGAGAGAGACTGGGAGTGTGTGAGAGAGAGAGAGAGGCATCTGTGTAAACAGTAACCTGGGGAAGGTTTTCTGTAGTATCATAAACAAAAGACTTATAAACTTCCTTGAGGAGCACAATGTCTTGAGTAAAAGCCAAATTGGATTCCTACCAAACTATAGAACATCAGATCATAACTTCACCCTACAGACCCTAATTGACAAACATGTTCATCAAAACAAAAGCAAAATTTTTGCCTGCTTTATAGATTTCCAGAAGGCTTTCGACTCCATCTGGCACGATGGCCTATTCTTGAAACTTATTGAAAGTGGTGTAGGGGGGAAAACATATGATGTAATTAAATCAATGTATACAAACAATAAATGTGCAGTTAAAATTGGAGACAAACAAACAAAATACTTCCCACAGGGGCGTGGTGTGATGCAGGGCTCGCACATCTCACCGACACACCCTTTAATATTTACATAAATGAGTTGGCAAAACTACTTGAACAATCTACAGCACCCGGCCTCACCCTATATGAATCCAAGGTTAAATTCCTCCTCTATGCAGATGACCTGGTTCTGCTGTCACCAACTAAGGAGGGTCTACAGCAGAACCTGGATCTGCTGGAGTCATTCTGTCAGACCTGGGCCCTGACAATAAACCCCCAAAAAACCAAAGTCCTTGTGTTCCAGCAAAGATCCAGACATCAGGGACCCAGAATAAATTTCACACTAGGAACAACTAAAATCGAACAAGTCACTAACTACACATACTTGGGCATAAAAATCAGCTCTACGGGAAATTTTCACCTGGCTGTGAATGAACTGAAAGAGAAAGCTAGAAGGGCTTTCTATGCTATTAAAAGATCAATCCAAATAGAAATCCCAATTTGCATTTGGCTCAAAATTTTTAAATCAGTAATTGAACCAATTGCACTCTATGGCAGTGAGGTGTGGGGACCGCTAACCCAACAAGAATTTGCAAAATGGGACAAACACCCAATTGAGATCCTACATGCAGAATTCTGTAAAAGTGTCCTCCGGACTCAAAGGAAAACCGTAAACAATGCACGCAGGGCAGAACTAGGCCAATATCCACTAATAATTACTATCCAAAAAAGAGCCACCAAATTTTGGAAACACCTAAAAATGAGCAACCCCCACTGCTATCATTACGAAGCCTTGAAATGCCAAGAGAGGACCATAAAGAAGAATACCCTCAGTCAACTAGTCCTGGGACTCAGTGAAGCAACCACTAACACTACCAGCAATAACCAGCCCCAGGACAGTGACATCGTAGCACAGAGAATTCGACCCAACACAATTGTCACTAAGCAAAAGGAAAAATACCTGTCATATTGGGCAGAAACAACAAAAACCCAAAACAAACTCAATTACTACTTGGCCCTAAACAGACAATACAACATGGCTGAATACCTGACCATGGTAAAGGATAGCAAACTGAGAAAAACCTTGACAAGGTACAGACTTAGTGAACATAGCCTGGTGATCGAAAAAGGCAGACACAGACAGACCCGACTGCCAAGAGAGGACAGGATATGCTCTCACTGCAGTCAGGGAGTGGTGGAGACAGAGATGCACTTCCTCACAGCTTGTGGAAAATATCAGGGCATCAGGGAGAATTTCTACCAAAAATTCTCACAAATATGCCCTGAATTCAGAAATTTGAATGATGACCAAAAACTCCCATACCTACTAGGGGAACAGAGAAACTGTGTAACCTTAGCGGCACACTATGTTACAGCTTGCCATAAACAGAGGGATAACCAGTAAACCTAAGAAAAGAGTATATACAAATTATACGAATGTATATTTATACACTCAAAGATATATCTGTTTATGCACTGTATGAATAGATCTGCGTTTATGTGTTCAACCATAAATGCTTTTCGATGCTTTGGCAACATAAGATGTACCTTATCATGCCAATAAAGTGATTTGAATTGAATTGAATTGAATTGAGTGGGAGTGTGTGTGTGAGAGAGAGAGAGAGAGATACTGGGAGTGTCAGATTGAGAGACTGGGAGCATGAGTGACAGAGAGATTGGGAGTGTGAGAGAGAGAGAGATTGGGAGTGTGAGAGAGATTGGGAGTGTGAGAGAGAGAGATTGGGAGTGTGAGAGAGAGAGAGATTCGGAGTGTGAGAGAGAGAGAGATTGGGAGTGAGACAGAGAGACTGGGAGTACGAGAGAGAGAGAGAGAGAGAGAGAGAGACTGGGAGAGTGAGAGAGAGAGAGAGAGAGACTGGGAGTGTGAGAGAGAGAGAGAGAGAGACTGGGAGTGAGAGAGAGAGAGAGAGACTGGATGTGTGTGAGAGAGAGAGAGACTGGGAGTGTGAGAGAGAGAGAGAGAGACTGGGAGTGAGAGAGAGAGAGAGAGAGACTGGGAGTGTGTGTGAGAGAGAGAGAGACTGGGAGTGTGTGTGTGTGAGAGAGAGAGACTGGGAGTGTGTGAGAGAGAGAGAGAGAGACTGGGTGTGAGAGAGAGAGAGACTGGAAGTGAGAGAGAGAGAGAGAGATTGGGAGTGTGTGAGAGAGAGGGAGACTGGGAGTGAGAGAGAGAGAGAGAGAGACTGGGGGTGAGAGAGAGAGAGAGAGAGAGACTGGGGGTGTGAGCGAGAGAGAGAGTCTGGGATTGTGAGAGAGAGTAGGAGTGTATGTGTGAGAGAGAGAGAGAGACTGGGAGTGTGAGAGAGAGAGAGAGACTGGGAGTGTGTGAGAGAGAAAGAGAGAGTCTGGGAGTGTGAGAGTGGGAGTGTGTGTGTGAGAGAGAGAGACTGGGAGTGTGAGAGAGAGCGTGAGAGACTGGGAGTGTGTGAGAGAGAGAGATTGGGAGTGTGTGAGAGAGAGAGACTGGGAGTGAGAGAGAGAGAGAGAGAGAGACTGGGAGTGAGAGAGAGAGAGACTGGGAGTGTGTGTGAGAGAGAGAGAGACTGGGAGTGTGTGAGAGAGAGAGAAAGAGAGACTGGGAATGAGAGAGAGAGAGACTGGGAGTGAGAGAGAGAGAGAGAGAGATTGGGAGTGAGAGAGAGAGAGAGAGAGAGAGAGAGAGACTGGGAGTGGGAGTGAGAGAGAGAGAGAGAGGGAGAAAGAGACTGGCAGTGAGAGAGAGAGAGAGAGAGATTGGGAGTGTGTGAGAGAGAGAGAGAGAGAGTGGGAGTGTGTGTGAGAGAGAGAGAGAGTGGGAGTGTGAGAGAGAGAGTGGGAGTGTGAGAGAGAGAGAGAGTGGGAGTGTGAGAACGAGAGAGAGAGAGTGTGAGAGAGAGAGAGAGTGGGAGTGTGTGAGAGAGAGAGAGAGAGTGGGAGTGTGTGAGAGAGAGAGAGAGAAAGAGTGGGAGTGTGTGTGAGAGAGAGAGAGAGAGACTGGGAGTGTGTGAGAGAGAGGCCCACAGACCGCGGGAACGGAGACCGGGAGACCAGGGCAGAAAACAGCCTGGTGAGTCAAAAAACCCGGGGGCCTGAGACCGACACGACGACGCGAGGAGATCCGCCCAGAGCGCGGAAAGCGAATGAGTCCGGGGCACGGAGAGTGGACGAGTTTGGAACACGGAGAGAGAGAGCGAGTCCGAGACCCGGAGAGCGAGTGAGAGAGTCGGAAGAGAAAAAAAAAAAAAAACGGAGAATTAAGTTTTACCTAATTCTACCTAAGTTTCATTTTAGTTAAAGTTAGTTCGGAAAAAGTTTAATTTTATTTAAATTTAGTTCGAAAAAAACCTGAAAAAAGAACAACAAACCCGCGAGGAAAAGGAATAGAAACCCGAGAGAAACGATAAACTACCCGAACCAAGAGCCTGTGAGAGAAAGAGAAAGATAAACCTTTAAGAGCAGCTATATCAAAGATGAACCCCTGAAAAACTCCCAATTTTGGACCTAAAAGTGGGCTAAGGTGGAACACGACACAAAAAAGAGAAGAAAAAAAAGTTATCTATCTGAGACAAAAAACAAACGACTACAATGAGCAGGGAAATGATATATCCTGAGCAATGCACAAAAAATAAAGCAAAGGAAAAATACAAGTACACAACACTAAAAAATAACCCAGAGATCCTCTACGTTGACTATACCACACACAAAGGGACTAAGCTGAAGAACAACCTCATATTCTACACCGAATACGTCACCTCCTCGAAGGAGACTTTACAAAAACACTACGCATACGTCTCCAGTGAAGGTATTGGCAGTGGAGGCAGACTGAAAATGTGTAAAGATGGAAACCTAGATAAAGATGACCCCCTGCTAACCATAAGCTACTACAACAAAAATAGAAAGATCATGATACAGGGGAATGTGGAAAATCTGGACTCCTTCGAAAAGGAATTCCCCCAGTTGAAAACTAAGGCAGACACAAAGAGGACCAATGGACAGGAAGCAAAAGAGAGTCGAACAGAGGATGATGAGAGCCAAGTGGAGGAAGAAGAAGAGAGACCAGCGGAGGAAAACACCTCCCTGTCCATCTCCACCCCCCCCACACCTCTCAACGAAAACAAAATGATGAAAGAGAATCTGGCCAAACTAGAACTTGATTTCAACGAATACAGAGAAACACTGGCCAAGAATCTGAAGGAGGAATTCAAACAGCTAAAAACGGAACACGAGTCCACCATCCACAAGCTGAGAAAGACCATAGAGGAGCAAAGAAATGAGATCAAAGAACTCCGTACTCAACTAAACAAAACGAAGGAGACCGTAGAAAGGCTCAGCAGGCAACACAAACCTCTTAAGGTCCAAAAACCTGAGGACACAAAAACAACACACACAAGGACACAGAACCCGCCGGATGCCACCCCACACGAAGACACACCGAAAGCCACAAACCCCGCTCCAACCAGCCCTCAGTCGAATCATGCCCAGACTACTGCTACCCAGTCCTCACACACAGGAACACAAAAACCGACAGATACCCCCCCAAACGAGGACACACCGAAAGCCCCAAACCCCGCTCCTGCCACACAACTTATCCCAGGAACCCAGCCAACAACCAGCCACCAGGCGAGTCCTACCCAGACTACTGTTACCCAGTCTGAAAAACCAGCCCCTCAGGCGGTCCTGCTGACCGACTCCAACGGAAAGTTTCTGGACCCCCAGAGGCTGTTCCCAGACCATCAAGTCCTGAAAAAATGGTGCAGCAACACAGACCAAGCAATGAAGATCCTGAACAAAGAATCCCTTGGAAGCCCCAAATGGATTGTGATCCACACAGGCACAAACGACCTACGCACCCTACAGGAAGGCACTGCTAGGGCGGTGAGCAGGATGGCGGAAAAGGCCAGCAGGGAATTCCCCGAGGCGCGGATCGTGATCTCCACACTACTGCCCAGAAAGGACACCCCAGCCTATATAATCCACAACACCAACAGGGAGATCGACACGAGATGTTCTGTCCTCCCCAACGTCTCCCTGGCCCATCATCCAAACATCAACACAAGGGACCTCTATGACGAAATACATCGACTCAAACAGCGGATGTGGGTCTTCGCAAGAAACCTCATAAACACTGCCAAAAGACGCAGCCCTCCCACCCCCTCTACCATTGGGAGCCCAAACAGGACCACCAATGTCCCCCACCCCCCTTTACAAAACCAACAACAGAACCGTGCTTTTATACCTGACCCAAGACCCCCCTCTAGACCACAGACTGTAGACCAAGAACTGAGAAAGATCATGACGATGCTGAACAGCCTGAAAGAAAGCCGGAGAAATTATTAATATTGTTATTTATCATTATCATTATTGTTATCTTATCAGTATTATTACTATTATTAGATAGATATATGTGCATGCCTCATGAAATTTATACTAAATCATCATTTAGCATTATAGAAAATAGTGTTTCCACACTCATCCCACAAAATAGGTCCATTTTATTTCGCTTTATTGAACTATATAAATGCGTTCTTTCCACATAAGCTGCTGGAATATCCAGGGCCTCCGCTCCTCAACTTTTGGGATGAAGAGTACAGACCCTGAATTCCTAAAAGCTATAAAAGACATTGATATAATTGTGTTAACAGAAACATGGTGCCAAAAGGACGTGCCGACCCACTGTCCTCCAATGTACCATGAAATCATTGTGCCCTCAGTAAAGAACACTAAAACACGCAAGGGCAGAACCTCCGGGGGAATATTGGTGTGGTATAAGGGAGAACTGGACAAACACATCTCACCGGTAAAACAGGGAAAATCACACGTATGGCTAAAACTAGATAAAAATATAGGAATAGCAAAAAAAGATGTTTACTTATGTGCGATCTACATACCTCCAATCGAATCGCCATATTTCGAAGAGGAGTTATTTGATACTCTCCACATGGAAATCAGCCATTTCCAGGCCCAAGGAAAGGTGATAATATGTGGGGACCTAAATGCAAGGACCGGTTGTGAACCTGACTTCATAGACCCACAGGGAAACAACCATGTGTTTGGCCAGACCCCTTTAGATGTCACACCAGCCATCGCAAATCGGAACAACCTTGATCGTGAAATAAATAAAAGCGGTAGGGAGGTAGTGCAACTCTGCCGAGCCTTAGGCCTGTACATAGTTAACGGTAGGTTCAGAGGGGACTTCCTAGGGAGACTCACATACTCCTCAACTCTTGGGTCTAGTGTGGTGGACTATACAATCACTGACCTGGACCCCTGCGATATCAACTCATTCACTGTCAGGCAGCAATCCCCCCTCTCAGACCATAACCAAATAAATATGTACCTTAAACTTTCTGCCCAAACTACAGACACAAAAAAGGAACCCAGTAAGCTCCATAAAATAAACCAGACATACAGATGGGCCCCAGACAGTGGAGAAAAATTCATCACAGCACTAAAGTCACCTGATCTCACAAGTAAAATATCAAAATTTACAGAAAACCCATACGAGATCACCAGAGATGGTGTAAACATGGCCATAGAGGATATAAATATGATCTTCCATGAGGCAGCTGTAAAAGCCGACCTTGTGAAACAGAAGAGGAAGCGTCACAAAAGACAAAATAAAAATAAGAAATGGTTTGACCACGAATGCAAAAATGCCAGAAAAGACCTGAGAAAAATATCAAACCAAAAGCATCGCCAACCAAACAATCCGGACCTACGTACTAGATACAATGAAACCCTCAAAAGATATAAACACACCATTAGGAACAAAACACAAAACTATACCCACAAAATACTCGAAGAAATTGAAAACTCCACCAATCCAAAACAATTCTGGGAAATGTGGAATAACCTGAGTACAACACAATTGCAAGCATTACCAATCCAAGATGGCGACATCTGGAGAACACATTTTGAAAACCTCTACAAAGACATCCCAATAAACGAAACAAACCCAAGTCAACATCAGGTCACAGAAAAACTCCACACATTAGAAGCAACAATTAAAGACAACCAAAACCCTCTAGACTCCCCAATCACATGGAAAGAACTGGCCACAAAAACAAAATCTCTCCACCTAAAGAAAGCCTGTGGCCCAGACAACATCAAAAATGAAATGCTCAAGTTCAGCAATATGGAGATGCAGGGTGCGGTACTCAAATTATTCAACATCATATTACGTTCAGGCTGTTTTCCCGATATCTGGTGCCAAGGACTAATCTCCCCCATATATAAAAGCGGAAACAAATCAGACCCAAATAACTACCGCGGCATCTGTGTCAACAGTTGTCTAGGGAAGTTATTCTGCAGTATTCTAAATAGTAGATTACTTGATTTTCTTAACAAACATAATATCCTCAGAAAAAACCAAATAGGCTTTCTTCCAAAACACCGCACCGCCGACCATATCTATACCCTTCACACCCTCATTGGAAAACATATACAGCAAACAAAAAATGGGAAAATATTCGCCTGTTTCATCGACTTCAAGAAAGCCTTTGACTCTATATGGCACGAAGGGCTCTATTATAAACTTCTTCAGTGTGGAATAGGGGGCAAAGTCTATGACCTTATTAAATCAATGTATCTGAAAAACAAATGCGGGGTCAAAATTGGAGACAAACGCACCGATTTCTTCACCCAGAGAAGAGGCGTCCGGCAGGGCTGCAATTTGAGCCCGACCCTGTTCAACATATACATAAATGAATTAGCAGACATGCTGGAGCAAAGCGAGTCACCAGGTCTCCGTCTCCTGGATGGAGAAGTGAAATCCCTGTTCTATGCGGACGACCTGGTTCTGCTGTCTCCCACAGAACAGGGATTACAGCAACAACTAGACCTACTCGACAAATACTGCCAAAATTGGGCTCTAACAGTAAATCTAAAGAAAACCAACATCATGATTTTTCAAAAAAGGCCCAGATGTCAGGAAAACAAATACCAGTTTACCCTCAGTGATACCACTATAGGACACACTATGAGCTACACCTACCTTGGTCTAACTATTACAGCATCAGGGAGCTTCAGCATAGCAGTGAATGCACTAAAAGAAAAAGCCCGAAGAGCCCTATATGCAATAAAAAGAAAATTCTACAGCATCCAAATCCCAATCAAAATCTGGCTCAAAATATTTGACAGCATAATCCTGCCCATTGCACTGTACGGTAGTGAAGTATGGGGCCCGCTAAATCACCAAAGCTACACTAAATGGGAAAAACACACAATAGAAGCCCTACATGCAGAATTCTGCCGAAGCATCCTTCGCACCCAAAGAAAAACGCCAACAAATGCATGCAGAGCCGAACTAGGCAGATACCCACTGATAATAAACATCCAAAAACGAGCACTAAACTTCCTAAATCACCTCAAATCTAGCTCCCCAGACACCCTTCATTTCAAAGCCTTTCAGACCCAAGAGCTAAACCCAGAAAAGAGTCCCCTGAGTCAGCTGCTACTGAAACTAAGTACTCAGCCGGACCCTGACCAGCCCCAGACCAACACAGCCGTCCAAACACCAATCCGGGTGAACCAAATCATTAAAAAATGCAAAGAAACCTACCTGGAACATTGGAACAAAATAACCGAAAGCCAAAGCAGATTAGAATGTTACCGGGCCCTAAAAAGAGAATATAAACTGGCAGACTACCTCACGACCATCAGAGACACAAAACAGAGACAGACCCTCACCAGGTACAGACTAAGCGACCACCAACTGGAAATTGAAAAAGGCAGATACAAGAAATCCTGGCAGCCTAGAGAGAATAGAATATGTGATCAATGTCTGGCCGGCGAGGTTGAAACAGAAATGCATTTCCTCCTAAAATGCGAAAAATTCAACACATTAAGAAACATATTATTCAACAAGCTAAGCCAAACAACCCCAGATTTCAAGGAATTGGATGACCTGTCAAAATTGAGATTAGTCCTAGGAGAAGGAGACAGACCATACCTTGGGGCCAAATATGTAACAACATGTCACAACCTGAGGACTGTTTAAAATTAAGACTGTTTAAAATTAATATTGAACGTACCAAATGAAGTACAAAGACTGTTTAAAATTAATATTGTTTAAAAGTAATATTGTATGTACCCAACAAATGTCATATCGATTGACACCTACAGAATGTTGGAAAACTGAACCTTTTTGCTATGTAAGCTTTGGCAATATGGTTCTCTGTAAACTTTCATGCCAATAAAGCATTTGAATTGGAATTGGAATTGGATTTGGAGTGTGAGAGAGAGAGAGAGAGAGACTGGGAGTGTGAGAGAGAGAGAGATAGAGAGAGAGAGACTGGGAGTGTGTGAGAGAGAGAGAGAGGCATCTGTGTAAACAGTAACCTGGGGAAGGTTTTCTGTAGTATCATAAACAAAAGACTTATAAACTTCCTTGAGGAGCACAATGTCTTGAGTAAAAGCCAAATTGGATTCCTACCAAACTATAGAACATCAGATCATATCTTCACCCTACAGACACTAATTGACAAACATGTTCAGCAAAACAAAAGCAAAATATTTGCCTGCTTTATAGATTTCCAGAAGGCTTTCGACTCCATCTGGCACGACGGTCTATTCTTGAAACTTATTGAAAGTGGTGTAGGGGGAAAAACATATGATGTAATTAAATCAATGTATACAAACAATAAATGTGCAGTTAAAATTGGAGACAAACAAACAAAATACTTCCCACAGGGGCGTGGTGTGACGCAGGGCTCGCCCATCTCACCGACACTCTTTAATATTTACATAAATCAGTTGGCAAAACTACTTGAACAATCTACAGCACCCGGCCTCACCCTATATGAATCCAAGGTTAAATTCCTCCTCTATGCAGATGACCTGGTTCTGCTGTCACCAACTAAGGAGGGTTTACAGCAGAACCTGGATCTGCTGGAGTCATTCTGTCAGACCTGGGCCCTGACAATAAACCCCCAAAAAACCAAAGTCCTTGTCTTCCAGCAAAGATCCAGACATCAGGGACCCAGAATAAATTTCACACTAGGAACAACTAAAATCGAACAAGCCACTAACTACACATACTTGGGCATAAAAATCAGCTCTACGGGAAATTTTCATCTGGCTGTGAATGAACTGAAAGAGAAAGCTAGAAGGGCTTTCTATGCTATTAAAAGATCAATCCAAATAGAAATCCCAATTAGCATTTGGCTCAAAATTTTTAAATCAGTAATTGAACCAATTGCATTCTATGGCAGTGAGGTGTGGGGACCGCTAACCCAACAAGAATTTGCAAAATGGGACAAACACCCAATTGAGATCCTACATGCAGAATTCTGTAAAAGTGTCCTCCGGACTCAAAGGAAAACCGTAAACAATGCACGCAGGGCAGAACTAGGCCAATATCCACTAATAATTACTATCCAAAAAAGAGCCACCAAATTTTGGAAACACCTAAAAATGAGCAACCCCCACTGCTATCATTACGAAGCCTTGAAATGCCAAGAGAGGACCATAAAGAAGAATACCCTCAGTCAACTAGTCCTGGGACTCAGTGAAGCAACCACTAACACTACTAACAATAACCAGCCCCAGGACAGTGACATCGTAGCACAGAGAATTCGACCCAACACAATTGTCACTAAGCAAAAGGAAAAATACCTGTCATATTGGGCAGAAACAACAAAAACCCAAAACAAACTCAATTGCTACTTGACCCTAAACAGACAATACAACATGGCTGAATACCTGACCATGGTAAAGGATAGCAAACTGAGAAAAACCTTGACAAGGTACAGACTTAGTGAACATAGCCTGGCGATCGAAAAAGGCAGACACAGACAGACCCGGCTGCCAAGAGAGGACAGGATATGCTCTCACTGCAGTCAGGGAGTGGTGGAGACAGAGATGCACTTCCTCACAGCTTGTGGAAAATATCAGGGCATCAGGGAGAATTTCTACCAAAAATTCTCACAAATATGCCCTGAATTCAGAAATTTGAGTGACGACCAAAAACTCCCATACCTACTAGGGGAACAGAGAAACTGTGTAACCTTAGCGGCACACTATGGTACAGCTTGCCATAAACAGAGGGACAACCAGTAAACCTAAGAAAAGAGTATATACAAATTATACGAATGTATATTTATACACTCAAAGATATATCTGTTTATACACTGTATGAATAGATCTGCGTTTATGTGTTCAACCATAAATGTTTTTCGATGCTTTGGCAACATAAGCTGTACCTTACCATGCCAATAAAGTGATTTGAATTGAATTGAATTGAAATGAGTGGGAGTGTGAGAGAGAGAGAGAGACTGGGAGTGTGAGAGAGAGAGAAAGAGAGACTGGGAGTGGGAGTGAGAGAGAGAGAGAGAGAGAGAAAGAGACTGGTAGTGAGAGAGAGAGAGAGAGATTGTGAGTGTGTGAGAGAGAGAGACAGAGTGGGAGTGTGTGTGAGAGAGAGAGAGAGTGGGAGTGTGAGGGAGTGTGGGAGTGTACGAGAGAGAGAGAGTGGGAGTGAGAGAGTGGGAGTGTGTGCGAGGGAGAGAGAGAGAGGGAGTGTGTGAGAGAGAGAGAGAGAGTGGGAGTGTGTGTGTGAGAGAGAGAGAGAGACTGGGAGTGTGTGAGAGAGAGGGAGAGACTGGGAGTGTGTGAGAGAGAGAGACTGGGAGTGTGAGAGAGAGAGAGAGACTGGGAGTGTGAGAGAGAGAGAGAGTGGAGTGTGTGTGAGAGAGAGAGAGAGTGGGAGTGTGTGTGAGAGAGACAGAGAGAGAGTGGGAGTGTGTGAGAGAGAGAGACTGGGAGTGTGTGAGAGAGAGAGACTGGGAGTGTGAGAGAGAGAGAGAGACTGGGAGTGTGAGAGAGAGAGACTGGGAGTGTGAGAGAGACTGGGAGTGAGAGAGAGAGAGAGACTGGGAGTGTGTGAGAGAGAGAGAGAGTGGGGGTGTGAGAGAGAGAGAGAGAGTGGGAGTGTGTGAGAGAGAGAGAGAGATAGACTGGGAGTGTGAGAGAGAGAGAGTGTGAGAGAGAGAGACTGGGAGTGTGAGAGAGAGAGAGAGAGAGAGAGAGAGAGACTGGGAGTGTGAGAGAGAGAGAGAGAGAGTGTGAGAGAGAGAGAGAGAGACTAGACCTACTCGACAAATACTGCCAAAATTGGGCTCTAACAGTAAATCTAAAGAAAACCAACATCATGATTTTTCAAAAAAGCCCCAGATGTCAGGAAAACAAATACCAGTTTACCCTCAGTGATACCACTATAGGACACACTATGAGCTACACCTACCTTGGTCTAACTATTACAGCATCAGGGAGCTTCAGCATAGCAGTGAATGCACTAAAAGAAAAAGCCCGAAGAGCCCTATATGCAATAAAAAGAAAATTCTACAACATCCAAATCCCAATCAAAATCTGGCTCAAAATATTTGACAGCATAATCCTGCCCATTGCACTGTACGGTAGTGAAGTATGGGGCCCGCTAAATCACCAAAGCTACACTAAATGGGAAAAACACACAATAGAAGCCCTACATGCAGAATTCTGCCGAAGCATCCTTCGCACCCAAAGAAAAACGCCAACAAATGCATGCAGAGCCGAACTAGGCAGATACCCACTGATAATAAACATCCAAAAACGAGCACTAAACTTCCTAAATCACCTCAAATCTAGCTCCCCAGACACCCTTCATTTCAAAGCCTTTCAGACCCAAGAGCTAAACCCAGAAAAGAGTCCCCTGAGTCAGCTGCTACTGAAACTAAGTACTCAGCCGGACCCTGACCAGCCCCAGACCAACACAGCCGTCCAAACACCAATCCGAGTGAACCAAATCATTAAAAAATGCAAAGAAACCTACCTGGAACATTGGAACAAAATAACCGAAAGCCAAAGCAGATTAGAATGTTACCGGGCCCTAAAAAGAGAATATAAACTGGCAGACTACCTCACGACCATCAGAGACACAAAACAGAGACAGGCCCTCACCAGGTACAGACTAAGCGACCACCAACTGGAAATTGAAAAAGGCAGATACAAGAAATCCTGGCAGCCTAGAGAGAATAGAATATGCGATCAATGTCTGGCCGGCGAGGTTGAAACAGAAATGCATTTCCTCCTAAAATGCGAAAAATTCAACACATCAAGAAACCTATTATTCAACAAGCTAAGCCAAACAACCCCAGATTTCAAGGAATTGGATGACCTGTCAAAATTGAGATTAGTCCTAGGAGAAGGAGACAGACCATACCTTGGGGCCAAATATGTAACAACATGTCACAACCTGAGGACTGTTTAAAATTAAGACTGTTTAAAATTAATATTGAACGTACCAAATGAAGTACAAAGACTGTTTAAAATTAATATTGTTTAAAAGTAATATTGTATGTACCCAACAAATGTCATATCAATTGACACTGACAGAATGTTGGAAAACTGTACCTTTTTGCTATGTAAGCTTTGGCAATATGGTTCTCTGTAAACTTTCATGCCAATAAAGCATTTGAATTGGAATTGGAATTGGAATTGGAGTGTGAGAGAGAGAGAGAGAGACTGGGAGTGTGAGAGAGAGAGAGATAGAGAGAGACAGACTGGGAGTGTGTGAGGGAGAGAGAGAGGCATCTGTGTAAACAGTAACCTGGGGAAGGTTTTCTGTAGTATCATAAACAAAAGACTTATAAACTTCCTTGAGGTGCACAATGTCTTGAGTAAAAGCAAAATTGGATTCCTACCAAACTATAGAACATCAGATCATATCTTCACCCTACAGACCCTAATTGACAAACATGTTCAGCAAAACAAAAGCAAAATATTTGCCTGCTTTATAGATTTCCAGAAGGCTTTCGACTCCATCTGGCACGACGGTCTATTCTTGAAACTTATTGAAAGTGGTGTAGGGAGAAAAACATATGATGTAATTAAATCAATGTATACAAACAATAAATGTGCAGTTAAAATTGGAGACAAACAAACAAAATACTTCCCACAGGGGCGTGGTGTGACACAGGGCTCGCCCATCTCACCGACACTCTTTAATATTTACATAAATGAGTTGGCAAAACTACTTGAACAATCTACAGCACCCGGCCTCACCCTATATGAATCCAAGGTTAAATTCCTCCTCTATGCAGATGACCTGGTTCTGCTGTCACCAACTAAGGAGGGTCTACAGCAGAACCTGGATCTGCTGGAGTCATTCTGTCAGACCTGGGCCCTGACAATAAACCCCCAAAAAACCAAAGTCCTTGTGTTCCAGCAAAGATCCAGACATCAGGGACCCAGAATAAATTTCACACTAGGAACAACTAAAATCGAACAAGCCACTAACTACACATACTTGGGCATAAAAATCAGCTCTACGGGAAATTTTCATCTGGCTGTGAATGAACTGAAAGAGAAAGCTAGAAGGGCTTTCTATGCTATTAAAAGATCAATCCAAATAGAAATCCCAATTAGCATTTGGCTCAAAATTTTTAAATCAGTAATTGAACCAATTGCATTCTATGGCAGTGAGGTGTGGGGACCGCTAACCCAACAAGAATTTGCAAAATGGGACAAACACCCAATTGAGATCCTACATGCAGAATTCTGTAAAAGTATCCTCCGGACTCAAAGGAAAACCGTAAACAATGCACGCAGGGCAGAACTAGGCCAATATCCACTAATAATTACTATCCAAAAAAGAGCCACCAAATTTTGGAAACACCTAAAAATGAGCAACCCCCACTGCTATCATTACGAAGCCTTGAAATGCCAAGAGAGGACCATAAAGAAGAATACCCTCAGTCAACTAATCCTGGGACTCAGTGAAGCAACCACTAACACTTCCAGCAATAACCAGCCCCAGGACAGTGACATCGTAGCACAGAGAATTCGACCCAACACAATTGTCACTAAGCAAAAGGAAAAATACCTGTCATATTGGGCAGAAACAACAAAAACCCAAAACAAACTCAATTACTACTTGGCTCTAAACAGACAATACAACATGGCTGAATACCTGACCATGGTAAAGGATAGCAAAGTGAGAAAAAACTTGACAAGGTACAGACTTAGTGAACATAGCCTGGCGATCGAAAAGGCAGACACAGACAGACCCGGCTGCCAAGAGAGGACAGGATATGCTCTCACTGCAGTCAGGGAGTGGTGGAGACAGAGATGCACTTCCTCACAGCTTGTGGAAAATATCAGGGCATCAGGGAGAATTTCTACCAAAAATTCTCACAAATATGCCCTGAATTCAGAAATTTGAATGACGACCAAAACTCCCATACCTACTAGGGGAACAGAGAAACTGTGTAACCTTAGCGGCACACTATGTTACAGCTTGCCATAAACAGAGGGACAACCAGTAAACCTAAGAAAAGAGTATATACAAATTATACGAATGTATATTTATACACTCAAAGATATGTCTGTTTATACACTGTATGAATAGATCTGTATTTATGTGTTCAACCATAAATGTTTTTCGATGCTTTGGCAACATAAAATGTAGGTTATCATGCTAATAAAGCGATTTGAATTGAATTGAATTGAATTGAGTGGGAGTGTGTGTGTGAGAGAGAGAGAGAGAGATACTGGGAGTGTCAGATTGAGAGACTGGGAGCGTGAGTGAGAGAGAGATTGGGAGTGTGAGAGAGAGAGAGATTGGGAGTGTGAGAGAGAGATTGGGAGTGTGAGAGAGAGAGAGATTGGGAGTGTGAGAGAGAGAGAGATTCGGAGTGTGAGAGAGAGAGAGATTGGGAGTGAGAGAGAGGGACTGGGAGTACGAGAGAGAGAGAGAGACAGAGAGAGACTGGGAGAGTGAGAGAGAGAGAGAGAGAGACTGGGAGTGTGAGAGAGAGAGAGAGAGAGACTGGGAGTGAGAGAGAGAGAGAGAGAGACTGGGTGTGTGTGAGAGAGAGAGAGACTGGGAGTGTGAGAGAGAGACTGGGAGTGAGAGAGAGAGAGAGAGAGAGATTGGGAGTGTGTGAGAGAGACTGGGAGTGTGTGTGTGAGACAGAGAGAGACTGGGAGTGTGTGAGAGAGAGAGAGAGAGAGACTGGGTGTGAGAGAGAGACTGGAAGTGAGAGTGAGAGAGAGAGAATGGCGAGTGAGAGAGAGAGAGAGAGACTGGGACTGAGAGAGAGAGAGAGAGAGACTGGGAGTGTGTGAGAGAGAGGGAGACTGGGAGTGAGAGAGAGAGAGAGAGAGACTGGGGGTGAGAGAGAGAGAGAGAGAGACTGCGAGTGTGAGCGAGAGAGAGAGAGAGTCTGGGATTGTGAGAGAGAGTAGGAGTGTGTGTGTGAGAGAGAGAGAGAGACTGGGAGTGTGAGAGAGAGAGAGAGACTGGGAGTGTGTGAGAGAGAAAGAGAGAGTCTGGGAGTGTGAGAGTGGGAGTGTGTGTGTGAGAGAGAGAGACTGGGAGTGGAAGAGAGAGAGTGAGAGACTGGGAGTGTGTGAGAGAGAGAGATTGGGAGTGTGTGAGAGAGAGAGACTGGGATTGAGAGAGAGAGAGAGACTGGGAGTGAGAGAGAGAGAGAGACTGGGAGTGTGTGTGAGAGAGAGACTGGCAGTGTGTGAGAGAGAGAGAAAGAGAGAGTGGGAGTGAGAGAGAGAGAGACTGGGAGTGAGAGAGAGAGAGAGAGAGATTGGGAGTGAGAGAGAGAGAGAGAGAGACTCTAACAGTAAATCTAAAGAAAACCAACATCATGATTTTTCAAAAAAGACTCAGATGTCAGGAAAACAAATACCAGTTTACCCTCAGTGATACCACTATAGGACACACTATGAGCTACACCTACCTTGGTCTAACTATTACAGCATCAGGGAGCTTCAGCATAGCAGTGAATGCACTAAAAGAAAAAGCCCGAAGAGCCCTATATGCAATAAAAAGAAAATTCTACAACATCCAAATCCCAATCAAAATCTGGCTCAAAATATTTGACACCATAATCCTGCCCATTGCACTGTACGGAAGTGAAGTATGGGGCCCGCTAAATCACCAAAGCTACACTAAATGGAAAAACACACAATAGAAGCCCTGCATGCAGAATTCTGCCGAAGCATCCTTCGCACCCAAAGAAAAACGCCAACAAATGCATGCAGAGCCGAACTAGGCAGATACTCACTGATAATAAACATCCAAAAACGAGCA